>NC_056731.1:1974487314-1974607314 GCF_019279795.1 Protopterus annectens
TAATTCAGGATTGGTTCTTTGCCTTATAACCAGTGATGGCTGGGCAGACTCCAGTACCCAGTAACTGTTAAGATGTCTAAAGTAAGCATTAGAGAATGTCTCAATGGATACGCAAGGCGCCTTATATTTCCAAAGTACACTGCATGCGTTTTGGATAAATCATCTTCGGGCACTTCTTTAATGCTACTGAATGTCTTCTTTCAACTCAGCTGCATCTAAGTGGTTGGGATGATAACTTCAAAAATAGAGTTTGGGGAGATGTGGAAGAAATTTGTTGGTGTTACTGAGGGCCTAGAAATCTGATGTTAACATGTTCTTTCTAAGCTTATAGACAAGAAGACCTTCAAAAAGCTTAGCTATATCATGTAAACTGGGTAGGAGTTGATAGTGACCCCCCTTTTAAGTATATTTTCCCAGCATATATGAGTGAAGATTTGAAATTACCCATGTAGTCAATCCAGAATGGTTTAAAGGTTAATGTGGAAGTAGTCTGCTTTATATGTAGGTGGATCTAGTCCAGAAAGTGAGGCTACCCTGTGCTCCAGAACAGGTGTTTGCTTTACCATCAGTTATATTCACATGAAGGAGTAGAAACAGGGCAGTCACATTCACAGGATGGACAGCCAAGCAGAAATTCCCCACAGCAGCCTGTATGAGACTGAGTAAAGAAGTAGGGCTTTTAGTCTAGCAGACTAAAACTACTAAGACTTGATATCATTTTAATGTTGAAACAAAAAGGTATCACAACCTGTTTTAGGTGCTTTGTGTGGTATATACCAAAGGTGGCATTATATTCAATGATGACCTTAATAAGGGAAGAGAAAAATGGGCTTTTACATTCTTTGGAACTTGAAAAAGATACCAAGAAGGATAAATTGGGCAAGTAAGAAGGAATTCCTCATTAGAATGCAGATATGGTGGTCAAAGTGAGTGTAGTGTTAGTTTCGACACCCATGATGACTGTTTTTGGATAACTGCCATGGAATCTTTTATATTTGCCTGAGCTACCCCCAACTCAGGCAGATAGGACTTAGGGTTAATGTCTCATCTAAAAGGTGACACTTCAGAAGAGTAGTAACCCCTTTAATATGCCCTGTAGTGTCAGTACCAAAACAATAATTCAATCACCTGATGCTGGAATGGAACATGCAGTCTTTTGATCTTTTAGCATCAGAGCTTTCATGGCTTCTTATAGTAAAACACTAAACTCGTAAGTCAGTGACTTACTTAAAAATCCATTGAAATGGCCATAGTTCCTATGTGTACACATTTTAATTATTACTAATGCATGTGATGAGCATTAATAGATTAACCTGAAATGTTATTTCTTCTACTTCTGTTTTCTTACTGAGGCTCTATGCAATGGTTTATCAATGTTGATATTTCTTGCTTTGTTTTGAACTGAGATATAATGTATACCATTCTACTGTATCTACTACTGTATGTTTCTCCCAGACCATAACTGAAAAGGGTCAGTGGATCTGTCCATTTACCTGGTTGTCAAATTGTAAATAAATAAATAAAGTGAAATAAATAAAGGCAAATGTACCATCCGTCGAGCTACTGACACCTACGTTTGTTTTATTTATTTATATATATTTTTATTTTTCTATTTATTTATGGGTGTGTTTTATGGGTAATCCAGCTGCATAGAAACCCATTTTCTGTTGACTTCTGGGAAGACTATATTGTCAAATTAATTGTTCAGAGTCCCACCGAAAGCAACTGGTGACAGGGAATCAAACCCAGGCAGTACAATGAGACAAGATAGTCTAGCCTGCATTTAATTGTTGGAACCTGTGTTCTGAGAGACTGCCTTCCAGACTATCTGCAAATATACAGAGCTGAGTATATTTTTTTAGGTTATAGAGTTTGTTAATTGTTGCTTAGATCTCTGTTGAAACTGTTGTCTCACTGTTCTGAGAGACTGATCTGCAAATATACAGAGATGAGTATATATTTTTTGGTTTTAAAGTTTGTACTGTTAGTTGTTGCTTAAATCTCTGTTGAAACTGCCCCCCCCATTTTCTGCCATGTCTTCAGTTGGTATAACTGGTTTTTACAGCTTGTGTGTTATCAAACTCAAGGATCACTTAATTTGACCTGTTAGTAACAGCCTGCATTTAATTGCTGGAACCTGTGTTCTAAGAGACTGCCTTCCAGACTATCTGCAAATATACAGAGCTGAGTATATTTTTTTGGTTTTAAAGATTGTACTGTTAGTTGTTGCTTAGATCTCTGTTGAAACAGTTTTGTTCCATCCACCCTCCCTATTTGTGGGTTGTAGTTTAAATTTGGTGGCTTTTGCAGTTGCCCACCCCACTGTAGATTTGATCTGGGACACTCCCCCAGTCCCATCTCTTTACTACATTCTACCTAATAAACTCTTTCTGCACTTGCTTTTAATCCTTTTTAATTTAATTGCATTTTTTAAACTGTGTTTGGTCTAATATTGCTGCATACTTGTGTGCTAGCTTGCACTGCACATGAATTGGTTTTACTAATGTTTTTGCTACTTTTCTGTTAAAAAAAAAAAAAAAAACTCTGTAAGCATGTTTCCTACCTTTCCTGTAACTAGTGTTCCAGATACAGATTTGGTGTATCCAGTATGTAAGCTTCTCAGCCCCCCACAAGACTTTCTGTGTTGGAGAAAAGCCTTCTAGCTTATCAGTGGGAGTAGTAAGCACTAAGTAACCTGTCTACCACATAAGGAGTAATTCTGGCCCAGAAATTGTAGTTATTGGCGGTTTGGGTAATCTCTTCCATCCCTCTCAAATTTCTGATTTGGAAGCCTGCATTTGCACTTGTTTCTGTCCTGTAACTCATCTAGTGTAGATACAGATTCTTAATTTTAGCACTTAAATTTGCTTATTCATGCTCAGCACTTGTTCTGAACTTGTAAGCACTAAATAAGCTACCAATTACTATAGCACTCAATCTTCCTCATTACCTAGCGGAAACAGCTTTTGTACTTACTTTTCCCACTTGCTTAGAGAAAAACAGCTCTTGTACTCACTTTCCTCACTTATCTAGAGGAAAATAGTTTTTTTATTCAGGCATGTCCAAGGGTCAGCTCACAGTGTTATCTCCTGTCTATCTGATGAATCTGGGCATCTTGGGGCAATATAGAAATTGCCTCATGTATACAGACAACCCTTTCCTCCTACCACCCAACACTACAACCTGTGAGAAATGCACTTATCTAGCCAAACTGGAGGTAAAGCCCTCTCCAACCAAAATTGAACTTGACAGTCATGAGGAGAAGGTAAACATTTGCACCACACCACACTCATCACATAGTCTCACTAAATCTACACCATCAAAATCCACACATAGTAACACAAAAACATTTGTGGAGGCTCTCAATAATAATCTGTCTAAGCAACAGAGACCTCCAAAGCAGAAACGCAAGCAACCTCCATCCCCCAACACAACCCAAATGACACATAACACAAAACAAAAAAACAAAAAAATAATCCTTGTTTTCCCGCCTTTCTCGACTAGTTTAGACCAGTATACAGGCATTGCTGTATTCTGGGCTGTGGTGTAGTTCCTGTGTTGTCCATTACCTTACTTGGATAGACGGAAGTTTCTTTGCTCACCAGTGGGAGTGGGGAGCCTTGAGCAGTCTACCTGTCCTTGGGGGAAGTGACCTCAGCACAAGAAGCTGTAACAATTGGTTGTTTGGGACCATTCCTAGCTCTTTTGTAGTTTACTGCTTAAAATCCGCCTCTGGGCATTTTTTTTCTGGCTATACTGCTCAGACAAGCTCCACATGGGTTTACAGAGTGGTCCCAGCAGCAAGGAACTTGAAAAAGCGACTACCTTCTGGATTTATGTATATTTGCTTTTTTTCCACTGGAAATAGCTTCTGTTGCTTACTTTAAACTAGCCTGAACTGTTTTTTTTCTGATTACTGCATTTATTTTTAAATCTGCACTTAAAGTTACATTTAGTCGAATTTAATCAAAAGTTTGCTTGTTTGTTTGTTTAATTTAACTGTGGAGGCTGCCCACTAAAGTGTGCTAGCCTGTGTAACTAATTTATCACTGTCTCTGCATTTTCTGTGTATTTCTACAAAAAAAAACAAAAAAAACAAAAAAATAAGCCTTGTTTTTCCGCCTTTCTTGACTAGTTTAGACCAGTATACAGGCATTGCTGTATTCTGGGCTGTGGTGTAGTTCCTGTGTTGTCCATTACCTTACTTGGATAGACGGAAGTTTCTTTGCACACCAGTGGGAGTGGGGAGCCTTGAGCAGCCTACCTGTCCTTGGGGGAAGTGACCTCAGCACAAGAAGCTGTAGTAATTGGTTGTTTGGGACCATTCCTAGCTCTTTTGTAGTTCACTGCTTAAAATACGCCTCTGGGCATTTTTTTCTGGCTATACTGCTCAGACAAGCTCCACGTGGGTTTACAGAGTGGTCCTAGCAGCAAGGAACTCGAAAAAGCGACTACCTTCTGGATTTAAGTATATTTGCTTTTTTTCCACTGGAAATAGCTTCTGTTGCTTACTTTAAACTAGCCTGAACTGTTTTTTTCTGATTACTGCATTTATTTTTAAATCTGCACTTAAAGTTACATTTAGTCGAATTTAATCGAACGTTTGCTTGTTTGTTTGTTTAATTAAACTGCGGAGGCTGCCCACTAAAGTGTGCTAGCCTGTGTAACTAATTTATCACTGTCTCTGCATTTTCTGTGTATTTCTACAAAAAAAAAACAAAAAACCAAAAAAATAATCCTTGTTTCCCCACCTTTCTCGACTAGTTTAGACCAGTATACAGGCATTGCTGTATTCTGGGCTGTGGTGTAGTTCCTGTGTTGTCCATTGCTTTACTTGGATAGAAGGAAGTTTCTTTGCTCACCAGTGGGAGTGGGGAGCCTTGAGCAGCCTACCTGTCCTTGGGGGAAGGGAACTCAGCACAAGACGCTGTAGTAATTGGTTGTTTGGGACCATTCCTAGCTCTTTTGTAGTTCACTGCTTAAAATCCGCCTTTGCACGGCTTTGCGAGGTCGTGCGCATAGCGCAGCACCGGTTAAACAAGGTTAAACTTTTTCTGGCTCCACCAAGTCTGCTCTTCAATTTTTCCCTTAGAACTGTTTCCACTTGCAATCTAAACAGCCTATACTCTATCTGAAAAGCTCAGCACTTGCTCCTAAAGCATTTTTATACAGGTAAAGCACTCTTAAACAAAAGAAAGTACTTCATTCACCTAAATTCTGTTGAGTACACACCTCCCTATAGGACCTTTCTGACTCAGTTACACAGCAATCTTTTTCACTATTTCTAGCATGTCGAAGGGTCAGTTGCTGGTGTCCTCTCCTGTTCAGCTGGTGAATCTGGGAATCTTGAGGCAATGTTACAATTGCCTCATGTACACAGACATCCCTCTCCTCCTCCCAACAAATACAAATATATGCGAGAGATGCAACTATATAGCCAAACTGGAGGCTGAGCTCTCTCAATTCAGTACTGGCAAGACCAGTCAGGAGGAGAAGGTAACCACGCACACCACAAACCCAGTCTCACATAGAACTATCACAACAGCAAACCAAACACATAAACACACAAACATACTCGAGGCGCTGATTAAAAATCTACCAAAACAACAGAGGCCTCCAAAGCAGACACCCAAGCAACCACCACCTCAAGACATAGCACATGCAACACATAGTTCACAAAGTCAGTGTGCTAAACAGTCACAGCCCTTAAGGCCAAACAACATGCCAGACACACTTGTAATAGGTGACTCCATAGTCAGACACACTGACGTCCCACTCACCAGACTGAATAAGGAAAAGGTCACAGTAAGCTGCCTGTCGGGAGCTAGAATCCGCCACATAACATAAGCACTCAGGTCACTCCACAGCAAGTAAAAATATGACTCAGTCATTGTACATGCCAGTGTGAATGACCTGAGATGTACCTCCCTGGACTACATGAAAAGAGACATAGAGGAGCTCTCTAATTATGTAGCCCAGGCTGGTATGACCCTGACCCTGAGCAGCATCTAACCCTCACCAAGAATGATGCCACAGTACAAAGACAAAATGATCAGTTTTAACAATTGGCTTAATTACTGGTGTCATTCTAAGGGGATCCAATGTCTGTCTGCTTGGGAAGACATGCTTGACAAGCCACGCTGCTTCACAAGGGATGGCTTGCAGCTGTCACCCCTGGGCTTCCGGATATTGGCCAAGGCTCTTGCCACCCCCATAGTGCCTTTTTTAGGCAAGGCTCAAATGACAAACCTACCTCCCTAGAAAACACAAGTGGAAAAAAACTAAGGGTAATGCTGCTCAATTCCAGAAGTCTAAACCTCAAGATGCACGCCCTCGAAGCCCTCCTCAGTATGGAGAACATCGATGTCTGTGCAGTGACTGAAACCTGGTTCAAGGCTCCTGAGAGCACACCAGCACTATCAGGTTTTACCTCATATCATGCCTTCCGACCCCAAAACTTGGACCGAACCACAAAAGGAGGGGGAGTATCCATTTTCATCAAAGATACCCACACCTCCAGGTTAGTGGCAACGCACGAAGCATCTGAGACTATCCAGGTGCAACTAACCATAGGCAAAACTGCCTTACAGTTTGTAGCATGCTACAGACCACCCTCTCAAACTCAGGAACCCCACACAGCCTTCCTGAAGACACTGGAGAGTATGAATGTCTCTCCAAATACCATCATTTTGGGAGACTTCAACTACCCAAACATAGACTGGGAACATTACTCAAGCCCCAACACCCTAGCCCAAAGGTTCCTAGAATTCATAAACTCAAATGCATTGGAACAACTAGTCACCATTCCCACAAGAGGAGACAATATACTAGACCTGATCATCACAAACATGGGGACAAAATGCTCCACACCAGAAGTATATCCCTCTTTGGTAAGATCAGACCATAAATTAATCTCAATGGAAATCCACATCCCGCCCCCACCCCCTGCACAAAAGACCACAGTGAAAAACTTCTCAAAAGCAAACTTCACACTTCTTAAGACTGAAGTGGTATCCTTCAAGGCCCCTGGGCCAGTGGAAACCACAACCCACACTGCTGAATCCTTTGCAAATGCCTTCTATGGGCACCTTCAAGAATGCATGGATCATGCAATCCCAAATAAAACCAAGACCCATTCCCCCAAAGGCAGGCGCCTGGTCTGGTGGACCCCAGCCATAAACAAACTTTACAACAGGAGGAGGAAGCTACTACATGACAGAGCAAAATCCCTAAAAGGGAAGGCGTCTCTGATCAGTACAAGCAAAAAACTACGATCACTCATAAAATCATCCAAGGTCAACTTTGAGAGAAAAGTCACAAAAGACACAAAAGACAATCACAAGGCCTTCTTTAGCTATGTTAGAAACCTGGGTGGAAACTCCCAGATATGCTCAGAGTTAGTCCAAAATGAAACAAAATACACTGAACCCACTGACATTGCCAACATTCTGGCAGACAGGTTCAGTGCAAATTTCTCTTCCCCCTCCCCCCCAAAAGGATAAATAACTATCCCAGCAGAGTGTAGCCTCCCTAACATCTCAGATGCCCAGGTGAGAGCCGCCCTCTCTAAAGCTAAAAACACAGCATCGATGGGACCGGATGGTGTCCCGGGCTGTGTGCTACATGAATTCCAAGAGGAACTAAACCCACACATAAGGCTGCTGTTTAATCTTAGCCTTACTACAGGATACGTACCCAAAGAGTGGCATACGGCAACAGTGGTCCCACTTCACAAAGGTGGTGCCTCTACGGACCCTGGAAATTACCACCCCATAAGCTTGACGAGCCTGGTCTGCAAAGCTATGGAGAGGATCATTATGGAACTCATAAACAAAGACATTGGGGACCTACAGACATTGGATCCTACTCAATTTGGCTTTGTCAAGGGCAGATCCTGCCTTTTGAACTTGGTCGACATTTTTGAAACAGTCACTAAGGCCATTGATGAGGGTAAGGCAGTTCACACAGCCTACCTTGACCTTGCAAAAGCCTTTGACACAATACCCCACTCGGGCATCATAGACAAACTCACCAGCTTAAATGTAAACCCATATGTCACAAGATGGGTTGCAAACTGACTCAAAGACAGAACCCACAGGGTCAGAGTTGCTGGAGCTATGTCAGACTTTAAGCCAGTCACAAGTGGTGTCCCACAGGGCTCAGTCCTGGGACCCCTCTTGTTCGGCATTTATTTTTCCGAAGTACAGGCAAACATAGGAGGATTGTGGCTGACAAAGTTCGCAGATGACTGCAAACTGGGCGCCATAATTGATACTCCAGCGGACACAAACATCCTTCAGAGAGGCCTCATAGAAATGGATAATTGGTGCCAGAGCCATGGCGTTAAGCTGAACGCCAAAAAATGTATAGTCATACCCTTTGGGAAAAACAAGGTACCGACAAATTACCACATAGGCGGTAATCCATTAAGTACGGAAGAGGTAATCAGGGACCTAGGGACCCAGGTTGACAGTAACCTCTCATTTGACACTCACATTGCCAAAGTGGTTAGGAAGACCTTCTATATTGCCCACCTTATCATGAAGGGTTTCACATCTAGATCAAGAGAGGTCATTGTACCCCTGTACTCTTCTCTTATCAGGCCAATGATTGAGTACAATGCCCCATTTGGGATGCATCTCACCCGACACCTGCAGCAGTTGGAAAGACCCCAAAAGTTCCTCACCAAGAGGATAAAGGGTCTTAAACATGTCATATGCTGCCCGACTGAAAAAACTCCAGCTCTATTCAGTCGCATACCGCCTGCTCAGAGGTGATCTCTGCCTGACGTACAAGACCATGTCCAATCCTGAATTAATGGACATGCTCCACCTCAGAAAATCCAAATCCATCAGAGCCACAAGAACAAGTGACTTAAACCTCAGCACAGAAATAAATAGGACGTGCTGGAGGGACAGATTCATAACCCAGAGGCTCCCTACACTCTGGAACAGAATCCCAGTCTATGTTAGGCAGAGCCCCTCACTGACTCTATTCAAGAGAAATCTCGACGAGTGGATGGGAGATCGTAGGTTTACCCCGGGGGTCATCTCTGTGTCACTACTAGACAGAGGCATAGTAAACTAAACCCTAAAAGGGCATAGTATTCTCATCCTAAGGGGTGGTGTAAGCCACATGCACTCTGGCTAGGCTTATAAATGCCTTAGGGCAGATAGCCTAGTTGCCACTCAGCAACAGCCAATAAGGCAAAACAACTTACCCAACACACTAGTCATAGGTGACTCTATAATCAGGCACACTGATGTCTCACTCACCAGGCTAAACAAGGAGAAGGTTACTGTCAGCTGCCTGTTGGGTGCCAGGAACCGCCACATAACCCACCCACTCAGGTCACTCCACAACAAGTACAAATATGACTCTGTCATTGTCCATGTTGGTGTGAATGACTTGAGACATACCTCCCTGGACTACATGAAAAGAGACATGGAAGAGCTCTCTCATCTTGTAGCCCAGGCAGGTATGACTGTAACCCTGAGTAGCATTCTGCCATCACCCAGAATGATACTGCAGTACAAGGACAAAATGATTGACTTCAACAACTGGCTAAGCTTCTGATGTCATTCTAAAGGGATCCAGTATCTGTCTGCTTGGAATAACATGGTCGACAGACCACAATGCTTTGCCACAGATGGCCTGCACCAGTCGCCCCTGGGATTCCGGATACTGGCTAAGGTTCTTGCTGCCCCTATATTGCCTTTTTAGGCAGGGTTCAAATAATAAATTTACCACCATAACAGGAACAGGCAAGCAAAAACTGAGGGTAATGCTACTCAGTGCTAGAAGTCTAAATCTCAAAATGCACTCCCTCAACGCACTCCTTAAAATAGAGAACATTGATATCTGTGCAGTGACTGAGACCTGGTTCAAGTCTCCAGAGTGCACCCCTGCACTACCAGGCTATAACTCATACCACACTTTTCGGCCATGTAACCTGTACCAAAACACCAAAGACAGAGGTGTGTCCATATTCATTAAGGATATCCACACCTCCAGGCTAGTTGCTCAGCACAATGCATCCGAGGTTATCCAAGTGCAACTAACTCTGAGCAAAACTGCAATCCAAATTGTAGCTTGCTACAGATCCCCCACCATGCCCCAGGATTCCCACTCCTCTTTTCTTGATGTACTGGAAAATATTAGGGTTCAACCAAACACCCGAATAATGGGCGACATCAACTACCCTACCATTAACTGGGAAAACTACTTGTGTACCAACACCTTAGCTCAACACTTTCTGGAATTCATAAACTAAAATGCCCTGGATCAGCTTATCCACACCCCCACCAGGGGCAACAATATCCTAGACCTAGTCATTACCAACATGAGTGATCGGTGTTCCACACCTGAAGTCAACTCTTCGTTGGTCCAATCTGACCATAAGCTAATCACCCTTGATATCCACATCCCGCCCCCACCCCCCATTAAGGAAACCACAGTAAAATATTTCTCCAAAGTCATCTTCATGCTTCTTAAGACAGAAGTGGTGAACTTCATGACACCCATGCAGATGGACAATACAGTTACAACTGCTGAATCCTACACAAATGCACTCTATAAGCACTTACACGAGTGCATGGATCATGCTATCCCAAACAGAACCAAGATTCTATCCCATAAAAAAAGGAAGCCAATCTGGTGGTCCCCTGCCATAAACAAACTCTACAACAGAAGGAAGAAACTGTTGCAAAAGAGAGGAAAATCCCATGAGTGGAGGAGCTTCCTGGTCAGCCTCAGTAAGAAGATGAGATCCCTTATAAGATTCTCCAAAGCTAGCTATGAAAACAAAATCACCACTAATTCCAAGGACAGCCACAAAGCATTCTATAGCTATGTCAAGAATCTCGATAGCAACACCCAGATCTGCTTTGAGTTACAGCACAAAGACACAAAAATTACAGAACCAACTGATATTGCCAACATCCTGGCAGATAGGTTCCGTGCTAACTTTACCCCCCTCTCTCCCCCTAAAGGGCCCATATCTATACAGGAAGAATGCAGAGTCCCTGTAATCACAACTATGCAGGTAAAAGCTGCACTCTCTAAAGCCAAAAACACAGCATCCATGGGACCGGACAACATCCCAGGCTGTGTTTTACACGAACTTCAGAACAAACTGGCTTCCCACTTAAGCACCATGTTCAATAATAACCTCGCATCAGGCTTTGTGCCCACTGAATGGTGCACAGCAACAGTTATCCCACTCCATAAAGGGGGAGCCACCACTGATCCCGGGAACTATCGACCTATTAGCCTGATGAGCCTGATCTGTGCAGCAGTAATACTGGGTGCCTGGCAATCTACTGATATTGTGATTGGTCCTTTGTGGGGGGGTAAAGTCAGCACTGAATCTGTCAGCCAGTATATTGGAAATATCTGTTGGCTTGGTATAAGAGGTACCATTGTGTAGTAGCTCAGAGGAAATCTGTGTATTGCCGTGGAGATTCTTTACATAACTATAGACGGCCTTGTGGTTGTCTTTACTATTTGCTGCAATTTTGTTTTCATAGCCAGCTTTAGAGGATTTGATGAGGGATCTCAGCCTTTTGTTGAGGCTGATAGAGTTTTTCCACTCTTGGGACTTCGCTTTATTCCACATAAGTTTCCTCCTTCTGTTATAGAGTTTGTTTATGGCAGGGGACTACCAGATTGGCTTCCTTTTTTATCAGGAGAGTGTCTTGGTTTTATTGGGTATGGCAAGATCCATTTGTGTACGTGTTCGTACAGTGCATTGCTGTATGATTCATTGGTCATGCAACTATTCTCCATTTGCATGGGTGCTGTGAAGTTAGCCACCTCTGTTTTTAGGAGCCCAAAGTTAGCTTTGGAGAAGTTTTTCATGATGGTTACCTTGGTGGGGATGGGGGGGTGAGGGGGGTGGGAGAGATCTGGATTTCCAAGGTGATTAGTTTGTGGTCGGATCTAACCAGGGAGGAGTTGACTATTGGTGTTTTTATCATTCTTTACATCACAGTTCATAAAATGTTAATTTGTTTCTTTATGCCCTATATGTTAGCAGACTTGGTCATATTGCATTAATTAATACATTCATTTTTTCCACATATCCATATTGTACTAGTCAGAGGCATTGTCAAGTCAGATCTTAGTCGAACAAGCCCCAGACATAAGGCAAGGAGCCAAGCCTAGATATGGTGCCAGTAATTTAAAAGATGTATAAACACAAACACACGTGTGCACACACACATAAACATACACACATGCACATTTGCACATGTGCATACACAAGCATGCACAAACAAATCACAGACAAATATACACATGCACATTCATGCACACACAGACACATGTATGTTACATACATACATGTGTGTGTATGTATGTGTGTATATATATAATATGTATAGAGATAAATAGTTTTTTTTATCTTTGTCATGTAAGAGGAAACCAGTGATGCTAGTTTACATATTGGCAGGATTTGTGATATAGGGAGTAAGTAAAGACTTTGGTGAAAACCACATTGAACCTGCCAGGGCATGCAGATTTTACACAGGAGGCACCCTATCTTACTGATATAAATTTTATAGTTAAAGTTGCATTTACGTCTTGCTAAACTGTTTATGTTTAGTTAATTAGACAAATCCTGTATACATTTGAACATTGACTGTGAAGCGTTGCTTTATTGGGTATTGCCATTTAAAACTGCATTTAGATTTTATTATTCATTTATTTTCTGATGTGGTCTTACACCGTATTTTGGTTTCATAAAGAAATATAAATATGTTTGTTCAGAATTATACTGTTTAATTTGCCTATATGGCCTGGCCAAGCCTCATAGGGGCCTTTGGACCAGTGCACCAACCCAATTAACGAATGATAAAGTAAGTTAATAAATAAACAAATTATACATCTTAATTACAAATGAATAAACTAAACACCTCAAAGTGCTTTCAGCACCATATAATTTAAGTCACAGGTTCTATTAACAGATTAGCTGTTTATTATCTTTATTCTATGAGAAGAATTGAACATCTTGAGGCATTACAATAATCATTATGGAATGTTTCTAAGTCCTGTTAATTTTTTTGTATTTTCTAGCTGTTTAATTCTCATAATTGGATGGCTAAGTATGGAGATGTATAGTTCTTGTTATTCGTTTGTAGATAAAAACGTCTTTGGAAAAGAACTTTAACTTTAGCAAATTCATTTATTTTAGCACTTGTTCCTAAAAATCCAGATAGTGTTTCCCTAGTTAGCAAAGACAGTTCCTATGTGGTATGTAAAAAGAAGCATGATTATACTTTGGTAGCTGATAAATGTTTTAATTTAGAACTTTTAATCTGTCAGTTGATCAGTCAGTCAGTCAGTCAGTCACTCAGTCAATCAATCTCTGTATCAAGCAGCATGTAATATTGTTCATAAGTTATAATGGCACTTTTCATTTAGGAGTATATAAGGAATTTAAGAGTAAAACAAGCTTTAAAGCATGTAAGCATTTGGATAATAAACTCTCTATCTACACACAAAGTTAATTCTATGAGATATTAAAAAGTTTCATGTCGAAGTCCTTTTTATCATTTCCTCCATCCCCATGTGCATAAATAAGTCTGTTTATACTATTTTACCATACTTGTGATCTTGGGTTATACTGAAAATACCTCACATGTGCTTAACGTATCTTACATGACAAACAAATATTTGAAACATTCATCTCATTCTATTGTATTAGATAGATGTCAATAGCTGTATTAATTGTAAAAATGCTAAAAACGATTACATTTGTTGGTATGATCAACTTTATTATATATTTAATTTATCTGAAATAATCTTTCATTAATACCATCTTTATGAAAGTTTCAGTTTTCAAATCATGTACTCGCGCAGTATATTTCTTGGTAAAATTTTTTTTTTTTCAGTTCATGGTTAACTACATTTTCTGGCCATGTGGGCTTTATTAAAACAGTCTAGTAAGAAAAAGTTATATTGCTTTGCACTGCTGCTTTCTGCTTGTCAACAATAAACAATTCACTACTTAATTTCACATCGGGGCCATTTCTCTTATTAAAGACATCTCTCTATTTATTATGATGTATGATGGATCTCTGCTTTTTGCAGTGCAATATCAGTCTCAGCAGTCAGATATTTCTTTTAAGTGAAAAAGCCTCTGAGATTGAACAAGATATAATGAAAATTACCCTCAGCCTCTTAACTGATGTTCAGTACATCTTGCAGGTGAATCCAAGCATAATACTGTCTGAGCTGTCTGAGCTTTTGAAACAGTCCATGATGGATGACTGTATCATGCTGTCGGATTTCTGAGGAGAAAAATGAAGCAATTATACCATATCTATTAATTGATCCTCTTCAATTTGTATTTCAGTGGCAGGGATACACAAACTTCTCATTCATTTCAAAGGCCAAGACTTAAATTGAGATCTGCATTCTATACTGTTTAGAACAAGTAAAGTTTGATATTGTGTGTATACACACACAGACACACACACACACACACACACACACACACACACACACACACACACACACACACACACACACACACAAACACAGAGACACACTCACACACACACACACACACACACACACACACACACACACACACACACACACACACACACACACACAAACACATATATATAAATATATATATCTATATCTAGGTTTACCATCAAAATTCTGAGTGAAGGTCCGATGATCACAGGATGTTGAAATTTGATTTGCTGAACCCATGTTGTCAAATCTACATTTGTGCAAATGTTGGATTAGCGAATCCATTGTGCATTCGCACATATGTAGTCAGCCTTATGACAAGAGATTACGGTACAGTGTGGATCAGGATATTTGCCCTTTCCCTCACTATAATACAATCTCAAAGTCAGAATATTTAATCTGCAGGGGGTGCAGGAAGGCTTGCCCCCTGCTAAATGGTTTTGTCACATAATATGCAGTGTTTGACTGAAATCTATAGATGTCACAAAAGGTTGAATTTGCTTAAGGAGGTATGTTTGCAAAATTCTGACCTTCTCCGTATTCCGTTTTGACCATCAACATTATGATAGTAAACTATATATGTATATATATATATATATATATATATATATATATATATATATATCAAAGAAGCACAGACCACTAAATTGGATGGAATCTGAATTTTATCTGCAAAACTCAATTTAGGAGTAAAAGACAGAATATGTATGATAGTTATATTTAGGTTATATACACTTAAATCCTGGATAGTGTAAACAGACCCCACAGACACTATTTTTTTATTCATGCATTCATACATTCATTCATTTATATTCGTTCATTCATTCATTTATTCATTCATTCACTCACTCATTTTAGTCTCGATACTGATTTCAATTTCTTTAAAAAAGCAATTCAAAGCACAATAATTAAGATATAAAGCTCACAAAGCATAAACCTTTGTTGTATGCTCTGCTTGGAATGGGTGTTTTTAAGTTCTTTTACCAAAGGCCTGATAATCTAATTTAGTATATTCCAGCTGAAGCACTAAATATCAAACCTAACAAAAGGAAGGAAAAAAACAACATAAATGTCTGTACCTCGCACGCATGGTACTGTGCTTGTTCTACATAGAAACATGTTTAATTATAAACTCTTTAGACTGTCATAGCTTAAAATAAAGTGCAGTTTTCCAACAGTCTATAGTCCCCCTTCTCTTTCTCTTTCTCTTTCATCTCTCTCATGAAAAAAGACACTTTACATTGTTTGACCTTAAGGACCTTGTTTTTTATGAATAATTTATGTTAACAACATTTAAAATGCATTTAAGCAATAACCCATGCCTGGGTGTGTGTAATGCTGTATTTACCCACGGTTGGTCTGGTTTGGTCACGAGGGCGAAGTCCAAGTGACCAAAGACAACCGTGGGTATATCCAGCATTACCCATGCCCAGAAGTGGGTTGTTGCTATTATACAATGACATTATTTAAGAAAAAAAATACTTACTTTTCTTAAATAATGGCATTGTATAATGCCTCCGTGCTGTCCTTCCACAGCTGTCTGGTATCCTGGGGCAATTCTGATGTACTGCGCATGCATAAGAGGCATGTTCCCACACTTACGGAGTACATCAGTGCTGAGTAGAGGTAGCAACAGAGGAAGGAATATCTCTGTTGCTTTTTTTTCAAAGATGCCTCACTATGTTATAGGAGTTGAACTCATATAACATAGCGAGATATCTTAAAAAAAAAGCAACAGAGATCTTCCTTTCTCAGTAGAAAGGAAGATCTCTGTTGCATTTTTTTTAAGATATCTCACTATGTTATACGAGTTCTTCAACTCATATAACAGCAAGATATCTTTAAAAAAAGCAACAAAGATCTTCCTTTCTCCGTTGCTATCTCTGAAAAAAAAGAGATATACTAACGGAAAAAGACTGGGCGACCGGATCATTTTACATTAGTATAGTCTTGAATTTACAGTGGGCACGCTGGTTGGGCTGGCCAATCAGTGTGCTCGTTTTTTACATATTTACGGCTGGTCATTGTATAATTAAGCATATTTCATCTTCACTGTATGGAAACATATTGTAATATAATAAATGTCATATTATCATAACATCGACTCCAGAAACTTTTGAACCAATTCCTGACAGTAAACTCTGAACTGTTATTTAGTGTAAAAATACTTAAAGCTAGAAAGAAATAAAAAACACTGTTTCACTATTTCTGTTGCTTTTTCATGATCTTGTCCCTAAGTTCTAGTGACTATAACTGTCTTTTGCCTCAAAATCAGTTGTCCCATGCTGAACAATCATTTCTTGATGTGGGCAGGAGGATTGGCAAGCCAGGATTGCTTTTAAGAGGCAGGTTTTATATAATTTGTATTTCCAATTGTTGTCTAAGTTAAAGGCTGATGTGAATATTGTTTGATGCAACTGAGAAAACAAACAGCTGTATTTATGAATGGCTACAACATATGCAGCTATCATGCATGCATCATGGCATGCCACACACACAATAGTAGGCTATTTGGCATTCACTATGTGACATCCCACCCACTCTGGGTAGTAATCAAGGAGCCGGAATCCTCACCACTGGCACCTGTGAGGGACATTCACTTGGAATAAAGATTGATACACACAGTATTTCCGGATGCAGATCTCTGTATCAAGAACAATTTCCCTTAAGAGCACACAGGGAACACACTCAGTACAGGGTCTGGATTCCCTTTTTCTCACTCCAGGGCCCCATTAAGACTCCCTATTGTCACAGCTGTAGAGTTGAGTCCTCAGCCATTCGTCCAAGCCAAGTCCTCCAACACCCCCTCTGTGAAACCAGTACTCCATGTCCCTGCTACAAGAAGCTGATGCACACACTCTTTGAGATTTGATTTGTGCACACACACACACACACACACACACACACACACACACACACACACACACACACACACACACACACACACACACACACACACACACACACCACCTGGGAAAGGCTGGCACAGATTTACTTGCTTTGCTACCCTTTGTGCAGACTATATAGTAGTTACTCCTACCAGACAGTCCAAATGCAGCTACTCTAAGGCTCTTACAAGGGTACCCAATTATACTGAGTGAAATTAATATTAATACAAATGGTAGTGTTTGACCAGTGCAACAAGACTGTCAGGAATGGCCACACTGTCACCAAATAAATATAAGTACTCTCAAAGGTTTTAAAATATTCGCTAAAGGATCAGCCACAATGGAAGTTGTAAATATATTTAATAACAAATAATAAAAGAACATGAAAATACTAAATATTGATTTACAATAAACACCAGACTTTCAATCACAGTAAATATTAAAATGACACAGATGAATAGATTTACACGGATACAGAAAAACAGTACTTAACTAATCTCGCTATATTTTCCTTAATGATCTAAATAATTACTATTCCCTGGTTATTTACTAAAACAAGGCAAGTAGGTGAGTGGTCCTTCTATGCCAGGTTACAAAAACAAACTGCTCTGAGACTTTTATCTCATCTAGTGTTAAAACATCATGACACCACCTGATTTTGGTTCCTACACTTTCTCCTTTACTAGAGGCTGCCAGGAGTTAGCACAGATGTGTTACCTTACACACCTAGAGCTTTGCTAAGATCTGTTGCAGCTTCTGGAAGTCATTAAACAATGTCCAAACAACTTCCACCCTTCCCAGGTAGCAATTAATTCACTGCTAAGGACAATACAGCAAAATTCCAAGTCTTTGTTTTCATAGACAGTTATTCTCTGGCTACAGTCAGAACTGTAAGATTCTCCCCCAGATTCTGTATGCCTTGCATGGCATGCAGGATCAGTGTGGGAGATCTAGCAGGCAATATGTCTGCCGTGTGACTCAGGAACACCCTGCAAAGGTGTGCATGAGCACTCCTGCACTTATCCTGCACGGACTATGCCCCTGTATGCAAATCACCCCATTTGCAGGAGACATCCATGCAAATTAGGTGAATTTGTGATCCAGGAAGCATGCAACTGGTCATGCACGACTATTGTAATCTGCAGAAATGTACTCGGTTAGTAACCGAGTACATTTCTGCAAAATCCAAAACAGAGCTGTGACAGCTCCAAATAAAGGCTGCATATCAGTCAGGAAGCATGTCAATGGCCAAGTATAAGGCCATTGGCATTGCAAACAACATAAAAAAAAAACATTTATTTTTTTAGCCGATCTCGGCTTTTTAAGTGTAGGGCAGTGGCACGCAAAAGGGGTTAGGTGGAAATAACAAAATAAACATAAAATAAACATTCTAACTAAAATCACTATTCTGCCATGCAAGTCAATGGCAGGTAGAAGACAACATGGCCAGTGAATAGTGGTTGCTAAGGGGGAAGGCTCAGTGTGAGACATGTAACTATGCATTAGCAAGCAATCTTATGCAAATGAGTGGAATGATAGTGAATCCCAGTTTTCCCCAGCATGCTAGTTAGGCCCCAACAGTGTAAGAGTAGAAATAGCTTGGTGCAAGTCTAGGAGTTAGCTGACATCAGGGTGTGTGTGTCAGGCATACTGTAAGTGGATTGGAGCCCTGTGGCTCAGGTTTGCTCCTAGTTAAGCACAGCTAAGCAAGGGGATATGTCTGACTCTGGCTAGCACTCTGTACATTGTCTAAGCAGGTGTGCGCGCCGCACACCGGGTTTTAAAGGAAGAAAAAAAAAGGTTAAACCAGGAAATAGCAGCAGTGTGCACATTTCAGCTCTCTGTTTGCGCGTCGCACCCCCAGGCTTAAACAGGAAGGCAATGGGAAGGGAAAACAGCAGGAGGAAGGTAATCAAGGAGAACTAGCATAGCTGGCAGGTGAAATGTATCAGAATCAGCCAATTACACAGGCAGCAGACCAGCTCAGCCCAGAACACTTCTATAAACTATGCAAACACCTTCCCCTTTGTTTTTTTCCATACTCTACACCACCGTTCTAAACAAGTGGGGAACTTTTACCACTCAAAGCAACAAAATAATAGGGACTGCAATAGCTATCATACAACAACTTGTGGAAGAGGCTGAGGGTGGTGAGGATGTGAATGCTGTTGACCAACCCACAGTGAGGAGACTAAGAAGAGTGTACAGACCCAGGGTAACATACCAGGGGCTACATGAGCTGGAGATAGTGGAGTGGTATAGGGTGGAAAGGGACCTCCTACAGCAAATTGTTGAGTTGTGTCAGCTATGTCTCACACACACAACTAACAGAGGGAAACCCATCCCAGTGGATGCCAAGGCATGTGTAGGCCTAAGAATACTAGCTACAGGTACCTTCCAAAGGCCAACTGGAGATATGATGGGGATCTCACAGGCATCATCATCCAGGGTACTCCACCAGTTCCTGGATGCCTTGTCAGCACATGTCGGTGAGCATGTATATTTCCCCAGTACTCATGAGGCATTGGCCAGCAATATGTAACTGTTCCACCAAATAGCAGAACACCCTGAGGTAGTGGGTGCTATGGACTGCATGCACATATGCATCAAAGTACCACCCGTTGAGCTGGGTGGGGTCTACACAACTGCAAGGGCTTCCCCTCCATCAACTGCCATGTCGTGTGCGATGCTCAGGGCATAATAGTGAATGTGTGTGTACTGGCTGTCCTGGAAGCTATCACAATTCCCACATCTGGCATCTGACACAGCTGTACCAGAGAATTGCCAATGGGGACATCCCTCACTGTCACCTAGTGGGGGATGCTGGATATGCACTGGAGCTGTGGCTGATGACACCCATCTGAAATGCACACACACACCCGAACAAGGACGCCATAATGAGGCACACGCACAGACCAGAATTATAGTAGAGCATGTGTTTGGGATTCTCGAGTCACAGTTCTGGTGCCTGGACACATCTGGTGGAGCCTTGCAGTACTCACCAGCTACATGTACCCAAATAGTCCTCGTATGTGCCAAGCTACACAATATGATCCTGCAGAAACAGCTGCAGCAGGAACAGCACAGGGCAGGGCCACACAGTCCCCCCACCATTGCCAAGGCCTGCACAGGCACAGAGTGACTCAGAGGAGGAACAACCTTAGCCTGCCCCAGTAGGCAGAAGGAGGTGTGCCCAGTATGCCCTGGCCTTGGCAAAGAGGCAACACATAGCACATACACTGACACAGGAGGGACCCAGGGAATATCACCTCTCTCTGACTCTGAAATACGGTAAAAGGGATGCCAAACATTACACTACCTGTGCTAAACCATGTGTAGGGCGTGTACTATGTGCATTTGACATAGACAGCCCTGCAGCACCACCCTCAATACTGGGACACCCACAAGGTAAGTGACTCACACATGCCTGTCGGGGGGGGGGTCACATACCCAACTGCAGTCACAGCCAGCAGGACAGGTGTAGACAAACACAAACAAAGGCTGTGCTATGGCCTCTGAAGGGTGTTTATGGGTGACCCCCCCAGCCTACACAGACAGACTACAGCAGGTCAGGCAGTGGGACATTAGTTCTGAAGGGTAGAAAGTCAGAAACTAATATGTAGGTAAATCAAAACTAAGATCTGTAGTACACTGATATGCCTCTAGTCAGCATGATAGATAAGAATACAGAATGAAATGGAGTACCTGACATACCAGTACAGTCATAGCAAATGTGTACAAGTGTCAGGTGTGCCCCCCATCCTGCGCAGAAATGTAGTAACAGTCAGGTGTGCCCTCACAATCCTGTGTAGAAATGTAGAACTAGTCACGTGTGCCCCCATCCTACATAGAAATGTAGTAACAGGTGTGCCCCCATCCTGTGTAAAAATGTAGAAATCGTCAGGTGTGCCCCCCATCCTATGTAGAAATGTAGTAACAGTCAATGCCACATGATTGACAGATACCCTGCAGAAACAGTATGCTACCTGTAGGTGTACAACACAAAGGTCAGCCCTGCAGTGCAAACTATCTGGACTCAATCTACACATTCAATACAGATGGGCACACTGGGCATGCTCACACACTTAAACACATGAAGGTCATCTCTGCAGGTACCAGTGGAGCAGACATATCTGGCAGTCACAGATGTTAGTGCAGACACTACTCAGTATGCACCACACAAGCTTTGCACACACAGTGGATAGGAATACAGACATATATATAAGGACAACACACTATAATAAGCCAAAGGTAGATGTACATAGATGTCTGGAAGAGGGTGACTGTGACAAGGAGCCATCCAGGCCTGTCCCACCCTGCACACAGCCAAAGGGCCACAACCACAAGAGATTCAGATGGCACTCACTGTAGATACTAGCCACCGGTATCTGTCAGCATTACAGACTATGTGGTGCATGTGCTAGCTGTACAACATGACTGTACAATGAAGTAGTCATCTAGCAGCTGTATACACATATCTGTGAAATATGGCCCTGTGTGTGCCTGCATCTTGTGTGTCAACCTCTAGATGAATAGGTTATGGCCCATGCACACGCATTGCCCCTCCCATCCACTGTGAAATACATCTTTGGGGAGTTACAGTCCAGTAATCTTCATGGCACATCCCATAACTGTGTACTGTTGTAGTGTGATAAACTAGTTAGGTAGGAGTTACAATCCCAGACTCAGCAAGTGTGTGTGTATGTGTGTCTGTCCAACTCTGTCTGTGTAGAGAGCAATGCTTTTTAGGATAGTCACACTACCTACAATTCAAATGATCTACTTTGGCAAGGCTACTGATTATATCCACCTAGAAATACACCTCTGGGAAGGTTGTAGCCCAGTAATCTCTGTAGTGTGTCCTATAACTGCATACTGCTGTAGCATGATAAATTAGTTAGGTAGGGGTTCTAATCCCAGCCTTGGCAAGTGTGTGTGCACGTCTGTGTAGAGGGCAATGCTATTTAGTGTAGTCACACTCTCTACAATTCAAATGCACTACTTTGGCAAGGCAGCTGATGTCATCCACCTAGAAATACATCTCTGGGAAGGCTGTAGCTCAGTAATCTCCGTAGCATGTGCCATAACTGTGTATTGCTGTAGTATGGTTAACTAGTTAGGTAGGCGTTCTAATGCCAGACTTGGCAATTGTGTGTGTGTGTGTGTGTGTGTGTGTGTGTGTGTGTGTGTGTGTGTGTGTGTGTGTGTGTGTGTGTGTGTGTGTGTGTGTGTGTGTGTGTTACAACTGATGTAGTAGATTTATATTCTGTCATCCCACATTTCATCTGGGAGGAATGGTTTTGTGATGATTTGTTTTCTAAGGGAATACCCCAAGACAAAATCAATATGTATGAACAGATTTTAGATATGGTGCTGGGAAGCAACTTTATCTTATTCGACAATCAGTATTATTTACAAACACAAGGGGTTGCTATGGGTTCAGCATGTGGGGACTGTACACCAATTTCGTCATGTTGAAATGGGAAAAACGTACTTTAAAACAATCAACATATTTCCGATTCTGTCATACTTACATGAGGTATTTGGATGACATGTTTATTTTATGGGAAGGCCCTAGAGACCAAATTGTTGAATTCATTAACCGTATTAACAACTCAACCTCATTTTTAAGGTCCACAGATAGTGTTAATGCATGTGAAATTTCCTATCTTGATGTTCTGTTAAAGAAAGATTTGGAACAACAGAGATTTGTGGCTGAAATTTTCAGAAAAGAAACCTATTCCAATAGTTTTCTGCATTTTAACAGCTGCCACCCATTCACGCAGAAACATGCAGTTATTAAGGGGCAATTTGTGTGTGCAGCACGAATGGTGACAACTTGGATAGGTTTCACCAGAGAATGCCTTAACTTGAAGGAAATGTTCTTGAGAAGAGGTTATCCCCCAAATTTAATTGACGACATCATGAAGGAGGTTAGTGAGAAAAGACAATGTGGGTATTTTGCACCAATTTTGGGCACCCCTAATACTGACCATCCTGATTTGACTGGGTTGAACATAACTGAAACAATCACGGACACTGCTGTGAATGATCAAACAACTGTCCATAACCAGGAAATATTTAGGGGGTACCATTCCTCTGGGTCTGAAGTAACTAATTACCACACACGTTTTTCAACTGTCTTTTTAAATGACGCATACACTATTAAAGATCTGTGTAAGAATTGGAATCGGTTGAGTAGTGACAGAGAATTTTTTTTAAATCTTAGGAGAAAAACCTGTGTGTATTTTCAAGAAGGGCCCTAACTTGAAGAACATTTTCAAATGTAATAGTGATGGAATCTATAGGAATGGTCAGATGATTAAGTGCGGGGCTTGTAAATTTTGCCCTTTCATTTTGGAAGTCAGTGAATGTAAAATTAATAGAATGAAAATAAAAATACCCGAGAGGTGTAGTTGTTTAACTGAAAGAGTGGTCTATTGTGCTTTATGTTCCTTTTGCCCATGTTTTTATGTGGGGAAGATGGAACGTAAGCTTAAAAATAGTATCAGTGAGCACCTTAGGAATATAAGGGATGCTAGTGAAGTGAATGCACTTGCTAGACACATTAGTGAGTACAACAATCACCAGTTCAAATTTGTAGTGCTTGAAGTCCAAGAAAGACATAATAGGGGGGCAGCCTGGCCATATTTACTTGAAAAAGCTGAGTTGCTATGACAATTACAACTTGCCAGGCTTAAATGACAGCTTTTCCATAAGCAGTCTGCTTAAATTGAGGGCTCTTGAGAGGTGAAACATTCCCTTTAGATATGAATATGGTACAAAAAAAAAAAAAATAAAAAATATATATATATATATATATATATATATATATATATATATATATATATATATATGTGTGTGTGTGTGTGTGTATGTATGTATGTATATATATATATATATATATATATATATATATATATATATATATATATATATATATATATATATTTTTTTTTTTTTTTGGCCTGGTACTATATGTACATGAAATTTATTCATTTGTTCCTAATGGATTTTTAACTGTATGCATATTTTACTTATATGATTTTATATACATATATATTTTTTCAAAAGCATCTTAAAAGCATTTTTATATATACACATATTTACATATTTATTCTTGTGTTTATAATACATAGTTAAGGGTGTTGACATTTGCCCAATCAGTTTTTATATGTATTTTTATATATTTTTTTATATTTTGACATCTATACTGTTTTGTGCTGAAACATTTATGTGCAGTGTTTCAGACTTCTGTTCCAGAAGACTGTTTCAGACTTGGGAGTGGTTTTCACTAATCCAAGAAGTGATGTCATGTAAGATTTCCTAGTTAAAACTTTTTGCTTCCTTAATTTTCGTGTATCTGATGAAGTTACTGTTTTTATTTTTGGAAAGAAAGTCCTTATACCTTCTTGTTTGTCTGAATAAAGAAAGCATCCATGTACTGAATTGTACTGAACTGGATGTGTTGGCTTGATTTAAATCACACATTGAAATATTTCAGGGCTCACTGGCTCTCATTGTCTGCTTACTGCTTGAACAATGTATTTTAGCCTAGCCACACTCACTACAATTCAAATACCCTACTTTGGCAATCATGTTGATGTCATTCAATGGGAAATACACCTTTGGGGAAAGAGTACTCCAGTAATCCCTGTGGTGTGTTCTATAACAACTTTATGCTGTAGTGTGATATAGAGCTCTGTTAGGGGTTCTATACCCACACGTGTTGGTTGTGGAAGTTTTGTGTGTGTTTCAATGTCTGTGTAGGGAGCAATGCATTTTAGCCCAGCCACACTCACTACAATTCAAATACTCTACTTTGGCAATCCTGCTGATGTCATCCAATGTGAAATACACTTTTGGGGAAGGAGTACTTCAATAATCTCCATGGCACATCCTATAACCGCATAGTGCTGTAGTGTAATAAACTAGTTAGGTAGGAGTTCTAATCCCAGACATGACAGGTGTGTGTGTGTGTGTGTGTGTGTGTGTGTGTGTGTGTGTGTGTGTGTGTGTGTGTGTGTGTGTGTGTGTGTTTGTAAATTGTATTCTGTGTGGAGGTGGTTGTGATGGGCTCAATGTGAAGTGGGTTTTGCAAATTTCTTTTATGGTGACCCTAGTATATATCACAATGTATACCGTACAGGGATAACAGATGTGAAATACCCGAGAGGCTAGGGTGCAAATCCATAACCATACATGTGACATCAAGGCCAGGCAAAGTTAGCAACCCTAGTATTACCCAGAGAACACACTCAACTCATGTCTCATACATACACACACTTGCCTAGGCGACAGCAACTATGTTGGTAGTACCTTGCATATTGCCCACTTATAGTAACTATGGTGTGATTGCAGTGGGCTACAGAGGGCATGGCACCCTGTCCATCTGTCCAATAGGCATGTACATGCCGACAGTGTACATTCCCCATGTTCCCCACTGGACACCTGCAACACCTGTGGTGCCATCAAATCTGACCCACAAAGGACATACCATGCCTGTAAACATGCCCTGTATGGACAGATGCCACTGACACCAGGGAATGTCAGTATCATGCTATCAGTGTAGGTGCAGGATAAACCTGCTGTCCATTACCAGTTCTCACCACATGAGGCCAGGACTGGCACATCTGATGATAATCTGTGTACACAACATGGGCCAGACACCCCAGGTACAGTTCCACATGTCACTGTACATGCATGTGGGAGGTATGCACATCACAGACATCATCCATGTCATGGACTAAGGAACACATACATGGCAAGCAATGCACAGCATTGGCCACACACAATAGTCACCCAGGTGGCTGGATGGTGAATACAATACCCACCTGTGTGGGCAAATCCTGAAATGACACCCTTGAGCCACAATGCAGACCAGTGTCATGTTGACAGATGCCAAGGTATACTCATCACCTAGCCTTGTACAGCTGTCTTGCATAGATGACCACTACACACCCATGAAGCAACACACCCATGCATGCCAGTACTGGCACTGTGTGTGCGTGTGTGTGTGTGTGTGTGTGTGTGTGTGTGTGTTGTATGATGCATATGATCACATTCACATTCACTACAACCTTCATTGGCATACTGAAGCATGCTGTCCAGTTTCAGACACCTCCACATACCCTTTGCTCATATAACCTCTGTATGACCCCTGTGGTACATGTGATACCTGACCAGTAATGTGTTGTGGCAATTTTGCTAGTGATGAGTTGTATTCCTGGCCCTGCCATGTGTGTCAATGTGTGTGCATCCCTGTGAGGGTGTGGTTGTGTTGATACTGGCACCTGTATATGGGGACAGGCACATGTACTACACCTAACATATATCTATCATATCCCTGTTGCAGATGCCACTCAGCATCACATATATGTTTTGAGGCCTCATCAACATGTAACCTATGTGGTGCATCTGATAACTGCATTGAAATGTGATAGCACTACATAGCCATCAGGGGTTTCATACCCTGTGCCGGTAGGTGTGTAACACAAACATGCTTAAGTTATACTCTCCCATCCCTCCCTGACTTTACTTTGCCTCTGTCTGCCTCTCTCACTCCCTCTCTGCTGGATGTGGAGACCTACACCTGCTTTGCTTAGGCTGCAGCATGTGTATTGTAAGTGATGCTCATGATCAGCTGATGGCCTCTTGATGAATTGTAGCCCTCCTTTAGCTGATTGCATATGGAACAGCTCTGGTAGCATTCCCACAGCCAATTGCATGGAAACACACTCCAGTATCTAGGAACATCATGTTGGTGTTGGGCCTTTTCATTCACTGTGAGCAGGAACTAGAGGTATTGTTTGGCAAACAGCATAACATATGGCTTGGCAGTTTACCTCTAACAACATAAATTGTGGAAACAGGCCAACACACAGGAGGGGAATGTGCCTGACTTGATTACAGACTGTAAGTGCTGCTATACTGCAATTTGAGTAATGTTGGTTTAACAAGGTGTGTGTGGCTATGGCTGTCCTACATGTTTTAATACCTGTCATGTCAGTGCTATGTTTATGAGGAACCCCTATCAGTAGGGTCATCTGCAGACTGGGCAGTGTGTGGTGCCTTTTGTTTCTTGTGTTACCCACAGAGCATCTATCTGTGAACTGCAGAAGGTAGTGAGAGGATTGCAGTCTGTATATGGTGACAGCCATCAGAGTTACTGACTTAATTTCCCTCATATGACATATGTTGCAACAAACCCTGTTACAACAGTAAATGTATGAGGTTATCACAGCAACATGTTAATAATGGCCCTGTGTTTGTGCCTCCAGCCATAACTCTGCCAACCTTTGTACTTATGTCATGCAGTAAGAGGTGCATATGTGCAATACACCATATTTATTGACATTATATCTGATAACAAGCCATTGAGATATCAGACTGCTACACATGTTATGTATAGTAGGGGTTACATTTGATGACGTAACCTGGACATTCTGTGGTTGTGTGTACAGTACTGAGGTCTGTGTACTTATAGTGATTGTTGACAGTGTGCATATTGTTAATATGTACTTTGGCCTGTGTACTGACTGTGGTAGATGTCATTGTTCTTGGTCCTGTTCTAGCTGATGTTACATGCTGCTCCACTGTATGTTACCCTATTGGCTTAAATGTTTGTAGAGCCAAACACACATGTCCCATACCACAGACAGGCATTGGATTACACTGTGTAGTGGCCCAGTATATGTAGGGTTTGTGTGTGAATTTCACATATGAAGATAGTATTGAACAGATAGTCCATATACTGCAATAGTACGCTAGTGATATGTGGCTGTGGCTGAGTTCACATTGGTTGTGGTTATGCACTTTCACACAGGTGTCAGTTACTCTGTGCTGTGACATGCCTGTAGAGCCTGCTATATATGCAAGTTCATGTGTATTACCCCATAGGAAATGTAGGCCAATGTTGAGCCAGTCTGCCTGTAGCCTGCACTGTGCTTTGCTACATGCCTAGCAGCTCTAGCAGCTTAGTTCTAACCTCAAATCCCTGACTAAGGGTATGTTGCAGACTATCCTGTAACACCAGCAACTTGCTTAGTGTATGGCAACAGTTTTCCACATATGGGCCTGTGTTCCAGCCACTGTCCTCACCCTACATTCCAAGCTTTGCACATATGACATGCTGTTAGGGGTTGTTCTGTAGTGGGCTGTGAGAATATCATACTGCCTTTCCTGCCATCAGTCCACTTCTGATGTATCCCCCACACATATGGTGGGTCTGGGGCCCTAGATATGTGGGCTTCACCTACACAATACATGTGCCCTTATGCACTCCAGAGGCCAGTGTATGTAACAGTGGTATATGGCCCTGTATTATTGAGTCTAGGGGGGATGCTACATAAATAACCTAGGCCATTACAAAATGTGGGGGTATCAGGGGTGATCTGCCCTAAGGTATCTGGATGTACAGTACCATACAATTCACCTATATTTACATTAGTTACATAAATTGGGTTAATGCAGTCCTGCTGCCTCCTGCCATACAGACTGTTCTGTTTGTGAGTGTGCTTGTGATGGCGTCAGTTATGCCTTGTTATGTAACAGTTACATCCCATTTGGTCAACTGAAGTCTTTACCACCTAGTGATTCTGTACAGAGTGTAGATGGAGGCTGCTGAACTATACACCTGCATCACTTACTGTTGATTGTTTGGTATCCTGTGGCCCAGTCTGTCTTTACTATTGTACAATTTGAAGGGCTTGGCCTGGACAGCAACATTTGTGAACCTTTCCAGACTACTGTATTAGTGTAACTGTTTCACAGTTTCATTACTCTGTTTATATGGATGCCAGTGTCTGAACAGCTATATGAAATGGCATATAAAGCAGTAACAGTACACAAACATGTTTTCTATTTATGCAAACCTGTGTGTTGTGTTATAGCCTATGACTTCTCTGTGGGTATATGTTGCAAGCAACGATTGTCATTTGTATGGGTGGCTCATACAGTGTCCAGTTGTTAAGATGTTAACTGTAGGCATAATGGCTGCTCCATATTGTGTGCAACTTCTACATATGTATCTTACTGTACATATCTCTGCATGTGTATGTGTAGTCACATGTATAGCTATATGTGTGTGTGTGTGTGTGTGTGTGTGTGTGTGTGTGTGTGTGTGTGTGTGTGTGTGTGTGTGTATATATATATATATATATATATATATATATATATATATATATATATATATAAACAGACAGGCGGTTCAGATGTTCAGATGAAACTCTCAGTGGCATGCTGCTTTCATGGACACCTCCTTGAAGTTCTCCCACTAATGAGGAAACCATATTTGTCACCAGACGTGAAAGGTAATTCACAGGTGTGGTGGTCAGAGTAGAAACTGATGGATGGACTCCAATATCTTCCGTATCAGACAAAGAGATCAAATGGTATAACAAGCCTCATATCCAGTCATTTGCCTTGAATTCCACTGCACTTTGTGGTCCTTTGCTGTACAAACAACATAAAATCTGCAGTAAAATCTTCTGGATTTTATCATAAGCAACAACAAATGGATTCCAGCACAGTCTTCCCAGCAACGGACCAATTAGAGGAAAACTCTGAATCACAGCTGTAGTATTCATATTTTGCAAGACTTCATAAATCTGCAGAAGGAATGCTTCTAACTCTGGCAGATGGAGGCAGACATCTTGTTGAGATTCTGCTGTAGTGATCTGACCCCACTCAACAGATTTTTTTAGCCAATGTTCAAATCTCACATTAGTGACAGCAGTTTCTTGAGCCATATCAACATAACGGAGTAACTCAGATCCCAAGGGAGTCAAGTAAAGAAATCTGTTTTGGATGTCTTTGGAAAATAAGTAACTATTCGTAACTTAGATCCAAGCAACAGAGATCATGGTCCCTGTGATCTTTTCACATTTTTACCTAGATAACTCCTAGCCGGAAACCCTGACTTTCATAGAAGGCGCCATGACCATGCTCTTCACATATTTATCAGTTTTTTGTGTGCCTTTGGTTTCGATTCCTGAAGTGGTACCATTGATTGAAGTAATTCTTAACTGCCATGAATCAATATATATATATATCCTGGGGATGTTGATAGCTGCCACATTGTACATTTCCTATGGGAGCCAGACTGTACTGCATGATATGTTACAAATACCAGCCTGACATCATACAGGTGGGATGTAGTACTCTTAACATCTTGTGCCCATGTTGTGTCAGGTCCTGGTTATAGGATCTGCAACACTTGGTAGAGTATTGCAGGGTGGACGTGTTTGGCTGTGGGAGGGGGGTTATACCTATTCGTACACGACGCATATTGTTTGGGGCCTCTCGTCCCCATTAACGGTGCGTGTGGACATATGTTTTAGTTATTTTGCCATTGTTATCTACAGATGTATGTCCATATATACCTACATAGATATATATCTGCTTACATATATGTAACTTGCTGTGTATATTTAGATGGTTCCCCTTCACAAGATCGAATGGATGGAAGCTCGAAATTCATAAACTCGAGATCAGAATCTCTGACTTCCATTCACTCGAAATTGTGAATGGGAGCCTTATGTTTAAAAAAAATAAAAAGATAACTTACCTTATTACAGGGGGCCAGATCCCTCTGTACCCTAGCAGTTTAAATGTGAATGTTCTGTGACCGCACTATAGCGGAGGAATGGAAAATCTTCCATTTTGCGCTTACGCGTATAGCGCAAAATGGGAGATTTCCCTTTCCTTCACTATAGTGTGATCTTGGAAGAGGTATATTTAAGTAGGGTGGGAGTGGGGGGCACAGCCCCCCATGTGGCGGGGGACGAAAACATTTGAAAGGTGTTATTATTTTTTTTTTTGTCCCTTTCATATGTTCGAGTTTCTCTAAATTCGAGATTCTGGTTTCAAGTTTATGACTTTCGAGTTTAGAGAAATTCGATCATATGAAGGTGAACCATTTAGACATATAGGTGTACACGTATATGTCTATAGATGTAGACATTTGCATGTATATATGTTTATATATATATTTATAAATATGTATATATTTATTTGTATACATATATAGATATATATATATATATATATATATATATATATATATATATATAGATGTTGTATCTGTTTAGATATTAATATATGTACACACACACATACATTTAAATGTTGGAATACATTCTCTGTACTGTTGAATGACTGAGCTGGATGATATGTTTTTGAAAACATCAGGGTTATATGTATCTGAAATGGGTTAGTGGTAAATTGCTATGGTGTGAAAGGTCCTGGGTTTGAGCCTTGCAGAGGCTTTTTATTTTGTTGCTGGGCAGAACATAGGCCATTGGATACAGAATTATTAAGGCACTTTAAAGCAGTTTTAATTGGGTTTGCGTGGGTTTGTATAGAGGTAAGCACTGCTAACTTCCATTTACAGTTTCTTATACTCGTTTAGCTTCTACATTGCTTAACCTGTGTAGGCATTGCTTACCCCCATGCAAACAAGGTAAAACCCACTTACTGCTGCTTAAAAGTGTTTACTCCCGCTTACCCCTGCGCTAATTTCTTTAAAAGAAAAGAAAAAGGGGTTGATAGGAAAGTGGTGAAAAAGGGGCACAAATAGGGAAAGACAGAAGGGAAAATAGCCAGGGATGTGCACCAAGGGTGTAGGGAAAGTCCATAGCTGCCCATTTCTTCTACAGCAACAGCTGTGCATATACACTGAATTTGGAGGTAGATTTGGACACTCAAACCCCTGGGAGGGGGTGCGGACAACAAAAATTATTTGTGATACCAATTAGACTGGATTAAATGTGTCCAGTGAACACATGCTAAATGGAGAGCTATGTAAAGGGCGAGATTTTTTTGTGGGAACAGATTGCCCTTTTTTTTTCAGGTGAGAGTGGGATGTTGGGGAGGGGTAGTAGGCATATTTAGGGAGGTAGGTAGGGTAGGTCAACAGACAAGACAAACAAGATGCATACAGGGGCGGTATATGATACATGGGGGGTAAACACCTTGATAGGGAGGGGTGTTGGGAAATTGGACACCCACAAGCCCCCTAGTGGAAACAGGGGGACTGAGGTCCCCACCCATGGGCAGTCATGACTGCACCTTCACAGCCGAAGGTGGCTATGCGAGGGGCTGAGTTGCAGAGCCAGGCTGACTCTCTAATCATGACATGCGGCCCTTGAGCTGGCTTAGATGATCACCAAACTGCTGGTTGATCTCTCTATGCACCACTATCCCAACCTGGCGATGGGTGACAGGTGCCTGTCCGCACCCACTCCCAGGGGGTGAGTCCCATCCCCTGAGGTGGTTCTACCCAAAGGTAGTGCAGGACCAATGGACAGGGAAGTTCCGGGTTGGGCCCCAGACATGCTGTTGCCTGGTGTCACGGCTAGCTGAGGTGGGACAGGTGGGTCCGCTGGGACTGGCCTTCCCAGGCATGCTATAGTGTTTAGATTTCATCATCATATGTGGGTTAGTAATAGCACATTCCAGGGTTAGGTATAACAGCATGCATAGATATTCCCATTAACCCACCAGATATGGAACAGTTGCATAGCAAACAGAACACATGCATATATGGGACCACAGTGGTAATAAGAATAGCATTCAGGTACATTGATGGCACCATGCCACCAGTGTTGGAATAATTTAATATAGCACATGCATGGGAACCATTAAAATATGTATTAAACAATTGGACATTATCAGAACATAGGTGTCATTACATACCAGATGGGGTGGGTATGTTGATTATTGTTGGGGATATGGTGGGGGGAGAGAAAAATGTCAATTGACAACTGGTATATTCCTGTATTCCAGGTTATTTTCCTAGTCAGTGCTGTTATCTGTACCTTGCAAGTCTTACTACACTACCCTATAGCCTTAGTTTGGACAGTGATATGGCTGTCATCATCATTACACATGAACCTGTTTTACCTGCAGTATACACCTCTTACCTGGTATACCTGTGGAGGAATTGTTTGTTAACACTGTTTCTACACATACTCCCAGATTCTGGGTTGATGTTGTGCACATAGCTATCCAACTATTTCTGCACAGACTCTGGCCATGTGTTGACCACATGCTGGTGTGCTGGGACATATATAGAATATTTCACTCTTCCACCTTTAGTGACCAGACACACACATATACATGCTTCCCTACATGGTTATATTATGTTGCACACTGTGAGTGACAGTGACCAGTGATACTTTATTATTCAGAGAAACTGCAACGCTCACAGTTCCCTACAATACCAGAGTGAACAGTACCATTACAGGTTATAATGGTCTGTATTCCTCAGCACATGTTCGTATCCGGCGTACCTGTGGGAGCAATGTTTGTTAGCACTACCTGACTGTTGCCGCACAAAGTTCCAGATTACACATTAGTATTATGCACATAGATGTCCCTCTGTTACTGTACACAGTCTGGTCACAGCTTGACAACATGGGAGTGTAGATAGGACAAACTTGAAATATTACTCTCCTAACAGTTTCAGGGGTTGCTACAGTGACAGATGTGTTCTCATAGATGTTCGACAATCACTTGTATTTCCTGTTTGCTGGCTAAACATCTGGGATCATCCCACAGACTTTCCAAGGGGTCAGGGGGACAGGCAGCAGATATGGGCCCATATACTGGACATTCTGGCCTCATCTGTACAGTTGTGGGGTATGATTTTGTATGCAGCCTAATTCTACTCCCAGGATTCAGACCATGGCTGTGTCTCCTACAACTTAAACACTGTCCATCACAGTAGAGTCTGCTGTATAGATATTGCTGTTTATCTCCTATCTACTTTCTGTCTTATTAATCCCCTGTGCTTTTGCATTCTGACCTTGCATTACAACAGTCTTATACAGATTTCCTAGACAGTTATATGTTGTAGGACAGTGTGGGCAACAGTGATGTGTAATACCTCATTATTCAGAGCAACTGCATCAGTTGCAATGCCATACAACACCACTGTGAACAGTGCCAGTACAGGGTATCATTCATGTATTTCTGGGCACAGTGTTGGTATTTGACAGACCTGTGGGAAGAATGTTTATTAGCACTACCTGAATGTTCCCACTCACAGTACCAGATTCCACATTGCTATTATGCACATACATCTCACTCTGTTAATGTACACACTCTGACCACAGCTTGACATGTTGGGGTGTAAATGGGACATACATGGCTTCTTAGTCACATAAGGTATCGGGGAGTTGCTAGTGTGCCAGCTTTGTTCTCATAGATGTGTGTCAATCAGTTGTATTTCCTGTTTGCTGCCTATATGTCTGGAATCATCCCACTGATTTCCCAGGGAGACAAGTTGATAGGCAATAGATATGGGCCATTTTACTGGACATTCTGTACATATCTGTACAGTTGTGGGGTATGATTCTGTATGAAGACTACTACCACTGGCAGGATTCGAACCGTGGCTGTGTGTGCTAGAAAAAAATAAGTTCACATCACAGTTGCATGTGCTATTCAGTTTTTGTTGTCTGCATTTGCCCTGTTTACTGTGTTTGTGTCTCTCACTTGTACTAAATTACCTCTAGGGATTACACCCGTAATATACAGGCATTCCTACACATTCAATTTATGGCGCACGGTGTGGGTAACAGTGCTTAATACAACAGTACTATTACATGGTTGCAAATCTACATTACCATATGATACCAGAATATACACATGCAGTCCAGCAGTTAGACCTGTTTTGTCAAGCTATTTCACTTTTATTGATATACAAACAATTTGAGACTCTTCCTGACATATTCTCTAGTATATGCAGTACTTGCCTTGAACAATACAGGTTTTATACAGGCAATTAATTTACTACTACATTTAGTTTTATTGCCTATGACAGTAAATGCATGAGTATTACTGACCTGCCTCACATCACATCCTCGCCAGGTGACTGATGTGGGCCTCTTGGTTCGCGGCCTGCTCCATTGCAACTGTAGGGGACATAAGAGGAATATTTAGCCATACCTATCCATTATATCCCTGAGCTGGCAATTATTACCCACATATTGGGATGATACATACACATGACTGGAACATCCCCTGCCACTCTAGCCTCTTGGAGCCACAGTTCAGGGTATGTCAGTGGCACTGGTGTGGTCATGGGTGAGATGGTCCCAGGCCTCTGCCTTATATTAGGAACCCTGGTACCTACCCTGCAACAGTCTCTGATCATAGTCTTTGACAAAGAGTCCTGCCATGATCCTGGACTCCTGGATGCACCAGCGCAGCACCCAACATTGCACGCCTTCTCCCCTTACTGCCATAGTGCCTGCAAAAGAAAGCTACAACCAGTTATGAGATGTAGTCTTGCCTGTTGGATTTATGTAGGGCTGATTTCCCGCACTTTTCTGTGATTGGCCAATTTTGAAAAGGCTAAGCTGTGGGCAAACCTGATTACCTAAAGTTTGCATTGTTTAAAGGGGTATACCACTGGGCCAATGAGTTAGCTGGTCTACACATTGCTTACACCTCCTAAGCTGGCCTGTGCAATGCTTAGCATTACTTACATTAGACTTTGCATTATAATTCCTTTTTGGCCTTGAGTTATTCATTACACCTTATATGTATGCTTGATATCTATGATTAATGTGTACATACACTCTATGGGGTCCTTGTGTTTAATTGGGGACTTCAACACTCTTTTACAATTACACCTGACTTCCTGCCTTACTGCTGTACTCCGGTTCACATGTTTATGTTATGTAGTGGGTTAAGGCACATATGTTTGTATACTGATTCCTTTCACAGGTTCAGTTTGGTTTTACTATGGTGAGGACTTGTTTGCTGCTACCTCATTCTTCTGTACTTCTGTGATGGCTTGGTGGTTAACTACTGTGACTATGGTATAAAGGGTCCTAGGCTTGAGACCTGCATGGATGTTTATTTTGTTGATGGCTAGAACAAGGACCATTGGATACAGTGTGATTAAGGCACTTCTGAGCATTTGTCAGTGGGTTTGCACGATGGTAAGCACTGCTAACCAGCTGTTACATCTGCTTACAGAGAGTTAGCTTTAGAATTGCTTAACGAGTATAAGCATTGCTTACCGCCACACAAATAGGGTTAAACTCGCTTACTATTGCTTAACTAGGCTTGCTATTGCTTGCTGGTGCTTACACCTGTTTACTAGTGCTTTATTCATTATGACACCTCACATGTGCATTTACTGCAGTACTCTAGTTCATAAAAATATGTTATTTGGTGGGTTTTGCAACATAAATATTGATCATAACGTGCTTTGCCATGGAAAATGGTATGTGCTGCAGTGGTACTCGAACCGGGAATGCCTACTTGTAAAGCGAATGCTCTGCCCTCTACACTATTGCTATGCTGCTTCATTTGCATATATCTTCCTTGTTATCCTCTTCAGCCATTTAAGCTGCATTAACCATAGCTAAGTGATGGGCACGTTCACGTACCTACATTTAGCTTTAATTGGATTTTAAAAAAGAAAAAATGGTTTGTTCATTTGATTTATGTATATTTTTTCTGGTGTACATAAGGGGGACTGTTGTTGGGGATATGCGGACACCTATGAGCAGTCTTGCTCATTTCTTACCCCTTTCTGCTGTTCTTCATTGCAAGGGCATGTATATTCTGAGACCTCTGCTCTCAAACACACCCCCTGCACTCTTACATGCTCCATGTAAGACTAGGAGCTCAGGCAGCACGCCTCATTACTATGCATGGTGCGCTGCCGTCCTGCTCCTATGCGGCCGCCTCCATGGGGGACTAAGCTAGTCCTGCACAGAGGAATAGTAAATCCGGGGGTAATCTTTATGGCCTAAATTAAGTAATTTAATTTCAGGATATTTTTCTTAAAGTTAGCTGGGGCTGAGCTTAACCTCTTCAGTTCTGGGATCCTCTGTTATACTATTAATTTCAGCAGTAATAATACAGTCTGACATACAGGTATATTTCATTTTTCTCCCCTGCAGGAGCTACTGTTATTATATTTTTTAACACAAGCAGGTTTACAAATATATGCTCAACACAAGCATCTGTATTAATCAGCTTGATATACAAATGACATATAATTCTTTACAGAACTGCAACTAGTTATGCTGGCATATGTTACACATCCTCTGCCCTACTTCTCCTGGCAGGGCTGACAATACCACACATTGTCACACACTAAATGGATTTAATCTACTTACAGAGTTTGCAAAGAGAGAGTCACTGGCTATGTTATTAATTTTGCTAGTCTGAGTTAGTAGTTTGTTAGAGGATCGAAGCGGTCTAGGATTGTTATAGGGGGTGATAATATTTTTAAATGCAGGAGTATTGTCTGGATTATAGAGGATTTTATAGGCCATAATCAGTTGGTTATACTATATTGGGCTGGGTAGTTCAAGACACCCAAGCTGATTTAGATTGATGCAATGATGTGTCCTAAAAGGCAGCCCAGTGGCAAACTTGACAATGTGGTTGTAGCAAACTGAGAGTTTGCTAAGGACAGTCTAGTTTAAATTCGAGAGTAGAGGGGATGCATACAGAAGGGTTGAAAGAAGGTGAGAGTGAGCTATGGCAATTTTAGCTGGAGGGGTTAGGAAGGCTTTTATTCTGTAAAGTGACCCTGTTTTGTTATTGATGGTTTTGATAGTTTGGTTAACATGTAGGTTGAATTTTAGATTATTGTTTATGATGACACCTAATAGTTTTGTAGAGGGGTCAGGGGAGATTATTGTGCCATCATTTGAATTTATGGTAAAGGTGAAAGCGGTAGACCTACGTGTTGGTGAAAATAACAGCATTTTAGTTTTTTGGGATTTAGGATCAGACGATGTTCAGAAAGCCAGTTTTCTATTGTGTTAAAGGTGGTCTGGGTAGCTGACCATAGCTCTACTGGAGATGTAGCTGAGCAGATCAGAGTAGAGTCATCAGCATATTGGATACAGCTGACTTTTTGGATGATAGTATAAAGGTCGTTAATGAAGATGGAGAAAAGCAAGGGCCCTAGTATAGAGCCTTGTGGTACTCCGAGGGTGTTAAGTAGAAGGTTAGAGAGTTTGTTCTGCCAAAGGACAGCCTGCTGTCGACCATTCAGGTAGGATTGAAACCACTGAATGGGCTCTAGTATCTAGACAGAATGTTTGCAGGTTGTGGATTAAAAGTTGGTGATCAACCATATCGAATGCCTTGGAAAGATCCAAGAAGGGGGCTGAGGATATATAATTATTGTTGTGATTATGGTTTATGGTGTTGGTAAAGGCTAGGAGGGCTGAAGTAGTGCTGGGATGAGGATGGAAGCCATGCTGAGTGTCTGCCATAAGGTGATTCTGGATTAGGTGGTGCATGAGTTGTCTATGAATACATTTTTCCATAGTCTTTGCAAGTAGAAAGAGTATAGCTATTGGCCTATAACTGGAGAATTCAGTAGAGCCGCCTCCTTTGTGAAGAGGGATTACATAGGATATTTTCCAGAAGGTGGGAATTTTAGCTTCTATTATGGTTTGATTGATTAGTATTGAGACAGGGTAAGCAATAGCATCAGCTGATTTTTGTAGGTACTCGGTAGGGAGTTCATCAGCAGAAAGTGTAGTGGATTTTAATTTTTTGATCAAGGCATGGATAAGTGAAGTGGCGACTGGTTGGAAGCTGAATGTGAGTAGGTTTCTAGGGGTGCTACTTTCAGGACCAGAAGAGCTAGGAGGTAGATGGTTAGCTAGGGCTTAAATTGTCTCAGTAAAGAATCGGTTAAAACTGTCAGAAACATCTTCAAGGGTTTTATCAACAGTAGCAGCAGGGATTGGGGTTGAAGTTTGTCCAGGATGTAGTAGATTATTTAAACCTGCCCAAAACTTCTGAGGGTTATTTTGATTTACTGTCTGTAAATTACAGTAGTATTGTTTTTTGTCTTGTAAAATAGATTTTTTGGTTTCGTTCCTGGATTGCCTGTATTTAATGTGATCTTGAGGGTCTTTAGAAGAACGCCATAAAGCCCATGCTTTGTTTCTAAGGGTAATTTTGAGTTTAGACTCTTTAGAAAGCCATGGTGCAGTTTTTGCCTTGGTTCTCTTTGAACGAACAGGTGCATGCAAATCATGGATCTCAAGGAATTTGTTGTTAAAGTATGCTACTGCTTCCTCTAAGTGGCGGTGTTTTAGAATAGACCAATTACATGAGTTTAGTTTTTGTTGGAATTTGGCAGGGTCAAAGTTTTTATTGTTTCTAACCTTTCTGAGTAAGGGTTGTTGGGAAGTAATGATTTTGTGCTTAATTACATATGTGAGAAGGTGATCGCTTAGGCCATCAAGGAGGGTACCAGAGGTGTACAGTTGGGGGTGACTATTTATGAGTACCCAGTCAAGTATGCTTTCTTTTTGGTTGGGTTTACCTATCCTGGTAGGGGTGGATATAATTTGCGTAAATGCATGCAGGTTAATATGGGTGGTTGGGGATTCTGAGAAACAGGTGCCCCAGTCTATGTTAAAGTCTCCAAGTAGTAGGGTTTCTTGGGAGTAGTGACATGATAGCCAGTGCAGGATATCTTCAAGTGTAGATATATTGTTACCTGGGGGAATGTACATACAGATGATATTAATGCATTTGTTTTTATTAAGTTGCAATTTGGTGGCAAGAATCTCTGAGTTATTAATCTGAGGTGGTTGTATTACATCTATGGTGACATTCAACTCAAATTTATAGAGTACAGCTACCCCACCCCCTTGCTCGAAGCATGATCTAGCCTGTGTATGTTGTACCCAGGTGGTAACACTTCATTGTCTTTAGTGTTAGGTTTTAACCAGGTTTCAGATAAACAAAGAATCTCAGGGGAGTGGACATCCAGAAGTGCATGCAATTCATGTACCTTGTTATTAATGCTTCTAATATTGAGATGACAGGCTTGGAGAGAGTTAGTTGGCCTATTAATTGTAGGTTTGTAGCTTAGATTGCAAGTAGAGGGGGTATTTGTATCTGAAGTGGGTGGGCCAGGGTTGGGGTGAATATCACCACCGAGTATTAGGTTGAGGCTATACTTGGTGATGAACTTCAGGAATTTATTTATTAGTTTATGGTAGTGTTTGGATCTACAGCTAATGTGCCTGGGGTTGAGATGTTGATAGACTGAACAAGATGTTAGATAGGATCTGGTACTGTAAGTATGGTTGAAGATGGAAGGATTTACAGCTGGGGTGATAGTATGGCCTTTTGGGACCTGAAATCCCGTGAGAAACTGGTTTTCATACAAGGTAAGGAGGTATGGTGCGAACAAGAGGGGTAGTAAAGAGGAGTATATCATTATCTGTGATTCAGCTAGTGAGTTAAGGAACTGTTTTACCTGGTGATGCAACACCAGAAGATAGAGTGGTGAGGTAAAGGTACTGGAAGGGGGATGGGAGAATGCCAGATGAAAGCTAATAGGTGCTATTAAAATGTAGGTAGAAGAATGGGGGTGGGTGGAATTATCCCAGATGAATACAGATAGGATCTAGAAAATGGGAGAGTGGCTATAGTACTATAAATTTAGAGGTACTGGGGGCGGGAGGAAATTGGGGGCAGGGAGGGGAGCGAAGAGAGCATGAGCGTAGCGAGGCGAACGTAGCGGGGCTATTGCACTTTACAAGGTTTCCTAAGGTGTCCAAAAGCTATAAGGTAAGTATTATAGCTCTTAATGTAAGAGTCAGTTTACTTAGGTTACAGGGGAAGGAGGCAAATACTCAAGTAGAAAAAAAGAGCCCTATGGCTGACCAATATGGTGACCTGCTTAATTACACAGCACTGTAAGTGAAAGCTTAACAAATGCTTTTTGTGTGCAACCTACTCTGCTTAAATGCTGAGATAAACTGATTGCAGTCCTGTAGACACCATTTTGTAGGGAACTGTAGAGTTCAATCTATTTAAATGCTGAGAGAAACTTATTGCAGTCCTGTAGACACCGTTTTGTAGGGAACTAGAGTTCAATCTGAGTCACACCAGGTCAGGCAAGGGTGGAAGAGAAAGGGAAATCCTAAGCACCTAGATGGAACCTGTGGAACATGTTTGAAGAAAACAGTAGGTAACTTCTTAGTCCTATATGAAAGTAGTTACATAGCCTTAATATGAGACATCTATCATGTATAAAATAATGTCAGTAATACTGTATGACTGCTATCTGCAATATTCAGCTATGGATTTTGCACATGAATGTGCATCAAGCATTTCCCACACATATATGCAACTATAAATAAATGAAAAATCTGTAAAAGGCAGGGCACAGTTATCAGCATTAGTGTAGCGTGATGGTATTGGGGAATAAATGAGGTCAAGCCTAATGACAAAGAAGTGAGTGTGAATTATTGAATAATCTTGCATAAAGAAGACACCAGTTGCCATAATGGATAAGGTCTTTGCCTCCCATGTACAAGGTACAAGAATCAAGCCTGACCTCAGGCCAGTTCCTGTATGGAGTTTGCATGTTCTCCCAGTTTGTTTCTGGGGGTCCTGCCAGCTACCAAACGTATGCTGAGTGTTTCCATTTCAGACTCACTCAAGAATGGAGTTATGGGCAACAGCACAAACGTTAGACAATGCCCTATAGGGGGGAAAAGTTGTATAGATCAACCACTTTGGGAATCTACTGTGGTGCACAGTATTCTCTTCATAATAGAAAATGGTTCACAGACTGCATGCCTGGACTGTATGCCATGGCAGAGCTAGCCGCTTGATGGTGTAAAACATGACTGAAGGTGATTTGGTTGTGATAACTAATGGCAGCAAATGGGCATGGTTATTTGCTGATGTTAAGTGCATTTAAGACCTGGCCATCTCCAACCTACTCCAGGGACACATGCTATAGGAGGGTGTATGTTCCCCTATTGGCCAGTGTTGTCCTAAGTCAATATGTCCAGCCATTACCTGAGATAGTTCTGTTGAATGAAAGTTGGACATAAAACCAATCAACCTCCCAAATATGAACTAAGAATTGCTACACTCAGTAGTGTTTCATTAAAAGAAGGCAGCTTGGACGTGAATGACATGATGGTAAGGAGGAGGATGGACATCCTATTTTTCCAGAAGATGAGATAGAAGGGCAGTAAAGCATAATCATTTGGATTGGCGTCTAGAATCTACTACTCAGTAGGAGGACAGACTAGATAGGAAGTAACTTCAGAAGACAGTGAGGAATGTCATCAGAATTAGTGACTGGCTCATGGCAATCAGACTCGACTGTAATGATAGGGTAGTATTCATAATCTCAGCCTTTTCCCCACAGAAGGGTTGTGATAGTGAGTAAAGAGTACATTCAGACAGCAGGTGCAGAACCTAAAGCAGGACAACATGAATTGTTGTTGATAATGGGGAATTTAAATGCACATATCAGGACATACAGAACAAGATATGAGGACTTCTTGAATCCACATGGGTGGGGCAATGGAAATAAAGAAGGAGAGTTCATTCTAGACTTCTATCTGGCAAATAACATAATTACATACAAGAGCAGCCAACATGCAAGTCTTGTAAACTTAATCCTAGTAAGGAAACGGCACTGATTTAGAATCACTGACTGCAAAGTCATCCCCAGTGAAACAATCAGCCCACAACATAAACCAGTAGTTGCCATAATCAGCTACAGGCAGTGAGCAGAGAAGGCTCTAAGGTCAACAGAGACAAGGCTAAATACCTGGAAGTTGACTGGAGAGAATGCACAACAGTTCAAGGCATCACTGAGGGCTGTAGCACCTCAAGAAGAAGAGAAAATAGGTGGAGTTAAAGAACGGCAGTGCCCCAAAGCAGCATGTGTACATACTACAGAAGAGATATGAGGCTAAGTTATTTACTGAAATAAGGTACATAAGGAAAGCTGATGGTGGAATTCAGAAATCTAGGAAGTCATCAAAAGAAAGGAGTTCAGGAAAAGCAGGTAGATAGAAAAGATGGATCAGGTTGGGAAAGAATATTGTTTGGCTAACAAAGAAGCTAAGAGAAGGGTTGTAATAGAAAAGGATAAGGCATCACAGACACTCTACCAGCTTCTGGAATGTGGCACAGTAGATGACACAGAGAATCTATATTCAGTTGCAAGGCAAAGATAGAAAGCTAAAGAAGATTGTCAGAAATCTTTCATAATGGAGTTCAGTGATAACCTGCTCACCAATACACAGGACATCAAAACCAGATGGAAGGAGTACTTCCAGCAGCTTCTGAATGAAGAAAACCCCACAGAAGTTATATTGTCCCAAACACAGCCTATAATGAGAGCAGAGAAGGAACCCACACTAGAAGAACTAAGAACACCACTAAGGAAAATGAAGTCAGGGAAAGCAGCAGGCTCAGATGAAGTCACAGCAGACCTGCTAAAGATGCTGGGTGAGATAGGAGAGAATGACTCCTGAGGGTACTCAGCAGTGTGGAGAGAAAGGTGTATCCCAGAAGACTGGAGAATAAGTGTAATCATGCTAGTGTACAAGAACAAAGGGGACATCCACAACTGTGGGCAGTACAGAGGTATCAAACTCCTGTCACATTGCATAAAAGTTCTGAAAGGTGTGAGTGGCAAATGAACATTCATAGTAAAAAGTAAGATGGGAGGTGACTTCTTTGGATTCAGATCAGGATGCAGCAGAAATGACCTAATGTTTGCAGTGAGAAAGATAGTTGAGAAGAAAGTTGAAATGAGGAAAGAGTCTAACTGAGCATTCGTAGACTTGGAGAAAGCATATGATAAGATCCCAAGAAAGCTGATTTGGGCAGGTCTCTGGTGGTTAGAAGTCCCAGAAACATTGATCAAATTAGTGCAGGCTATGTACAAAGACCCACACACTTGAGTACAAATAGTGTTGCCTCTCACAGAAGGGTTCCCAATTGGAGTGGGTGTGCACCAGGGTTTAGCTCTTAGCTCACTGCTGTTCTTACTGGTGATGGACTACATTAGCAAAAAGGTCAGCAGGCACAGATAAACAAGGTTGTCGTGTGCAGATGATGGGGCATTACAGACAGACTCTGTGCAAGAACTTCAGCAAAGAATAGTGGAATGGAATGCAAAACTTTAAGGTAAATGGGATGACACGGAGTACAGATAGGGCATTTGTAATGGCAACAAATAGGGCAAATCAGAAGAAATAGAAGGGAAAGTAGTGGAACAGGTTAACAGCTTCAAGTATCTGGGAAAGGTGGTTGAGGAGAAGGGAATTCTGAATGAGGAGGTCAAAGCTAGAATCAGAGGGGCTGTAGCCAACTGGCACAGAGTGTCAGTGGTAATGCATGACAGAAGAATGCCAATGAAGCTGCAATATAAGGTCTACAAACAGTGATGTGACCAGTATTATTCTATGGTACAGAAACTAGGGCAATAAAAACAGAGTGGTTGAGGAAGCTAGAGGTGATAGTGATGAAGTGCCTGAGATGGGTGATAAGATGCACACTGTGGGACAGATGAAGAAATGAGAATAAAAGAACAAAAGCCAAAAATAGCTCCAGTTGTAGAAAAGGTCAATGAGAACAGATTATGGTGGTTCTGGCACATGCACAGAAAAGCAAAAGACAATTTGTTAAAGAAGGTTTGGGACAGACAGGAAGAAGGCAAGAGGAAATGGGGGCATCCATCAAAGAAGTGGCTGGATTGAGTGAGACAAAACCTGAGACAGTCAGGCATGAGTGTTGAAGAAGGTAGGAAAGGGGAATTGAATACAAAGAGATGGTGACAGCTGACACAGCACCTTAACCCCATGTAGAGAATGGGAAAAATTGGGTTGATGATAGTGATGATGATTGCATACTGCAAAGTTTTGCAGTACATAAACTGGTGTTGTGCTCCATATCAGAACAAGTATCAGTGAATCTGTGTGAATCCTCTGCTGAGGTGTCAGGGTCTCTGACAGTGGACAGGAACTCCTCAGTTTCAATCACTGGTGGTTTGTTAACAGCCCCCCAAAAGCCATATGTTCTCAGCCAATTTTACATGCCCTACATATCATGTATGTTATTATGTCACTGGCCCTAGGTCAGATTTTCTGATACGTTTGGCCATGGCTTCCTACACCATTTACATAGAGGAGCCATGTTGATTTAGTGCCTGGCTGATAACTTCATTCTGTACATCACTGTATGGCATTTTACAGTGTGCAGATATCTTGGGGTGCCATAGCACTGTAAGAGTGGAAAAGGGCATATTTCCTTATTCCCACTGTACTATGCTTTGGTAAACTGATTTTTGCAAAAGTGCATTTTCATTTAAGTGCACTTTTGGTAGAGTGGCTTTGGCTTTCTGTTCTTCGATAAAGCGTGTTTTCGAAAAATAGAAGTAGACCTCTATATATAAATATATATATATATATATATATATATATATATATATATATATATATATATATATATATATATATAGGGTTCCTATTAGATGACCAAAGATGCATTATATCGAATGCGTATTGGTCGAACTTAAAACAACGAAAATGCAAAATAACGAAGAGGCTTTTAAGCGAATTCTTTCCCAGGGAAACAATTCGCTTGGCCGCTTTCATTACTTTGACATTTTTGGCACTGTAGTGCAATCTCAGAGTTGTTATATTTAAGTAGAGGGAGTGTGGGGGGTGGGGGCGAAGCCCCCCACTTTATGTATCATTTAATTTTTTTCCCTTTTTGTTTTTGGAACAGCGCTTTTTTTTCCCTTGAAAAAAATCACTGTTCTGAGCTTTCAAGATTCTTACATGGGTTTGATTATTCATCGTTTGCTTTTTTAAGCGTTCGCTGATATAATATAGACTATATATATATATATATATATATATATATATATATATATGTATATGTATTTATACATACATATTAATACTGCTTGTGATGTCCCTGCACTGGCCTAATAATCAAGGAGCCTCAATCCTCACAAATGGCAACAGTTAGGGGTTGTACACATTGGGAGGATGACAATACACACACAGTAAATTGCAATTTCACTTAAGAGCACACAGAGATCACAGTTAGTCTGGGGTTTGTTTCTCCCTCTTTCTCCAGATCTCCAATAAGACTCTCCACTAGAACAGCTATAGGGTTGAGATCTCAGCCGAGTGACCAAGCTAAGAAATCCAGCACCCTCTCAGTCCAACTAGTGCTTCGTGTTCCTGCCCAAGTAGCTGACACACACATACTTTGAGATTTGATTTATATACAAGCACACACATACACCTGGGGAAAGCTGGCATAGTTTTACTAGTTATGCTCCCTTCTGCCTAGTCTATAAGGTAGTTCCAGCTACTGCCAGCCAGCTCTTACTTATCAGCTACTATAAGGCCCTTACAGAGAGTATACAATCCTACTGTGTAATGTTACTATTAATTCAAATGGTAGTTGTGACCAAGTGCCTGGCTTTTAGGAGTGGCATGTACAGTGTTACTATATATGCAAGTACTCTAAGAGCTTATATATACCTCACCAATATCAGCCACAAAGATACATTTTAAACATGCTTAATAAATAATAAAAGAACAAGACAATACTCAATCACTACAGTTACTTCAGAGTTCAGAATCACAGGAAATAATTTAAAACAACATTGCAGGACAGTCTGAAATAAATACAGAAAACATCACTGTACCCTAGCTACTTACTAGTAGGAAGGCAAGTTCAGATGGTGATGATGATGAGTTGATATTTCCAGGTCAAAGACAAAATACAAAATGCGCAGTCTCTCTCTCTCTCTCTCTCTCTCTCTCAGAAAGTTCTTAAATTAATATCACAATTTACTGCTGGGTTAGCTTGGGTGACATCTCTCTTTGTCACCTGACTTCAGTTCCCAGGCTAAACAGAAACCTAACAGAATTTCACATCTCTGTGTTAAAAATACATATCTGTCAAATGTTTGGTCAGAACTGAAAGTCAAAAAACAACAAAACACTTTCAAAACAATGCAGAATGCACCCTAGTTCTAGACATCGTGTCTTTGCTAGATGGAAACTAACTTTTATAGCACAATCGTAAAGCAGTCTAATTTCAAGTTATTTTCTTGAAGTTTTGCAAGTTAACTCTGTATGTTCCAGTTTCTGATTTTAAAACATACATTTGCACAGGTATATAGTTTATATTCATTTCTGTTCTTTTCCAGTAGGGTACACTGTGGCTAAATCGTAGCTCACTGCATAACATACAGTTCTGTATAAATCATTTCAATATTCACAAATGACATAGAATTATTTACAAAATTCCAGACAGCTGGGATGGCAGTGTGACACTGCAGCTGAAAACAAAATGATCATAAGACCATTAGCACCTCCACAGATGGCAGCACAGACATCCATTACATTTGAGTCACAATGTGTCAGCATTGTCTCTACAAACCCTGCCTTACCTGCTCCACCTGTGTCACATAGCTCTACTTCTGCTGCTGGCATAATGGTATCCTCTGCGAGCACTAGTAGTCAAGGTGGTGATTTTGTCATCAATCAGGAACCAACAGGGCTTGTGGAGGACATTATGGAGAGGGGCATTGGTGCCCAAACTGGAAGGATTTAAAAGGTCCTGCATTATATTGTCAAATGATGCCATGTCTGTCACTAACTTAGGCAACTGACACAGGAAATAGGAATGACAGTTCTGAGGATGAGGGCTAGATTCTCACTGCTTTCAATCCAGACACGAATGCCCCTCCATGATGTCCTACCTATTCCCAATCATGGTGTCCCCCAAACTTTTGTGTCAATCAACAACTCTGTCTATCTTGTATGTCCTGTATATCTAGACCTGCTATGTAACCTGCTCTACCTATCTGACATGGCCATGTCACTCCTCACCACTTTCCCTAACATTCACATTTCTCAAAAAAACAAAACAAAAAAAAAAAAAAAACAATGGGCACCTGTCCCACAAAAAATTACATCCCATACATAGCTCTCCACTTCGCCTATGTGTCATCTTGATACACTTGATTTTGTTCAATTGTCTAAACAACATTATTCTGTTGCTGTCACCCATTCCAGGTGACTTTCAAAAGTCATGAAACTTTTTGTACAATTCTACATTTATGTTGTAAGGAAGTGAATAGTTATGGTGCTCTCTCACCACACTCCTGCAAATTCCTTTATTCTTTCCCCTGTGTTCCACCCTCTGATTGCAACCTTCATGATCACCACTGTTCTATCAACCTCTTTATTTCACTTGTTTAATCTGTTTACCTTTACATGTGTGTATTGCACAAGGGCAAACTGCAAATGTCCAAAAAGCAGTCTGCAAAGTTTGCAAATGCCAAATAGAAAAAGGTTTGAATGTGCAATGAGTGAATGCACAGTGAATTTCACTCACTGCACATTCGACATTCTGGGGTGGATTGCACTATAGTGGAAATCGGGAAATGGTTCCTTTCCCCACTGTAGTGTGATCTTGGAGTTAGAATAATTAAGTAGGGGTGGTATTTGGGGTGCAGCCCCCACACATAGAGGGTGCAGGGTGGCTTGCCCCCCTGATTAACATGTTTTTTGCTGTTTTTTGAACATTAAGATCTGTCGACATGTCCAGTTTTGTGGTTTCGAGTTGCTCATATGAACCACCGTGATTTGCGGTTTCAAAGGTAAAGTGTCTAATCTTATCAAGAAATAGAATCATACACAACACACATGGCTAAAAATTATCCATTGAAAAGCTTTCACTTTTTGTCCTCAGCATTTTTGCCAAGGTTAATATAGTGAAACAATGGTGAGGGATGCTGAATGCCACTTTACTTCCTATGACAAAAGCTGTAGAATTTCATTTTAGTAATATTATTTAAGTTACTTTCATGCAAAAATGTTTAAATCAGTTGCTCTGTGGAATACAGACTAAAGGCAGAGTAATTTGAAACAGTTACTCTAACAGTTCTTAGCCTGCTGGATGTAATAAACTCAGAGATCCTATGTGGTGTGTTGAGATAATTCCCCTGTCTGTAGACTGATGCTTTTGCATAGTGCTATGGGATCAATTACAGCTGTATGTGAAATTATTTAATTACATTTTATATTCCTGTGATATGTTTAACTGCAAATATATATATTTCTCTCCAGTTACAACATTTCATTAACATACATTTTGTATAATGCAGTATGAAAGCATTTGCAAAAACATTGCAGCACCAATGAGGAGACTTAGTAAGCCACCCTTACACTGCTTATATCTTAATGTTGGTTGTATCTCCTACCCCTTCTTGCTCCCTATAACAAGCACTTTATTGTACAGAGCATGCCAGAGTAATAATAAGGAAATAAGTAAGAGTAACACACCATACAGATGGTCCTACATGTCTCATAAACAATACTCTTATTTTCTCTCCATACCTGTCTCTGTCTGTTCACCCCTTCTTCTTAAGTAAGTCTCCTCAATTGTATGATTTAAAACACGTGAAGTGCGAATTCCTTTGTGATGTGATGAAATGATGCTCAGATCTATAGAGAGAATATTTTTACATAGTTTCAAGGGTGCTGATTCAGACATTAGCAAAGTGTTATTGACTATTTTAATACAGTATTTAGTGCATAGCTGTTGCCTACATTTTCTATTGGACCACCATTGGTTCCTGCTTCCCTCTCCCCCTTTCTATATATCTCCCCCTTCTGTTTCATGAGTCTTTCTCCTCTGCATTTTTGCAATGTCTAACACCAAGCACTACTTGCAACTTAGGTTAAATGGAAGTGCACAATTTCTGCCAAAATCTTATGAGTTTTTGTCTTCCTCTGCATTGGTCTGGAGCCCTTTGCACTACTGTCCTTAGCTATGTATTGTGAGGCTAATCTTCTATTGAACAAGCTGAGTAGCTGAATGTACATCATACAGTTGTCATGAGAGTAATGAACAGTTATAGACACATTCTCCCTTTCTTCAATCTGTTGTCATATTTGAACTTCGGTAAGTAGGAGTTTCTGTGTGTTGCGATTAGATAATACTAAGGTCTGTACCTTTTTCTTGGATTACTGTCAAGGTTCAAATCCAGATGTATGACAAAGTGTTTTTGAATGTTTGATATGACTCGTGTGTGTGCTACTGTTGGTTACACGTTGCTTTTAACAAAACATTACCCTGCTGCTCTAGTAATGTGCTTATTCCCTTTTGTGAACACTGTCTTATACAAATTTTGTAGGAATAATTATGATGATAAAGTAAGCAGCTACACAATTGTACTTGTATTCCTGTCACCAACTGCCCATCTCATTCCAACCCTTCTATGTCATCAAATAAACCTCCTTGATTCAAACCAGTTTTTGTAAGTCATAGCAATAATATTCTTAGTACCGCATGTGTTTCAGAATATACCTGTGTTATACACATAAGGAGTGAAGAACTGCAACTGTCATGACAAATGAAACACGACCATAACACATATGTGATCTGTATTTCAACAGATTCAGACATGGCTGTATCTGTAGACTCCCTATTTGCAGGAAAACTGTCAGGGTAAAGGTCCAAAAGTTTAAAATCCTGAGCAGAAATTACATTCCTCAGAAAGGTGAGACATAGCTTGCCTTTGTGTTTTTGAGCATTGATGTTTTTCAGCATGAAACTGCAGTGAGGATCAGTAAAATATATCCTTTTCCTCACTGTAGTGTGATCTCAGGGTTAGAATATATAATTAGCAGGGGGTGTGGTAGGGACAGTGTCATACATGAGGGGGTGCAGGGGGCTTGGCTCCCTGCAAAATGTTTGTAGGACATCTCCAGCTGTCCAGGTAAGTTGGGTAATGCAAATAATGTTGGATTTGACATAACAACATTACCGCATTCATTGTTATGAATAAATGGTGCGCACATTTTCATAATTAAGGTTCGAGTAATCCATTATTCACAAAACTGATTTGCAGAAATTTGATAATAAACTATATATATATATATATATATATATATATATATATATATATATATATATATACACACACAGAGATATATTGATATATAGATATAGAGGTTCATAGGTAGGTACTAGGCTATTGGCCCTAGGGCCTATTTAAGCCTAGCCAAAAAATGTACCCTGGCTTTCGACACCCAAGAAAACTATTTTTCTGTGCCCCTGTCGAGCAGAGTCACAGAAGCGATCCCTGGGGTGAATTTTCCATTTCCCATCCAATCATCAAGATTTTTCTTGAAGAGTGCTAATGAGGAGCTCTGTTTGACATAGATAGGTAGTCTGTTCTAGAGTATGGGAAGTCTCTGGGACAGGAATCTATCCCTCCAGCATATTCTGTTTATTGTGGTGACAAGGTTTAGGGCCCTAGAGCGTGTAGCTAGGAGGGATTGGGATTTCTTTAAGTGGAGCATGTCCAACAGCTCTGGGTTTGACATAGCTTTGTATGTTAGGCAGAGATCGCCCCTGAGTAAGCGATATGCGATGGAGTAAAGCTGTATTTTTTTTCAGATGGTCTGTGTAGGGCATCTGTTTGAGGCCAGTAATCCTCTTTGTGAGGTATTTCTGTGGTCTTTCCAGTTGTTGTAGATGTCTTGTGAGGTACATACCAAAAGGGGCATTGTACTCTATAATGGGTCTAATGAGTGATGAGTAGAGGGGAACAATGACCTTTTTTTTTCTGGATGAGAATCCTTTTGTGATGAGATGAGCCATGTAGAAGGATTTCCTGACCACTGTGACGATGTGATTATCAAAGGAGATACTACTGTCCACCTGTGTCCCAAGGTCTCTTATCACATTTTCAGCATTAAGTAGACTACCAGCTATGTGGTAGTTCATGGGTACAGAGTTTTTACCAAAGGGGATGACAATACACTTTTTGGCACTGAGCTTCAGGCCATGGCTTTGACACCAGGTATCTGTCTCAGTGAGGCCCTTTTGTAGTTTGTCCACATCGTTAGGAGTTTCGATTATGGCTCCTAGTTTGCAGTCATCTGCAAACTTTAGACAAAGACCTTCTGTGTTAGCCTGCACTTCAGAGAAGTAGATACCAAACAGGAGAGGACCCAGGACTGAACCCTGTGGTACACCACTTGTCACTGGTCTGAAGTCAGATTTGGAATCCCCTACTTTCACAGTGTGGGTTCTGTCCATGAGCCAATTGGCAACCCATCTTGTGACATAGGGATTTATACCTAGTTTAGTGAGCTTATCTATAATTCCAGAGTGGGGGATGGTGTTGAAAGCCTTGGCAAGATCTAGATAAGCTGTGTGAACCATTTTACCCTCATCTATGGCTTTGGTGACTTCTTCATAGAGGTCCATCAGGTTTAGGAGACATGATCTGCCTTTTACAAATCCAAACTGGGTGGGGTCCAGAGTTTGGAAATTACCATTGTCTTTGTTTATGAGTTCCACGATGATACGTTCCATGGCCTTGCAGATCAGGCTCATCTGGCTAATGGGGCGGTAGTTCCCGGGGTCCATCGTGGCTCCCCATTTGTGGAGTGGGATAACCATCACGGTGCGCCATTCAGTGGGTACAAAGCCTGAGGTGAGGTTATGATTGAACATGGTACTTAGGTAGGGTGCCAGTTCATTCTGTAGTTCATGTAGAACGCAGCCTGGGATATTGTCAGGTCCCATGGATGCTGTGTTCTTGGCTTTGGAGAGTGTGTTTTTTACCTGGGCAGCCGTGATTATAGGAATTTTGCATTCTTCCGGTATAGAGATGGGCCTTCTAGGGGGTGAGAGGGGGGTAAAGTTAGCACTGAACCTATCTGCTAGGATGTTGGCAATATCAGTTGGTTCTGTATATTTAGCGCCATTGTGCTGTAACTCAGAGCAGATCTGAGTGTTCCCATTCAGATTCTTGGCATAGCTATAGAATGCTTTGTGGTTGTCTTTAGAGTCAGTGGCAATTTTGTTTTCGTAACTAGCTTTGGAGGATTTTATGAGGGATCTCAGCTTCTTACTGAGGTTGACCAGGGAGTTCCTCCAGTCATGGGATTTTACTTTTTTTTGCAACAGTTTCTTCTGTTGTAAAGTTTGTTTATGGCAGAGGACCACCACATTGGCTTCCCTTTTTTGGAGGATAACTTCTTGGTTCTATTAGGGATAGCATGATCCATGCACTCGTGTAAGTACTTATGAAGTGCATTTGTGTAGGATTCAGCAGTCATGCCTCTATTGTCCATCTGCATGGGTGTCGTGAAGTTTGCCACTTCTGTCTTAAGAAGTGTGAAGTTGGCTTTGGAGAAGTTTTTTATGATGGTTTCCCTAATTAGGGGTGGGGGTGGGATGTGGATGTCTAGGCTGATTAGCTTGTGGTCGGATCTGACCAACGAGGAATTGATCTCTGGTGTGGAGCACCAGTTTCCCATGTTGGTAATGACCAGGCCTAGGATATTGCTGCCCCTGGTGGGGGGTGAATAAGTTGATCCAAGGCGTTGGAATTTATGAATTCTAGAAAACGTTGAGCAAAAGAGTTGGTGCATGAGTAGTTTTCACAGTTAATGGTCGGATAGTTGAAATCACCCATTATTAGGGTGTTGGGTTGTACCCTAATACTTTCCAGTGTATCAAGAAATGAGGAGTGTGAATCCTGGGGCATGTTGGGGGGTCTGTAGCAAGCTACAATTTGGATTGCGGTCTTGCCCAGAGTTCGTTCCACTTGGATAATCTTGGATGCATTATGCTGTGCAACTAGCCTGGAAGTGTGGATATCCTTAATGAATATGGACATGCCTTCACCTTTAGTGCTTCATTCTGGTTTAGGTGGCCGAAAGGTGTGGTATGAATTGTAGCCTGGTAATGCAGGGGTGCTCTCTGGAGCTTTGAACCAGGTCTCTGTCACTGCACAGATGTCAATGTTCTCCATTTTAAGGAGTCCCTCAAGTGAGTGCATTTTGAGGTTTAGACTTCTAGCATTGAGCAGCATTACCCTCGGATTTTGACTTTGTCATTTGAACCTTGCCTAAAAAAGGCACTATAGGGGTGGCAAGAGCCTTAGCCAGTATCTGGAATCCTAAGGGTGACAGGTGCAGGCCATCTCTGGCAAAGCATCGTGGTGTGTCGATCATGTCGTCCCAGGCAGACAAATACTGGATCCCCTTAGAATGACACCAGAAGCTTAGCCAATTGTTGAAGTCAATCATTTTGTCCTTGTACTGTGCTATCATTCTGGGTGATGGCAGGATGCTACTCAAGGTTAGGGTCATACCTGCCTGGGATACAAGATCGGAGAGCTCCTCCATGTCTCTTTTCATGTAGTCCAGGGAGGTACGTCTCAGGTCATTCACACCAACATGGACAATGACAGTGTCATATTTGTACTTATTATGGAGTGCATGCGTTATGTGGCAGATCCTGGCACCTGACAGTAACTTTCTCCTTGTTTAGTATAGTGAGTGGAACATCAGTGTGCCTGACTATAGAGTCACCTATGACTAGAGTGTTGGGTACGGTGTTTGCCTTATGGGCTGTGGTTGAGTGGCACACTGAGTTTGTGGGCTATGTGTCATTTGGGTTGTGTTGGGGGCTGGAGTTTGCTTGCGTTTATGCTTTGGATGTCCCTGATGCTTGGGCAGGTTTTTATTGAGAGCCTCTGCAAATGTAGGTGTGTGTTTTGTGTTTCTATGTGTGTGTTTTGGTGGTGTAGGTTTTGAGGGGCTATGTGATGAGTGTGGTGTGGTGCAAGTGTTTACCTTCTCCTCTTGACTATCTAGTCCAGTCTTGGGTGAAGAGAGCTTTGCTTCCAGTTTGGCTATATAAGTGCATCTCTCACAGGTTGCAGTGTTGGGTGGTAGGAGGAGAGGGTTGTCTGTTAACATGAGGCAATTGCTGCATTGCCCCAAGATGCCCAGATTCATCAGGTAGACAGGAGAAATCACTGGGAGCTGACCCTTAGACATGCCTGGATAGGTGCTTATTTATTAAGTACTAAAAACTGCTTTCCTCTAGACAAGTGAGGAAAGTTGAGTGCTGTAGTAATTTGCAGCTTATGTAGTGATTACAATGAGTTCTGAACAAGTGCTGAGTTCAAAGAAACAGATTTGAGTGCTGAAACTAGAAAACTGGCTAGTTATAAGAAACAAAACTAAGCTAGAAGGCTTCCCTCCAACACAAAAGGGCTTGGGGGCTCAGAAGCCTACAAACAGTCTAGACCACTTAACAGAAAAGGCAGGAAACAAGCTTAATTTTTTTTTGTTCTCTTTCCCAGATGCTCTCTTTGTACACGGTAGGAGTGCCTGAAATCAGAATATGATCTCACTGCACTCAGTTGAGTGAGCAAATGAGATGGGCCCAGAAGGAGTATCCAAACACAAATTTACAAGAGGGAAGGGCAGTTTCAAAGCCACTAAGATTAAAACCAAAACAGAAACAGGGACTGTGGGTGGGAAAACTAACTGAAGAACAGAGTCAAAACTTCCAATTCAGTTAATATTCATGCAACACAATTAAATCACTTTAAATACTGTATTATTTGAAAAAAGTGCAGATAAAAGGTATTTAAATTTTCTTATATGTCCAGTTGAATACAGCTAGATCTCAGCTGGCCAAAGCTGAGGTTTTTAAGCAGAAAATATTTCAAACTGTACCACTTAAATAGGCATTGACAGGAAATCAAAGAATGTGGCTACCCCCACACCTGCAATTACTAACAGACAATAAAATTCAAGCAAGCACTAACTGAAGAACAAAGTCAAAACTTCCAATTCAGTTAATATTCATGCAACACAATTAAATCAATTTAAATACTGTATTATGTGAAAAAAGTGCAGATAAAAGGGCTACCCCATAAATTTGTTTTCCATAAGGGAGCACCCAGTTTGGAAAACTGAATGGTTCCATCATGCTATCAATAATGAACTACATCAAAGTTGTTGTGTGAGTTATTCTGTGGCACTAGTATTAATAATGTGCTTTATGGATATAAATACAGAGGGAAGTGGTATGGCTAGGCTTAAAAAGGCCCCCTAGGAATTACCTATGAACCTATAAAATCATTTTAGACCTATTTCTGTGGCATACACAGTTAATACAAAGGTCACTGTTAGCAATGATTCAATTCTTGCAAAAGGAGATTGTGGCTTCTCAGGCAATATTATTTGGACAGGAATAGGCATAATGGTTAAGGTGCTTACCTCACAAACACAGAGTACAGGACGTGACTCTCACATTTAAAGGAAATTGACTAGGCTAAAAATGGCCCACAAGGGCCTAGTACTTGTCTATGAACCTATGATGAACTGCTGTGGGTGTTTGGCTGCTGAGCTGTGCAGACAAGGCTTCTAATGCATGTAGCTGTGTAGTGTTACTATTCACTTTGTCCACCTTTATACCTTTTTAGAAGAACATCAATGTATTAAGGAATGGTGATGTCATTCATACAAATGTGCACTGCCACACTTGTAAAAGAACATCTCATGTGGCTCTTGTGATACAGGCAGTGTTCTGTACCTTCTGACCTCCGTCTATTCAAATTCAGCCATTACCCCTTAGACTCACTTGTGTCAGTATGACTGAGAATGTGCATGTAGGTAACAATGTTGTCACCCAGCTATCTGCTGTGTGCATGTTTGGCTGGGGAATACCTGTTACAAGAATTTATGGTTATTTTTCACAGAGAAATGCTCTACTGGATAATGATGATGCCATGGGATGGCAGCTAGCTTTCCCATGAGAACTTCTAAGGCTATTCCTGTGGCATGAGGACATCAGATAATGTTCCGTAGGCCATTGCCTTAGGAAAGTATGTGTTCATATAGGTTTATAGGTTTATAGATTAGTACTAGGCTAACTGCCCTTGTGAGCCATTTTAAGCTTAGTCAATTACCCCATGTGAGAATCAAACCCTGCATATTGTGCCTGTAAGGCAAACACTTTAATCATTATGCCAACCTCCCTCCCATGATATCTGTGATTATCCACTCTTTATGCATGATTGCCATTTGCCCACCACAGTCACTGCATTATGCATCATGTGTGTTTGGATATACCTATCAGCAGGTGGTGTTGTGTGAAAAAGAGATGTATAGCAAGAGTCTTTTAAAGAAATTATAGGCACACATATCCATTGCAGCAACAACATGATGCCATGGTTTCAAAGACCCAAATATCTTACATGCAGCACTTGTACTGTGGCACATTCTTCCTCACAATATCAGTCAGTTATTCAAAACACACATTGACTATTAAGTGTCCTGTTGCTGTTATGCATGAATGACATCTACAACTGCTATAATGTTTGAAATTACAGTGGGAAAACATCCCTCATCCCTTTTATCTCATTGAAATTGTTTGTAACACAATCATAATAAGTAATGACTTCACATATGTGGAGTCTCACAGCTTGGTTATGACGTCTACTGTGGCATATGTGATTCATGTCAGTAATTGGTTGACTTGCTTAGCTTGCTGTTTAATTCCACCAAAGGGCAGCATTCTGTGAATGTACTGGCATTACACAAACAGCACTGCATGAAGTTATTCTCATTTCTTTCTTTGGGGAAAGAAATATAAACTCATTTGGTAGTTTCCTGCCAGGGAAACAGATGTTCTGCAAATTTTGTGGTGTAGGTGCTCCTCTGGCACATGAATTTAGTAATGGTGCATATGGCATATGTATGCATAGGGTGTGGTTCAATTGTGGTTCAGTGATATAAAAAACAACAGGAACAGCTTCCATGGCCAATAAACACTGATATTGCACTGCTCACAGTTCTGTGAACATTAACATAGTTACCTCCTTGTCATGATTCTGGCAAAACCAGTCTGAACATATTCTTCTCAAATATCTTGTATTACTTTACATATTAAATTAATGTATTTGTGACAAGATCCATCGCTATGTCATGTGGTAGATGCAGTCAATACACAGCTCTGTAGAGTGTGTAGCATGACAGGCAGGGATATGAATCTGGTAAAATCTGTCTGTTAGATAACTGTGTCAGACATGACTTAGGAAAAGAAAGTAGTTATGGCACAGTCAGAGGGTATGAGTTTTAAGGCATCACCCTCCAAGGTAGGGACTCCATACCCATTACAGCAGGGAAGTTCTGTAAGCGAACAAGTGTGTTTATCATGACACACAGAGTATGACTATTTCTGTGGAGTCACAGATTGATGCACATTTTTCTGATATCTGTCCTAGCATGTGTTCATGCCTGGCAAGGTGCAAATGTTTTTATATGTTATTGATTGTTCACAGGCATCACTTAGTTTCCTTATAAGAATGCAGTGCATTGCATGTCCCTCCGAACATTTATGTATTGCTGTAATTCTTTTCTTCACACTGTACAGCTTTATAGGAGATGATGACTTACATAACATTTCTAATATATGTCATTATGTAAGATCATCATAAAGTGTGATTAAGCCTGTGTTAAGACAGCTTCTTGTGTGTATCTGTAGGTTACATGTGCTTATGGTAGTGTTTGCGCTAATTTCTTGTGAGCATGCCAAGGATAATGTTGTAGTAGATGCACTCCATTTACAAATGGAAACCATGAGCTAGTGCAATATCATCCAATCTGTGCTGTCATTTGTCACTTGTGTATTTTGAATACTATGATATTACTGTTTATGATGCACGTGAATATGAAAAATATGCTTGTCTAACACGTGTCAAGGTAATATACCCCATGGCTATGGCTGTCATATCACAACAAATGGTTAAACAAGTCCCTTTCTGGTGTGCATGACACAACAGCTATAGGGCTCATTTCTTCTTGTTTATACATGATGAAGTGGATAATACAGTACTACATTTAATCACACATCCATTCCCTGAATATCCATGTCATATTCAATAACTGCAGTGCACACAGATAGCCCATAATGTATCCACTGTCCTTGCTAACTGTTATCTTAACTCGGCATGTTATCAACATTAATATCACATTTACTCCCCTTTCTTACAATGTTGCGTTTTGTCTGTCCAACATCTGTTGTTAGCATGTCTATTTTTAGTTGTTTGCATGGGTCAAGAATTGTGAACAGGATTAAATATTATTACATCAATATGGAAGTATTTCTATTTAAAATCTTTCTTTGTGACGTAATCACATTTGACTGCATTAAATGATTACATTTTCTACATTTACCATCCCTTGTCTAAGTCATCTGCAAAGAGAAATTAGGATACAGGCTTACATTGTAGTAAATGCACACTTTTCTTGTCTCAGTCCGTGGGCACTCCTTTGCAGCTTACTCTGACAGAGTGGTCAGCTTGATTAATAAATGCTGTCTGGATTGGCAGCAAAAAGTAGTTAGAATTTGTTCATCCTGGGGGGGCTTCGAATTAGCTACCTTTTATGGTTAAGTTTGCCTTCCCCACTCTTCTCACTGACTGAGATTTGCAGTTCCAATTAAATGGGGTTACCTAGAAAGTCTCAGACTAACACATAAAGCTGAAGGTTTGCTGCAGGGTTCTGTTAACTCAGAAAGTTGATGAATTACTTGGCTAGGTGTCATCAAAAAAAAAAAAAAAACTAAAGCTCCCATTATCTTCTTAACTTCACTTTGTCAGTATTGAAACTACCAGCATGATTTCAATTTATTCATTTATTCTTCACTGGGTGTTAGATTATCTACTGATTTACTGAAGGTGCCACAGATTGAACCTTCATTTCTTCCTTAAGGATCATTGTGTGACGCTTAGGTCGCACTGTGGTGCCAAAGCACCAGTGTTTACCTCAGTACTTTTAGCATGGATCTCACACACACTCACACTCATGCTTTGTGAAGAATTATTCTCAGCCTGAGCTGATTTATGATTTCTGAATTGCAAACTCCAGGCAAAACAAGCAGCATCTCACATAATGAATGGAGCAGCAAGGCTCTGCTTTCTTATTTTGTCTAATTTAGTTAATCAGCATTCACTTAGCCACACTGTCCAGTTCTCTATCAGGATTTGGTAGACAGTTGTGCTTAACAGCCTTTAGAGGGAAGCTATTAGATTTGATCCAATTTTTGTTTAGACCCTCCTTATTTGACAGAGACAACATACCAACCACCCTTTCCTTTTTTGATACTATTTTACTGGTCATCAGAGTTGTTTCAAATAGGGGATTTAAATTTGTGTTAATGGATTCAACTTCCTAATCAGCCAGGATAGTATTATTACATATTATGCTGGCAATTGTAATTTTACTTGCAGTATAATTGTATGGTTGTATGGTAACCTGCACACACTTTTGACCCATGATAGTTTCATTTTAGGGCAGAGAGTAATTCTCTCATGATGGACATGAGAGGATCAGTGAGGCTTACAGACTGATCTATATTTTGATTTGTCTATTCTAGATGGTTGGGTCACCTTCAAGGTTTCTTCATCTTTAGCGGTGTTGCTATCTTACCTCTCAAGTGTATCTCATTATGATGAATCTTCTTCATTTTAGTCATAAAATGTCCATACTTTTCAGTGATCCATACTGAAAGGATCTGGCACACATTCAGTGTTAAGAATTTTTTAAATTATCTATGGTAAATAACACCAAATCATCTCAATTGATCTGAAAATGTTTTATATCATAATGTGACACATTTTTTACCATCTTGGGAGATTAGCTGAGGTTGTTAGGAAGCAGTTAGCATGTCCTCCACACTTTGCCCATTTGTTTCACATTGTGAGTGACAGTGTTCTACATTTTGGAGATGAAAGTTTGAGAGCTGTTGCTCCTATCTGAGAACAATGGGCACTGCTAGTATCCCCCACAATGGTTTTTGTGGTAATACTGTAGTCGTTCCAGCTGAGTCAGAGGCATGCCATTAAAATTATCTTAATTGAGTTGTGATGCATTGTTTGCAGGAGGATGTCAGATGGTATTAGGGCAAAAGGTATTTGGTTAATCTTATTGACCAGGTTGTAGAATTATGGTCCGTTGGAGGGGGTAGTGTTGCTAGGCTGTTAATAGCATTTGAGCTCTGAGCCTGTCAGTTTTAACTGTGAGGTTGGCTTTTGTCATTCCCAAGCCCTTAGTTAAGGCAGTATGCCATGCTCTCCATTTTAACCCCATCCAGTTTTATATGTGGGGAGTGGGCTCCACAAGTTGTATGTTGTTAGAGCTGCACTCTAGCATGCTATTATGTAGTTTACAGCCCTGCATGTGAAAGCTATTGTACAACTTGGCAGCATGGTCCTTGGTTGGGAGCTCCTTATCTTTGAGTCTCCAGTTGTGACAGTACTATCGGGGGAGGGGGATGCATAAGAAGATTCAAGCTAGGACCACTTGTGTGTTTTTTTTTTATTTTATTAACATTGTTTTCTAATCCCTTTAGGCTCATCTGATATTCTGATCCTCAAATACTGAAAGGCAAGAATAGCCTCTGAAGTGGAAACGTTATTTAGAGAACTGGAAGCAAAAGAGAGTTGCAAAAGCTGTACGCATTCCAAGACAGAAAGAAATCCTAGGGGGTGCAGATGATCTTATGGTGAGAAAAGCACCTTCAAAGAAGGTGAGATGTAGAGGCCATAGAGGTACAGAGGATGTGATTAATGCTGAATTGATTGTAAGATCATCACTGTTATCAGCAGTGGCAGAGAAGGAAGTTAACAATATAGCTAATGCGACTAGGAATAGAAGGCATTTAAGAAATCAGGATACAAGAGAGAACATGAAGGAGATTTTAGAAGCACTCCCAGAAGAGGGCAGGTATAAACTCTGACCTGCTTTTAAAGAAAGGTTTTGCCTCTTTACATAAGATTTAGCAGATAGAGTCAATAACACCCAGAAAGGGGGTAGTGATTTGTTGTGAGTCTGTAAACCCCAAACTACAGGTTTTGGAGGGAATAGTGGCACTAAAGCATCAGAACAGGTGCAAAATCTACAAGTTTCTTACTCTGATGGGATTTAGACTTTGTTTTTCCATGCCTTTTATTTTCAGTTTATTAAAACTATTTCAGGCATAAAATAAAAAAGTAAACACTTTCTATATCAACAAGAACATGCCATATCATATTATCATTTTAACATTTTTCACAACATTTCAGGCAAGTTAAACATTTAAGGAGAATAAAATATTCCAAAGCTCTCCCTGTACCTCCTGAGCACTAAAATAGCTAATCACTCACAGCATCCCTATTCGTTCGGCTCTCCAGCAGATAATACTGCATTACTTTATGTTGCTCTTTATAAATATGAAACTTTTTTGCCCAAATTTCTTGTGCACATAACATCCAGTAATAGACTTTCATATTATTCTTCCATTTATCTGCCTTCCTCCCCAATATATTTCCCTTCCACACCTTTACCATATAGCTCCTAACTCAACCACCCCAAAAACGTAATATCAGTTTTTCAGAAACTGCCCAACCAAGATCTTCTTTTCCTATGTCTAACAAATAATATTCCCAATTCCTATGGACCTCATTTCCAAAAATAGTTTCCCATTCATGTACAGAATCTTCCCATAAAAGCTTAATACTTCCATGGTTCTAAAACATATGAATATGGTCTGCTTCATCTCCATTTTGTTTCATGATGCACACCTTACATTATACATTTAATCATCTATAGATAATTTCACATTCTGGTTGTTTTCCTGCCCCATGCATATCTAATCAAAATTTATAAATCCTACTACAAGTTTGTTGATCTTCACCCCCATTCATTTCATGAGAAGGAGGTCATCCAGCCATTTACATCTCAAAAAGAACTATCTCCCCAACTCTACTCCTCCTCCTCCTCATCCTGTTTTTATCAGTTTGCTTTCATTGCTGAAACTGAAAGTCATGCCTTTATTGGTATTTGGAATTTGACCTTAAAACTGGACCACAATTCAATCTTGTATCTCCCATCATTTCATCTTCATAATGAATGTTCAAAAGTTTTGAGTTCTTTAGCCTGCCATCTGTGGCAGTTTAAAGATCATACCTGTATACGGATGTTATGATTATTCCAAAGCTCCACTATCAAAACACTGATGATGGACTTATAAAATCCCTTCAAAGCCTGGATGTATCTATCAAAAATGTCATTATCTTGCCATTCACCTTATCAGGGTCACTACAAAGGCCAAAGCATATAACACAAAATACGGCATGGTCCAGCCCTTTCCCTCTAGGGTGATCTCAGTCTGCTTTTGGCAATCCATGTGCTTTTACCATTCCAGAAAAATGTATCACAACTGGCTTGGATTTTCACCAATTGCTTGGTTGCAATTACACTTAAATGGATATATCTAGTAATATGCAGAATCTCTGGCAATATCATCATTTGGAGTAGGTTAATCCTACACATTAATGAAGAGAGCCTAGATGATCTTTCTCTAACAAGTTAGAAATCTTATGGTAGAGGCTCAAATAACTAACATGCGCCAAATCCTTATTTGTTTCCACTTGTGTGATGAAATACAAATAATAGTCCATCTGCTTTTTCTTAACTTTAACTGTTAATCATTTACCTGCTTCTGTCCCCATCTTGTGAATCTGCATCTACATCAATCCTTCCTCATCCTCCAACTATGTAGCCCCCTTATCTCCTTTCATTTGCAGTAGCCTAAAGTTTTCCTCCTGACTTTTTATCATTGTCCTTTGAAACCAGATTTTATAGTTTCCCTCCAAGAGCTAATGGGAATTCCTGAATCCTTTGTCCATCTGTTCCATAATAGAGGCTCACATCCTACCCCCCTAGCACTTAATCTTGATTTTCTTCCCATTCCTCTTATAAGTTTCTTCCTGAAGTAGTACCACTAACATAATATCATGAACATGATCTGAGAAACATTGCTCACCCACAGTAACTTCTAGTATTTATATCAATCCACTTACTTTTAATAAAAACCTACCCAGATTGCTAGCCTGCCTTTCTGCATTTCTTGAAAAGATACATGCTAGTTTAGCGGGGTGGTGTCAAGGCCAAATAGCCACCAACCCCATTCATTAACAGAATGGAAACATTTCCAGCTGTTGAGTATAAATAGTAGAGGACAAACTCAGAAGAGTCAACTTTTAGACCTTACAGCATCCCTAATTTCCATTATTTTCCTCTGATATTAACTCTTGTGATGACCACCTTTTGTTCTGATCTTCCTTGACCATATTGACCACTGCTCCAACACTTTTATACTCAATGAAGGGTACCCTGTTCTTCTTCACTCCTCTCACAGTGCTGCACCATATTATTCCCCATTCTCTCATCTTCAATGCTTTTTTTTCTTTCTTTCTTTCTTTCTTTCTTTCTTTCTTTCTTTCTTTCTTTCTTTCTTTCTTTCTTTCTTTCTTTCTTTCTTTTAATCTTTATCTCTTGCATCATAACAATGTATTTTACCCTCCTGTTCTTATCCTGGGAAGAGTCTATCCAGACCACTGGGTCTCCCTGACAACTATGCTCAGCTTTTGGAGCTGTGGATGTACTCTGGTCTGTGTGCATATTGCTACAGGCAGAGTATGTGGGTGCTCCCTTGCCCTCCCTTAACTTAACAGCAAACTACTTACATCACCCTTTCTCAGTCCACTTCACTGACCAAACATTTAAAATAAGAGCAAAACAGAGGAATTAAACAGAACAATCTAGTTGTTTAACCTAACCTCCATAGCAAATTGTCATTTGAATAGTTAATAAAAACATGAAACTATAAACTCTCCCTGTAAATTATAATAAAAACAGTCATCAGAAATAAAATATACCACTGTTATAATAATTAGGCATAAGAAGTATAAAACAAGAATTTTGAACAAAGTCCCAAACTGCAGATGAAATTCAATGTCAATCTTAAAACAGCATCAGTCCCCATTTACTGACTTTACACAAAACTGAATGAAAAAACTTTAGGGCAGCCACTACTAATACGTGCAGTGTTTTATCAGCTTCACCCACCCTGGCAACTATTTTATTATTTTAGTATTATTTTATTTTGCATTTGTTAATTTGGATTGTCTGAATGGATATGAGAAACCTTTGTAAGCTGAGGCCTGGAGAGGAAAGCTCCACATGACAAATAACTACAACAATATATTGCAGAAGCTTTACACAGCAAACAGCAGAAGTAATATATTGTAAGAGTATATAGGCTACATACATGAACAAAACATAGCACGCAAGTCTTTACATATAAAATGTAAAACACTTTAAAAAACATATAAAAACAAGACATATGTATTTACATTGTAGATTTTCATGTGGCATAAAATCATTAGTTTGAGATGTGTACATTTTATCCTGGGGATGAACATCGTCAGATCCAAGATTGTCTTAGGTGTTGCTTAAGATCTGCTTTGAAAGTTTGTAGTTGTTTAGTTTGCTTAAGAGGAGAAGGGATACTAAGCCATTCCTTTATGATTTTTATGGTTTTTCCCCATTACAACAGTACCCTGCCCAGTATAGTACCCTGTTCACAAGTTTCATCTCTCCTTGCATCCTCTATGTCTATACTTCTCGTAGATGAATAGTCTGGCATTAGTTAGATCTGAGAACACCTCTGCTGTTTTATTATGGGACTGAACCCATTGATTCTTATCCACTGTGACTGAAAGCTCTGAGCGGTCCACACTACTGGGGTCAGAAAGTGTCAAGAAAAAAGGAGCATTCACCTTGACTACTTGCTTAACCTAAAGTTGTCCAGTCAATATACTCTCTGCTATTTTTATAGTTTGTGCTACAGTTCTGTGAGCCACTTGCACTACAGTCCAGTTCCTGATATGGGGGGGGGGGTTCCCATAGCTTTACTGACATTGTGGTGCTCTGCATCTATTTCTGCACTCTCTGTGCATGTTGAGGAGCATCCTCCTGGGACAGCAGAGGGGCTGACCATGCCAGAATAATTCCTGCACTGACTATGGAGTAGCAAAATCTCCTCCTCTGGCCATCCACAATGACCACCAACTCCACAGGGTAAAGGCAAGAATCCAAGGCCTTTCTTTTCAGGTCTGTTCATATTCTTGCAAAGACAGCCTTTGTCAGATACACCTCACAGGAGTTATTCTGATATAAATGAATGATCTCACCATCAACCTGGAGACAATGCACAAGGTTGGTATTGCTGAGGACCCACTCCTTAGCAGTGAATGAGGAAAAAACTAATTACTACTTGTCTGGTGTGTGCAGCGTGCAGTTTTGTCTTCCCTGTGTGCATCAATTTCCAAGCAAAGTCTGTAGGAGCAGTTAACATAGGAAGGAACTTGTTATAAAAACTGGGTAGATCCATTTCTTCTACCATTTCTGTTATACCAGTCATACAAAGGCTGCCTCTACTCTGATTTTTCTAAATCATCCAGCTTGCTCTGCGGGCTACACACTCAAGTTTCTAGTTGATCGATTCTCTTTTGATGTTAATCTATTTGGTTATTTTCTTCAGGCAGGAATTTTTGAAATGGCAAAAAAATCTGATTCAGTCTGGCTGATGCTGTTTTGTTGCTTATGTGTCCATTTTTGCAGTCCTTCAGTTTACGGCAGCACTGCTTGTAGCATCGCAAGCATTTGTGTCATCATCGTTTTTTTCATCATTTTCATTTAGTGCCACACTCATTTCTGATATAGTCATACTTGTTTCTGTAAGTTCTCTGCAAATTAAATCCGTCATTTTTTATTGGACATTGAAATTGCCATAACAACAAGAGCTATTAGAGCAAAGAAAAACTAGACCACCATGTTGGGCTACCAGCCACACCACCACTCTGATGGGATTCAGGCTTACTGACACCAGGGTGGGTTCACGGGTAGGTTTTGCTTCAGGATCTCATACCACTGCTCATATTCCCAAGTTGATCAAGGATAAGATTATTTGGGGGGAATACAATGGCATGTTTGACCTCCTGAACTCAAATAACATTCAGAGGCTGTTGGAAGCTGAAAATACTGGATCAAAGGATTTATTAGCAGCTGTGGTGGCCTTAAGCACAAAAACCCTCTTACAAGGTGGTGACTAGGATTTGGGACAGTTGCTTACCAGGGTTTTCCCTGCTCATGGAAGCCATACTAGACAGTAACCCCCTAGCAATCCTTACCACTGTTAGTCTACCTGTTAATTAGACATGAAGCCCACTATGTTTGAGGCAGGGCTGTTTAGATGTGGCACAATCTATGCTTCAGGAAGCTAAAAGTATTGAATAAAGCCTTTGTTCCGATGATGATCATTTTCACATGTAGCTCAGTGTGATATTAGATGTAGTGTTAATGCCCTGGGGTATGTTGTGCATTCCATAGTGCTATGTGCACTTGGCCATCTTCCCACTTTGCTCACTTACATCCTGCCAGCTGATGTTGGTCAAACAGCAGCCTGACATACAGCCCAGTAAATCAAAGGATTGTAGATTGAGTGGTGCCCCCGAGACATGCATTGTTCATCAGTGGAAAAGGCTGCTATCATGGTTCAAGGAGATCTATGACCTTTTGAGGCACTACTTACACTTGCACACTCTTCCATTAATGCTACAGAATTAGAGACCAAACTTCAAGAATGCACAAATGAATAAACAGTTTCTTTTCTTTTAAAAGGTTCTGTGTCAGGTTTTGCTGTTACGTCAGTGACTTGTCATAACAATAAATCCACCAAACATTTGAGGTTGTCATTGGGAATAAAGGGGCAGTTTGGAGAATCATTGATAGCAGCAGGCAGGAGGATGGTGCCATTTACATTACCACCATGTGACTCTTTTAGAATACCCCTGATAGGTCTTTTGCTCAAAAAGAAATTAGATGCATTTCATTTGATCACTTGTTGCTCCCTTCTGGGATGTCAGTGAATTATTACATTAACTGGGATTATGCCAGGATATAACATGCTTTGTTGGTGGAAGCTGGGATTATGCCAGGGTATAACATGCTTTGTTGGTGGAAGCAAATTCGATCATTAAAAACAAAAAAGAAATTTGGATCCATGGTTGGGAAAGATCAATATAGACTTAGCCTTCAAACTCCTACTTGTTTGGGAAGAAGACTTGCCCCTACTGGACATCCATTTCGAAGGGCAACTTAATTTCAACAAAGCAATGTTGATGAGCTTGTTCCACTTTTGAAGCTTTCAGTATGGCCCTTCACTGGTGCTGGCAATGAAATCCTCTCCATCAAGTGCTAAATCATTATTTGAATGATCTTCTCATCATAGGTGAAGGGGAGCAAGAGGCCAGGTAAAGGATGGACATTTTTATTAAGCCATGTTAAAAACTGGGTGTTCCCTGGCAGCAGATAATTTAGAAGGGTCTTAGCCATCTAATCACAATTTAGACCTTGACATTGATGTGATTCAGGCAACATTTAGATATCAGATGACATGTTCCATCACTTGAAAGAGGCCATCAGGGACTTCTTTCGATTAAAGAAAGCTAGAATTTGGCAGTTGGTGGAAAAATAAGAGGCATTTTATATTGCTCATCTCAAGTAAGGGCATTGTCTCCAGAAAAAAAGAGGTTACCACCTGTACTCTTCCCTCATCAGGCCAATAATAGAGTATAGTGATCCTGTTGGTATGTTCCTTTCCAAATACCTGCAGTAATTGGAGAGACAAAAAATTTTCCTTACAAAGAAAATTCAAGGTCTTCAAGATCTGTTTTATGCGGGCAGACTGAAATCATTGTCGCTTTACTCTGTGTTGTACAGACAGCTCAAAGGTAAGCTGTGCTTTACATATAGAACAATCTCTGACCCAGCTTTAATGGAAATGCTGCACATTCACAAGTCAAAGGGCACACGGGTCACTCGCTCAACGGACCATAACCTGGTATGTGACATCAACAGAACTTGCTGGAGAGGTAGATTTATCTCACAGAGGCTGCCCAACCTTTGGAACAAGCTTCCTATTGATTTTAAATAAAGCCCCTCATTGGCCCTATTTAAATGTAATTTGGAAGATTGGATGGGTAACCAGAAATTCACCCCAAGGGTTACACCTGTGTCCCCTCTTGGACTGGGTCAGCAAGTGCTGATTTTAGTGTCTGCTTGAACCAGACAACTGTGTGAATATGGGTTGAACTTGGCTGGGCTTGTAAAGGCCCTGGGGCCATTAGCCTAGTAACTTCCTATGATTTTATTTTATTTTTATTTATTTAATATTTGTTTACTGGGAAAGTCCGACTTGGAATGAAGCCAATTTTCAGCAGAGGACTGGGGAGGGATATACTCCAGATGCATGTCTTTGTAACTTTGATCCTATGATTGAACAAGGAAGCAGCTGATATTACCAGTTAAGTAAAGACCAACAAATGCCCAAGTGGAGCAACACATAGGAAAAGGGCATTTTCTTCAAGAAAAAAGCCACAAAATAATTATTTTCACATTAATTTAACGAGTAATAATAGATATGTTTCTTGACAGTAAAGATACTTTGTGTGTGTGTGTGTGTGTGTGTGTGTGTGTGTGTGTGTGTGTGTGTGTGTGTGTGTGTGTGTGTGTGTGTGTGCGAGCATGTGTGTATGTGTATGTGTTCATATGAAAGGCATGGGAATATCTAAACAGCAACTTTGGAGTCATCTACTATACTGAAAGTATTTGAAACATTTTACTTTCAAACCAGGAAAAAAAATATTATATATCTGTCAACAGATCTCAACAGAGAATTAAATACCATATACTGATAAGAGAAACGTGTATCATAGAAAAGAGTTGCAATTTCAGAAGGCACTTTGTAAACTTCTAGACTAGTTTTTAAAAGTGTTTCCATTTACTTATCAAAGGCATTTTTCTCTGACCTTTGTAATTTCATGCAGAAATACTAAACTTTATAAAAGCATTGTATTTAATTAAAATGGAAAGTAACAGAAGCCACATATAATGAAATATATTGCAACCGAGCTGGAGGAAATGATAAAAAGACTACAATACACCAGTAATCAAGAAAGCACATATCACAATGATAAAAAAAAAGAAGAATGAAATAATATGATAAAAAGACTACAATACACGCGTAATCAAGAATGCACATATCACAATGATAAAAAAACAAAACAGAAGAATGAAATAATATGATAAAAAGACTACAATACACGCGTAATCAAGAATGCACATATCACAATGATAAAAAAACAAAACAGAAGAATGAAATAATATGATAAAAAGACTACAATACATGCATAATCAGGACTGCACATATCACAATGATAAAAAAACAAAACAGAAGAATGAAATAATATGATAAAAAGACTACAATACATGCATAATCAAGAATGCACATATCACAATGATAAAAAAAACAGAAGAATGAAATAATATGATAAAAAGACTAGAATACACCCATAATCAAGAATGCACATATCACAGTGATAAAAAAACAAAACAGAAGAATGAAATAATATGATAAAAAGACTACAATACACACGTAATCAAGAATGCACATATTACAATGATAAAAAAAAACAGAAGAATGAAATAATATGATAAAAAGACAATACAAGCGTAATCAAGAATGCACATATCACAATGATAAAAAAATAAAACAGAAGAATGAAATAATATGATAAAAATACTACAATACACCCGTAATCAAGAATGCACATATCACAATGATAAAAAAACAAAACAGAAGAATGAAATAATATGATAAAAATACTACAATACACCCGTAATCAAGAATGCACATATCACAATGATAAAAAAACAAAACAGAAGAATGAAATAATATGATAAAAAGACTACAATACACATGTAATCAATAATGCACGTATCACAATGATAAAAAGCAAAACAGAAGAATGAAATAATATAATACTTCCAGTAACTCTAAAGACAATGAAAGACATAATGGTCCTTTATAATTCAGAAAAGTGCATGCACAGCTTGAAACAGACATGGCCAATTAGAGAATCGAAAGCTTTATCTATATCAAGGCTTAAAATAGAAAGTTCATTTTTCTCTTGTTTGTTAAGTCTATTAAGGTCAGTAACCTAATTACATTGTCTTGTACCTTTCTGTTTTTGTTAAACCCATTCTTTCCTCCCAAACTTTATAGGATTAATTAAAAAATTATATAAAAAGCCCATAGCCTATGTAAAGATTGGGTCTAATCTATCTAGCCCATCCAAAATATTAAGACGTACTAAACAGGGGTGCCCCCTCTCCCCATTATTCTTTACCCTGGCTATTGAGCATCTTGCAGATTATGTTAGAAGTAATGACAGTGTTAAAGGATATAAAGTGCCAGACAAATTATCCCCCAAGATACAACTGTTTACTGAAGACCTACTAATAACTTCTAATGATATTGACAATTCAGTAGATCACCTATTACATAATCTAGACTTCTTTGCAAACATCTCTGGTCTAAAATTCAATCACAACAAAACTGAGGCACTTGTAGTGAATAAAAATGTTACTATGAAACTTAGATCAAAAAGAGACATAAACTGGGAGGGCATGCATATTAAATATCTAGGTATCGTTATTGAATTTAATTATACAAAATCGCTCACATCTAATTGCACACAACTTATAAACTCAATTCCTACTCTTAATAGACCGTTGGAGCAGAGTCTTGTTCACATTTGAAGACAGACTAACTTTAATCAAAATGATACTGTTACCTAAAATCTTATTCATTGGTCAAGCTCTAATAATTCCCCCACCTGTCAAAATTAAACAAAAAATTAATAACTTATTACTTAACTTCCTTTGGTATCCCAAAAAAACAAGAATTTCACTTCTCTGGCATACCATAATCTGGGATGAAGGAGGTATAGGGTTTCCAAATACTGATTTTTATTTAAACTCTGCATTTATTAACATACTGTTGTTTTGGAACAATACATCTTGTGCATCATATTGGAAATCAATACATGAAACTTTACTACTTAATAGCAACAGGACATTGCTTGAACCTTATAATCAAATACATACAAACATCTTGATATGGATTTAAAAAATATACATTTAAAGTGAAAGGTCAAAACTTGTTCTCACACCTCTTATAAACCAAACATTGCTGTTGTTTAAAAAGCTTATGTTTTCTAATCAATTAATTAATAATTTATTAATAATTATGTTTCCTATTGCTTACACAAATGAATGTTTGATATCTTTTGATACTCAGAAAATGTTAGAATTTAAGAAGGGTGACCTGTTATACTGGAATCAATGTCTCTCAGCTGATAAAATAAGCCCCAGGATTCAGTAAGGTTCTGTGTAGGAATAGCTTATTCCTGCATAGAAACAACCATTTAAGAGCAGCATGGCAGCATGCCATGCATGGTAATGAAGGTGCGCTGCCTCTGCTCATAAATGGACATGGAGCATGGGCAAGTGCAGGGGGCGTGTCTGAGAGTAGAGATCTCACAATACATGCACCCATGCACTCAAGAATTGCAGTTCGACAATTACAATGAGCGAGAATGCTCATAGAGGGTTGTATACCTCCCAGCTGTGTACAGATCTTCACAGAATGTCCAGATTTTTCACCCATACATTTGGCCTGTACCCCATTTGTCCTGGGAAATCACTGGGATAATGTCAGGATTGAAGTCATTAAATAATGGCATACATTTGAGTTTCAGACACCAAATCCATCAGAAACATTATATTAAAACAAATCCTGTTACTCTAGCAACTTACCTAAGTTTATAAGAGCAATATTTAAAATATGTCCCTAGTTGTACATCATTTTGTCAAGCTTTGCCCAGTTATTTTGCATAAAGATGTTGAGAGGTATGGGGGTTGCTAGGATGTCTGCCAAATGTGCAGATGCATGCAGGAATCCACAGCAATAAGTGTAATCTGTCCCTTCCTAGAGAAAATAACAGTAGAGAATTTTTTTTTATAAAACAGATTAAACTTAATCGTAGGTGCACGGGTTTGTCCATTGCTTAGCTACACGTACTGTAGCTTAAATAGCACAAGAAGATAAATCGCAAGATATATTCTGTTGAAGCAGTACTGCAATAGTGTAGTGGTCAGCGCGTTTGCTTTGCAAACAGTCATTCCCAGTTTGATCCTCACTATAATAAATTCCATTTTCCATATGAAACACATATATGAACATTTGTTTGCTGTATTTCATACTAAATAACATATATTTGTGAACTGGAATACTGCATTAAGTGCAGATGTGAGGTGTCATTGCAATAATGTGGTAAAATCCACAGATAAACACAAGTGCCCCATACAGTATACGTACACATGAATCAGGGATACTAAATGAAGTTATAATGTGTAATTAATGATAAATCCATAGAGTGTCCAAATCTACCACTTTCCCAACACCCATGTTTTATTTCTTTTTAAATTAGTGTGGGGGTAAGCAAGAGTAAGCACTTTTAAGCAGTACTAAGCAGGTTTAAGCCTGTTCGGAAGGAAGTAAGCAATGTACACACAGGTTAAGCAATTTTGAAGCTAACTCTCTGTAAGCATATTTAACCAGAAGTTAGCAATGCTTACCATGATGCAAACCCGCACAAACCTGCTTACAACTGCTTAAAAGTGTCTTAATGACTGTATCCAACCGCCCCTGTTCTGCCCAGCAACAAAATAAACAGGTCTTGAACCCAGGACCCTGTACACTATAGTCACAGCAGTTAACTAGTAAGCCATCACAGCTGTACATAAAATTGAGGTATATCCAAACAGATCCTCAAAATAGCAAAAATCACAATTTACATGTGAAAGGAATATATAAATAGTTTTATGTTGTACAACCTACTACATAACGTATATATATATATATATATATATATATATATATATATATATATATATATGTAAACTGGAGTACTGCATTAAGTCCAGATGTGAGGTGCCATTGTATTAAAGAGGTGAAATCCCGCAATAAGCATAAGTACCCCATACAGTGTATGTACACATGAATTATGGATACTAAACAAATATATAGCATGTGCAAATGTTCACAATGAAGCAGCCAGGCAACTCCTTAAAATTCTTGTACATAAAAGACTTTTATTAAACGACTGTGGAACGGTAAGCGCTTTTGCTAACAAGCTTCTTCAGACCACATAACACAAAATAAAATAATGATCCATTTATAAAAATTCAAAAATCACATTAACCAACCACATGGATACACCAATAAAATCATCCATCCCCTTAAAGAAGAAACAGTATGTCAACCCCATTTAAATAAAAAGTTCATACTGCATTTCTATGAAGTGCATCAATGTGCATAAACATATGAACCATACAATTGCATACAAAAATAAAAAATATAAAAATATATATGTGTGATAAAAAATGTATAGAAAAAACACAAATAAAAACAGTGATTCAATAATTCATTTCTGAATCCTCCGTTTTCTCAACAGGGGTTTTATCGGAGCCCTCTCATTTAACCCCCTCCCCTATATGCTCTAAGGATAATAATTCACTTGGTTTCCCTATACTCGGTGTGGTTCCTAATATCACCCTCCCTAATACTCAGGGAAGTTACGTCAAGGACTCTGAAATTCAAGCCATGGTTGTCCCCACATTGCATGATATGTTTGGATAGTGCATTATGTTCAGATTTCTTTTTGATGTTATAAACATGTTCTCTCATCCTGTCATGAAAACTCTATTAGTCTTGCCAACATAATAAGAGTGGCAAACATAAAACTCAGCTAGGTATATCACATTTGATGTCATACATGTTGCATCAGTATGGACGATAAATTCCTACTGAAGATCTGGGTTGTACAAAATACTAGAACTGTTAATTAAGGAACAAAAATTACATCTCCCACAAGGAAGGGTACATCCCATCTCTTTTCTCAAGACATTGGTACCTCTCTCATAACAGAGAATTCTCTTCAAATGTTTTCAGTTCATATACAGGAAACACAGTTTCTCATCCACTATTTCATTAATACATGTATCCACTTGCAGGATAGGCCAATTACTACTAAACATTTCATTCAAATCCTTATTGTCAACTGTGTAAAAAAGAGGAACCCTTAGGGGCTTACTATTGGTGATACCACTATGGGCACTAATTGCCTTAGCTGGACCAAAGTACGGGGCTGCAACACCCTCTCGTAGTACATTAAGTTCAGACAGATTTTCAGTAATCTCACTTTTTGTATAACCTCTCCTTAACAGTCTTGATTCCAAACTGCCAGCTTCATCCTGGAAACAGTCATCTAAAGGATTCGGCCTAGATGCCCTCATCCCCTGGCCTTTTATCAAATTCCGGAAGATGTATCCAGGGTGCATACTGGACCTGGCTAAAAGTGAATTTCTATGGTAAGACTTTACGAAAAACACCAGTATTAATAAGACCATTGTCTAATTTCTCTAAATACAGATCTAAATACTCAATTTGTGTATATGACCAACAAATAGTAAATTTCAGATAGTCAGTCAAACCATTCATCATCTGATGGAATACAGCAAGTTCTTCTGGACTTCCTTTCCATAACAGGAAAAGATCATCGATGAAACATTGATAAAATAAGACATGTGCCTTAAACCCCTCTTTTTCAAAAAGTACAGTGTTGTCCCAATGTGCCAAAAACATATTAGCGTAACTGTTGGCACATGAGATACCAATGGCAACATCATGCCTTTGAATATACATTTCTCCATTAAAAGTGAAAAGGTTGTTCTCCAAAATCATTTCCAAAAAATGGCATACAAGGTCTATCTGAACCAAAGTAAGTTCACTGTGGGCCATAAGGTATTCCTGTACATACTGTATTCCCAAATCATTGGGAATCATCGTAAAGAGGGACTGTACATCCAATGTGACAAGAACCACTCTTTCCAAGTCACAAACTTCCCTAGTACATTCATAGAGATCTATAAGAAACTGTTTAGAGTCTCTAAGGACTGTTCTGTTCTAACTAATAACTGGTCTAAGATGTTTCTCAACATGCACTGATAAAGGCTCCGTGATCCATCCTCCACCCACTACTATGGGTCTCATTGGTGGATCAAGAGGGTCCTTATGCACCTTTGGCAATCCCTGTATTAATGGTATCAGGGGGTTTGTCACAGTAAGATAACCATAGGTATCCTTAGTAATAAGGTCTCCTTTAAAGACATCATTCAAAGTATTAGAAATAGAGTTAATGATCTGATGTACATCTTTGACAGCAATCCTACTATAATACTTCCCATCTTCTAACATAGTGGTCTATGTGCCGTCAGTTACGCTAATATGTTTTTGGCACATTGGAAAACACTGTACTCTTTGAAAAAGAGGGGTTTAAGGCACATGTCTTATTTTATCGACGTTTCGTCGATGATCTTTTCCTGTTATGGAAAGGAAGTCCAGATGAACTTGCTGTATTCCATCAGATGATGAATGGTTTTACTGACTGTCTGAAATTTACTATTTGTTGGTTTTATACACGAACTGAGTATTTAGATCTGTATGTAGAGAAATTAGACAATGGTCTTATTAATACTGATGTTTTTCATAAGGCTTGCCATAGGAATTCACTTTTAGCCAGGTCCAGTATGCACCCTGGATACATCTTCCGGAATTTGATAAAAGGCCAGGGGATGAGGGCATCTAGGCTGAATCCTTTAGATGATTGTTTCCAGGATGAAATTGGCAGTTTGGAATCAAGACTGTTAAGGAGAGGTTATACAAAAAGTGAGATTACTGAAAATCTGTCTGAACTTAATGTACTACGAGAGGGTGTTGCAGCCCTGTACTTTGGTCCAGCTAAGGCAATTAGTGCCCATAGTGGTATCACCAATAGTAAGTCCCTAAGGGTTCCTCTTTTTTACACAGTTGACAATAAGGATTTGAATGAAATGTTTAGTAGTAATTGGCCTATCCTGCAAGTGGATACATGTATTAATGAAATAGTGGATGAAAAACTGTGTTTCCTGTATATGAACTGAAAAAATTTGAAGAGACTTCTCTGTTATGAGAGAGGTACCAATGTCTTGAGAAAAGAGATGGGATGTTCCCTTCCTTGTGGGAGATGTAATTTTTGTTCCATAATTAACAGTTCTAGTATTTTGTACCACCCAGATCTTCAGAAGGAATTTATCCTCCATACTGATGCAACATGTATGACATCAAATTTGATATACCTAGCTGAGTGTTATGTTTGCCACTCTTATGTTGGCAAGACTAATAGAGTTTTCATGACAGGATGAGAGAACATGTTTATAACATCAAAAAGAAATTTGAACATAATGCACTATCCAAACATATCATGCAATGTGGGGACAACCATGGCTTTAATTTCAGAGTCATTGAGGTCATTGCCCCGAGTATTAGGGAAGGTGATATTAGGAACCACACCGAGTATAGGGAAACCAAGTGGATTATTACCCTTAGAGCAGATAGGGGGAAGGGGTTGAATGAGAGGGCTTCGATAAAACCCCTATTGAGAAAACAGAGGATTCAGAAATGAATTATTGAATCACTGTTATTATTTGTGGTTTTTGCATACATTTTTATCATACATTTTTTATCACATATATATATATTTTTATATTTTTTATTTTCATATGTGATTGTATTGTTCATATGTTTATGCACATTGATGCACTTCATAGAAATGCAGTATGAACTTTTTATTTAAATGGGGTTGACATATTGTTTCTTCTTTAAGGGGATGGATGATTTAATTGGTGTATCCATGTGGTTGGTTAATGTGATTTTTGAATTTTTATAAATGGATCATTATTTTAATTTGCGTTATGTGATCTGAAAAAGCTTGTTAGTGAAAGCGCTTACCATTCCATGGTCGTTTAATAAAAGACTTTTATGTACAAGAATTTAAAGGAGTTGCCCGGCTGCTTCATTGTGAACATTTGCACAGTTTTTATTTTCATCTATTCTCTCAGCAATGAAGCATTTGTCTTGTGGATTATCTGCTGCTTTGTTTTATTAAATATATAACATGTAATGAATGATAAATCAATGCCAAACAGGAAATAGTGTGCAATTTTAAAAATCAGCAACGCTAAGCATTGCACTCCTCTGCTTACTAGGTGTAAGCAATGCGTAGCCCAGCTAAATCGATTTGCCCATTGGTATAACTCTTTAAGCAATGCCAACCTTAGGTAAGAAGGTTTGCCCATAGCTTAGCATTTTCAAAACTGTCCAATCATGGCAAAGTGTGGGAAATCAGCCCTATTTAATCCCCACAGGCAGGAATACATATCACAACTGGTTGCAGCTTCCTCCTGTATGCACTATGGCTGGTGTTGGAGAAGGATCGCGCTTCTGAGCGCAGTGCAGGGGCATCCAGGAGTCCAAGGTGATGGCAGGACTCCTTGTAAAAGACCATGAAGAAAGACTGCTGCAGGGCCAGTACCAGGGTTCCCAATATAAAGCGGAAGCCTACCCATCTCGCCCATGCCCTCACCAGTCCCACTGAAATCCCTCAAACTGGTGAGCAGGTCAGGCATCACTATGCTAACCTGAAATGGAGGAAGAGGGAGCTATTGGGTCAGTGGATCCAAGAAGCTAGGCAGAGGGGTGATGTCTCAGCAGTGTGTAAGTACTCATTCTACTACCTGTTTAATAACAGATTACAGCACTGATTAAGAAAATATTAAGAAGTACAGGGATATACAAGTTTTTAATTGACATCTTTCTCTTCCCCCCCACCATACCTGCAACAATATTCTAAATAAACAACTACATAGGTATGTGTGCAATTAAATATATTTGTAGAAATAAAAACAAAGTATAGGAGCAGACCTATGCAAAAAGAAGTTGCATAATGGTGATGTTCATTCCACAAAACAAAAATTCAAGTCCACGAAAGTCCATAAAAATCAGAAGGGCTTTTGATGTAGTATAGAAGATATGTTATATATATTTTTGACAAACTAGTATCAAGTTTTAGTTTGTCTTTTTAAATTTTATTGTAGTGATGTCATTATTTATTTGCATATATAATTGATGAATTATATAAGGTATAGTGTTTCCTGTGCTTTTTGTTAATGGTTTGAAAAAGTCTTTTGGCAAAAGAGCTTACCTGTCTTGTATATGGAATAAAAGCCCTTCTGATTTTATGGACTTTCGTGGACTAACCCGCATATGTTTTAAAATTGAAACACCATAGCACATTTGGGAAGGCTGGTCCCAGCGGACCCACTGCTCCTACCTCCCCTGGCCATGGCACCAGGCACCAGCACATCTGGGCCCCACCCCAGGACCTCCTCGTCAGCTGGTCCTGCATCACCTTCAGGTGGAACTGCCTCAGAGGATGGGGCTAGCCCCTCCTTGGGAGCAGGCACAGACAGGAAACTGTCACCTGTCAACAGGTCCGGGGTTTGGTGTGTAGCAAGCTCAGCAGGGAGTTCAGAGATCAGCTATGCCAGCTTAAGGGCTGTGTGGTATATCTAGAGGGTCAGTCTGCCCTTCCTACCCATCCCCCAGCACATCCACCTTTGGGGCCGTGAAGGTGCAGTGGTGACTGCCCATGGGTGGGGACCTCAGTCCCACTGTTTCCATTTGGGGGCTCATGGGCTTCTGACTTCCAAACACCCCTCCCCATCCAAGGTGTTTACCCCCCACATGTGTCATATACTACTCCTGTATGCTGTCTTGTCTGTCTTATATATCATCTTACCAAACCTACCTCCAGAAATATACCTACCATCCCTCCCCAACATACCACTCTCACCTTAAAAGCAAACAGGCAATCTGTTCCAAAAAAAAAAATCTCACCCCATACATAGCTGTCCATTTTACACACGTGTCCACTGGACACATGTAATCTGGTCTAATTGGCTTCACAACATGTTATTGTTGTCCTCACCCTTCTCTCAGGGGTATGAGTGTCCAAATCTACCTCTAAATCAATGTATATGCACAGCTAATCCTGTAGAAGAAATGGGCAGCTATGGACCTTCCCTAAACCTGTCCTGCACATCCCTAGCTATTTTCCCTACTGTCTTTCCCTCTTTGTGCCCCTTTCTTATCACTTTCCTATCAACCCTATTTCTTTTCTTTTAAAGAAATTAGTGCAGGGGTAAGTGGGATCAAGCACTTTTAAGCAGCAGTAAGCTGGTTTCATCCTGTTTGCATGGGGGTAAGCAATGCCTACACAGGATAAGCAATTTAGAGGTTGAGTGTAAAAATATTTAACTGGAAGGTAGTATTGCTTACTGTAAAGCAAATCTGCGTAAACCCACTTACAACTGCTTAAAAGTGCCTTAATCACTCTGTATCCAACAGCCCTTGTTCTGCCCAGCAACAAACTAAACACCCTTTGCAAATCTCAAACCCAGAACCCTGCACACCATAGCCAAAGTGATTCACCATTAAGTCATGTCAGATACACAGGGCACTGATGCTTTCACAAACATATCATCCAGCACAGCCATTCAACAGTACAGGAAATGTATATACATATATATATATATATATATATATATATATACACACACACACACACACACACACACACACACACACACACACACACACACACACACACACACATACACATGGGTCTATCTGTGAGCCAGTTTGCAACCCACCTAGTGATATAGGGGTTGATCCCAAGCTTAGTAAGTTTTATATGATTCCTGAATGGGGAATGGTATCAAAATCCTTGGCCAGATCAAGATAGGCTGTATGAACCACCTTGCCTTCATCCACAGCTCTGGTGACTGACTCATATAATTCAGCCAAGGTGAGCAGGTATGATCTTCACTTCACAAAACCAAACTGTGTGGGATCCAGAGTTTGGAGATTCCATATATCCTTGTTTATTAGGTCCATGATGATGCGTTCCATAGCTTTGCATATCAAACTCATCAAGCTAATGTGGCAATAGTTTCCAGGGTCTGTAGTCACTCCTCCTTTGTGGAAAGGGATGACTGTAGCAGTGCACCATTTGATAGGGACAAAGCCTGAGGTGAGGCTGTGATTGAACAGGGCACACAGGTATGGTGCCAGTTCACTCTGTAGTTCATGTAGAGCACAACCAGGTATATTGTTAGGTTCCATAGAAGCTGTATTCTTGGCCTTGGACAATGCTGTTTAAACCTGTGCAGCAGTAATACTGGGTGCCTGGCAATCTACTGGTATTGTGATTGGTCCTTTGAGTGGGAGAGAGGGGTAAATTTGGCACTGAATCTGTTGGCCAGTATACTGGCAATATCTGTTGGCTTGGTATAGGAGGTAACTTTGTGCAGTAGCTCAGAGCAAATCTGGGTATTGCCATGGAGATTGTTTACGTAACTATAGAAGGCCTTGTGGTTGTCTTTACTATCTGCTGCAATTCTGTCTTCATAGCTAGCTTTAGAGGATTTGATGAGGGATCTCAACTTTTTGTTGAGGCTGATAAGGAGTTTTTCCAGTCTTGGGGCTTCACCTTATTCTGCATCAGCTTCCTCCCTCTGTTGTAGAGTTTTTTTATGGCAGGGGACCACCAGATTGGCTTCCTTTTTTTGGAGGACAGCATCTTGGTTCTATTGGGTATGGCAAGATCCATGCATTTGTTTACATGTTCGTACAGTACATTGGTGTATGATTCTGCAGTCACGCAACTATTGTCTTTTGACATGGGTGCCATGAAGTTAGCCAACTCTGTTTTTAAGAGCCCAAAGTTAGCTTTGGAGAAGTTTTTCATTGTGGTTACCTTTGGGGGGGGGGATTTCCAAGGTGATTATTTTGTGGTCGGATCTAACCAGGGAGGAGCTGACTATTGGTGTAGAGCAACGGTCGCTCATGTTAGTAATGACCAGGTCAAGGATGTTGCTACCTCTAGTGGGGGTAAGAACGAGCTGGTCCACAGCATTGGAATTAAGGAACTCCAGGAAACTTTGGGCAAGTGTATTGGTACATGAGTAGTTTTCCCAGTTAATGGTAGGGGAGTTGAAATCGACCATTATTAGGGTGTTTGGTTAAACCCTAATAATTTCCATTATATCAAGAAAAGAGGAGTGGGAATCCAGGGGCATGGTGGGGGATCTGTATCAAGCTACAATTTGGATTGCAGTTTTGCCCAGAGTTAGTTGTACTTGGATAACCTTGTATGCATTATGCTGCGCAACTAGCCTGAAGGTGTGGATATCCTTAATGAATATGGATACACCTCTGCCTTTGGTGTTCTGGTTCAGGTTAGATGGCTGAAAAGTGTGGTATGAGTTATAGCTTGGTAATGCTGGGGTGCTCTCTAGAGCCTTGAATCAGGTCTCATTCACTGCACAGATACCGATGTTCTCCATTTAAGGAGTGCCTTGAGTGTTGGTAGCATAAGACCGTTTCTGCCACTGGAGTTGGGCACAATGAGGTCTCAGGTAATCCTACTTATTAGGTACTCAAGAGTCGGAGTGGTTTGGGAGTAGCTTGAATACAGGTGAGGATGAGGTATGCCAGGGGCAGGGTGAAGCAGTTTTGGGGTTGTTCACATGTAGGATGGAGTCACAACAACAAGAGGTTGGGTCACATTTTGTGGGCATGGCAGATCAGTTTGAGTTTTCCTGTAGTTTTGCTGTGTGTGTTGGCATTATTAGATGGAGGTTCACTGAGTTACCATCTGGGGGTATTACCTTTAGGCATCTATTGAATTCTTTGCAAGGGCAGTGTATTGGCCAGTGAATGCTATGCATACCTCTCAACATTTTAGAACAAAAAATCTGCACAAAGCTGCAAATAATGGAGGGGCAAAGGACCAAAAATGGGGACACTTTAAATATTATTCTTACAAACTTAGAAATAACTGATGCATTTTCTGAAGGGTTTGAAGTCTGAAACTCAAATCTATGTCATTATTTTTTTACTTCAACCTTCAATGATTTACCAGTGATTTACCAGAAAACCACAATTTTATGAGAAACAGACCAAAATATGAGACAAAAGTCTGTACAATTGAGAGGTATGATGCCATGTTGGTCATCGGATGTTTTTGCTTTATAATAGTAGGTACTATGGTTGGATTATTATTAAATTGATCTGTTTTTTAAAAGGAAATCTCATTTTGGTCATTAATATATCATTTGGGCAGTAAAAGGTGCTGCAGTTAGGCAGGATGGCATGCAGTTTGGCTTGCATTGTTGGATGGCATTCGCAGTTCATTTGACAGGCAATGACCTGTGTATAATTACAAATGTTTTACAGGAGCATGGGTATTTGGCATTGAAGGGGGATCACTGGTTTTAATTTCAGCTGCTTAGGCAATTGGTTGTTTTGGGTATTTATATGGTATGGTTTTGGGATATTGATGACACTGATCCCGTTTGCTTCATTGAGGATGGAGTACACTGAATGATGATTGGCTTCAACCTTTTTTATGTAAAGTTCGGTTTATTTTGGAAGGTTTGTTGGAAATGTTTTGTATGAAGGAGAGAGAACAACCTGGTCAGGCTGGTGAGGGGAGAAGAGGGACAGGCTTGTCTCATTTCTGTTCTCTCTCTGGTGTTGGCTGTTCATTTTAATGAACTGGGAAATGAAAGTGATCAGTTGGACACTGTTTGATAAGTAAAAATAAGTGAACAGAGATAAATATGCTGCCTATTTGGTTGAATATTTAATTCAATAAGAAGGAAATGAAAATGAGCAATGGGACGGTGCTTGATAAGTAAAATAAGTGAGTGGGGGAGTGTTAGGTTGGACCCTTATATTCTCCAGGATGCTTAGGAACATGGAGTGTGAGTCTTGGGATATGGTTAGGGACCTATAGCAAGCTATGACCTGAATTGCTCTCTTACCCAATGTTATTATGTTGGGCTACCAGTCTGGAGGTGTGCACATCCTTTATGAATATGGAAACACCGCTGCCTTTGGAGTTTTGGTCCAAGTTCTGGGGCCAAAAGGTGTGGAATGAGTAATAGCCTGGCAGTGCAGGGGTGCTTTCTGCTGCCTTGAACTGGGTCTCTGTTAAACCAGAAAGTTGAGAGAGATGGAAAAACTGTTTAAATGGTCAATAAACTACAATTTCTGGGTCAGGAACCACTCCTCTTGTGGTAGATAGGCTACTTAGTGCTTACTACTCCCACTGATAAGCTAGAGGGCTTCCCTCCAACACAGAAAGGCTTGGGGGGCCCAGAAGCTTACAAACAGTCTTGGATACAGCAAATCTGTATCTGGACTAGACTAGTTACAGGAAAGGGGGAAACAAATGCAAACACAGGATTTTAAGCCAGAAAGTTGAAAGAGATGGAAGAAACTGCCCAAAAGGCCAATAAACCACAATATGAAAGCTTTCCTTCTGTAAATATTACTTCTGAGGCATCTGTTCATAATGTCCATGGTAATTTCTAATTGCCATGGTAATTTCAAATCTAGAAAGCAATCTTTGTTACCAAACTCATTTAATGTTAAATGAAGTAATTCTGTAGTGTGATTTAATTATTCTAAAACAATTTTAAATCAGCCTCAGTACTGTTCTAAGTAAATATCAAATGATCTATATATCATCTGTAAAAAGAAACAAATTTAAATAACTTATTTCAAAACAATTTACCACGTTCCCACCAGCTTAGAGACAGATTTGCAAACAGTAGTGCCATTCTTGGATCCAGTGCCACACCTCTCAATTCTTATAAATCTGGTTCACAAAAGTAAAAAAATATTTTTAATACTAAATTGGTCAATAAGCATGTATTCTTGATAGTTACATTGGTCAGATCTGTTTTCAAACTGAAAAAAATGTTGAACATATATGATTCCTGTGTCTTGTACTATAGATGTATATAAAGATTCGATGTCAACAATAACCGTCACTGCTTCAGTACCCTTAAACTCATAATTTATAAGTAAGTCAAGACATATCCAGTAATCTTTTAAATAAAATTCTGTTTGTTAAACTATTGAGTTCAAAACAAAATCCAAGTAAAAAGACAGCGGATCTGTTTTTTTCGCAAGCCTCTTTATTAAATTTACACACATGACAAAAGCAACCTTACATGTACATAAATGAAAAACATGCAAAATGATATCACTTTAGTTGCAAACAGTTTACATCATAGACAGCATTGAAACAACTGCAGTTGTAAACATTACGCATCACTTATAAACCATTCAGTCATTGTCAGTTAAGCGTTATATAGCTCATTCACATCCTGCCTCTTAAACCTTGTTCCTACTTTGCATATATTGTTCCCACAATTCCCATTTTCCTATGCAGTTTTCTCCTTCCCTTTTCTAAAGACCCCAATTGCAATTGTTTTATCTCTGTTGTTTTTGAAAAATCTGCAGCTACAATATGTTTAAATGGAGGGTTGCCACTGTCTTTGTGTAGTTTGGGTATCCTGAACAACTGTCCCAACATCAGATGTTTTACACACAAAAAAAAATCATACAGTGAAAACTCTATAAATCCTTGTTACAGTAAATCTAATAACAATCAGCAATAGATGTAAAACTATGAATTATACCCATTTAGTAACTTTTAGATACCAAGATGGGTCTGAAAAATGTTCTTCCATGATATATATATATATATATATATATATATATATATATATATATATATATATATATCTTTATCCATGATAACTACCCTCTCGCCTGCTTTCATAATTTTAATATGGTGATACTATACAATTCAGAAAGTGATTTTATTTGTTTTAAACTCATATTAAACCATTTATTTGATGTTGTTTTGGTACATAAGTGATGAAAGTCTTTTTCACAAGAATCTTGAAACATTCTTCAAGTATTGTCTAGATTAGGGTTAAAGGTAGTCTTTTTCCACAACTTGTTGTTGTCAGAATATCAGTGAAATTCACTTAAAATGAACTGTAAGTTAAGCTTTCAAACATACAGCTTTAAATCATTTAGAAGGTTAACCACATTGGTTTTCTTAGCTGGAACGAATGAAAACTAAAATTCCTAACTTCATTGATACTATTATCAATTTTCATTTCAGGGGTTGAGGACATCATGTTTAAGTATTAAATGCCCTTTTTTAATTTTAGCATTTTTTTGTTAACAGAAAATCATATTTCTGTTTTAATTAAAGTGTTTTACTTCCCCCATCTAGAAGAGTCAATGTGGTCAACCTTTCTGTTGATTTAATGTTGTATATTTTCTTTTTTTGTACTTGATTGTGTTAATATTACAACATTATCAGGAATGTAAATAATGAGCTTAGGCTTAAGAAAATTAAATGGAAGTTTGCATTTTGGCTGACAAAGTGCTGGGTCTTAATTGTATGAGCAATAGTAATTTTTTTTTAATTGAAAAAGTTGTAGTTTGTTAAAAATACTTTGTTAAAACACATTGGGCAGGATTCACGAAGGCTTGCACGGAGTCTAAGAGTAGTGTAAGACTCCATGCAGCCTTCGCGATCCAGGAACAGCCCAAAGTCCGTGTAAGAGACCAGCTAAAACGTCTCTTACACGGAGTGGGTGTGGATAAGCTAATCACCTCACTTGCAGCCGAATAGCATGCAAATGAGGTAGATTAGCGATCCAGGAAGCCCAAAGCAGCCCCTGTAAGAGCCGTTTTAGCTGTAGAAATGTACTCAGTTGGCAACTGAGTACGTTTCTGCAAAAACCACAATGGAGCCATATCAGCTCCAAATAAAGGGTGCATATGTGTCAGGCAGCATGCCAATGGCCAAATATGTGGCCATTGGCAAGGTACCCCGATGCAAATAGGAGAAATAATTTTTTTTTTTCGGCGATCGTCGATGTTTAAACCCAGCGCAGCCCTGCGCAAATGGACTGCGCTATATAAAAACATAAAAATGAAGGTTATAAACCCACAAATGTGGGTTTTATGCAATACATGGATTTACAATGCAGGGACCAGCAGACCAAAAACAACATGGCCACCGTGTAGTGGTTGCTAAGGGGGGAAGCTGAGTCTAAGACATGTAACTAAGCATTAGTAGGCAATCTGATACAAATGAGTGTTAGGATACTGAATTCCACTGTCACATAGCAAATGAGCACATTCTGAGTAGTGTAATAGTTACATAAGGGGGAGGAACAGAGTAGGAGATAGGTGACATCACAGGGGGGAATGGCAGAAAGAAATGCAGTTCATTGGAGGCCAGAGTTACATGACAGATGTCAGACACATATCATGGAAAGAGGAGTGCCACAACATAAGCATGGGAAAGTCAAGAAATGGAAGGTGTACACTGTTGCCTACACCAAAGTTTCTTGCTGGGTGTGCATGCGCACGTGTGCACGCCATGAAGTGCGAGTAGGGCAGTGTGCGCACGTGTAAGGCAGACTGAGCATGTGGGAGCGTGTTGGTAGATGTTTACCACTGTTTGCGCTGGTGTGCGCGCGTGTAGGGCAGGCTGAACATGTAGGAGGCTGTTGGCAGACTTGTAACACTGTTTGCATGGGTGTGCGTGCGTTTTAACCCGAATAAGCAAATTCTGAACCGTGTAAGCATGTGTGCACGCGTGTAAGCCACTGTGAGTGTGTTTCTGCTGGTATGCACGCTGCTCCCCCTGAGGAAACAGAAAGGAAAAAGGAAGCAACAGAATTAGTAGGAAGCTAGCAGGGAATACTGCTGGAGCTAGCAGGTGAAAACAATTAGAAGCAGGCAATTACACAGGCAGAATAGTAGCTCAACCCAACACTTAAAACTCTGCAAACAGCAGTGCAAGATGTTTCTCACAAAAGACACTGCAAGACAGGAGTAAGCTATTAGAAGTGAAAACTGAAAAAGCTGAACTCAGAGCAGAAATATTAGGGGCTGCCATAGCTGTCATAATGAGACATAGGCGACTTGCTGAGGGTGGTGACAATGCAGTTGGTGTCAGACAACCCACAGTGAGGAGACGGAGAAGAGTTTACAGGCCCAGGGTCACCTACCACGGGTTACATGAGCTGGAGATAGTAGAGCACTATAGAGTGGACAGAGACCTCCTGCAGCAAATAGTGGAGCTGTGCAGGCCACGCCTCACACACAGAACCAACAGAGGGGAACCCATCCCAGTGGAAACCAAGGTATGTGTTGGCCTAAGAATACTAGCAACAAGTACCTTCCAGAGACCAACTGGTGATATGATGGGGATATCACAGGCATCAGCCTCCAGGGTACTGCACCAGTTCCTGGATGCCATGTCAGCACATGTCGGTGATCATGTATATTTTCCAAATGCCCGTGAGGTATTGGCAAGCAATATGCATCTCTTCCAGCAAATAGCGGAATACCCTGAGGTAGTGGGTGCAATAGACTGCACGCACATACGCATCAAAGCACCAGCCAGTGAGCAGGGTAGGGCCTACATTAACCGCAAGGGCTTCCCCTCCATCAACTGCCAGGTCGTGTGTGATGCCCAGGGCATAATAATGAATGTGTGTGCTGGTTGCCCTGGGAGCTACCATGATTCCCACATCTGGCATTTGATGCAGCTGTACCAGACATTTGCCAATGGGGACATCCCACATGGAAACCTAGTGGGGGATGCAGGTTATGCACTGGAGCCGTGGCTGATGACACCCATCAGAAACGCACACACACCTGAACAGGAACGCCATAATGAGGCACACGCACAAACACGTAATGTAATAGAGTGTGCGTTTGGGCTGCTCAAGTCACAGTTCCGGTGTCTGGACACATCTGGTGGAGCCTTGCAGTACTCACCAACTACATGTACCCAGATTGTCATGGTATGTGCTATGCTACATAATATGATCTTGTGAAAACAGCTGCAGCAGGACCAGCATAGGGCTGGCCCAAACAGCCCCCCACCATTGCCAAGGCCATCACAGGCAGAGCGTGACTCAGAGGAGGAACAACCTGAGCCTGCCCCAGTAGGCAGAAGGAGGCATGCCCAGTATGCCCTGGCCTTGGCAAAGAGGCAATGCATAGCACATACACTGGCTCTGTAGGAACCCTGGGAATGATACCCCCTCTGACTCACTCAAATAATAACAGGGATGCCTAAAATTACATGACCTGCTCACAAACATGTACAGGTACTGTAATATGTGCATCCGACAGAGGCAGCCCTGCAGCACCACCTGAGGCATGAATGCCATGTGTTAAGTAATGTAACACCATGTACTATATGCACACCTGAGGACCGTGACTAACATCCTACCCTCACCAAGCATCATGCCACAATATGACAATGAGATGATCAAGTGCAATAATTGGCTGAAGTATTGCAGTTAGTCAAAGGGGATCCAATGTGTGCCAGCCTGGGATGACATGCTGAGCATGACATGATGCTCCACCTGCTAGGACTGGTGTGCACCTATCAGTGCAGGCTGTATGGATACTGGCAAAGGCTGTTGTTACCCACAGCGTGCCTGAATAGGTAAGGCTCAAAACACAAACCTACCTCCATAGGTATCAGAAGGGATAAGAACCTAGATGTAATGCTACCCAATGCCAGAAGTCTAAGCAGCAAGATGCATGCAGTCTAAACTCACCCAGTATGGAGAATGTTGATATCTGTGCTGTAACAGAAAACTGGGTCAAGGCTCACAACAGCATCCTAACACTACCAGGTTACACCTCATACTGTGCTGTACAGCCTCAAAACATGGAACAAGCTACAAAAGGAGGGTGACTAGCAATAATTATCAAAGATAACTACACACCCATGTTGGTACCACAACAAGAAGCAGCATGGACTAGCCATGGTCAAGTAACAGTGGCTAAAACTGCCCCCCAGTTTATAGCCTGCTACAGACTACCGTCCCAACACCAGGAACTGCACCTGGCCTATGTTGGAATACATTAATATATCAAGTCCTCCAAACCACATTATATTGGGTGACTGAAAATACCCAGACATAGACTGGGAGCATTATACTAGCTCCAACACTGTAGGACAAAAGTTCATAGAATCCATAAACCAAAATACCCAGGAACAACGTACCACTCCCACAAGAGGGGTAAGCATAATGGATGTGATAATTAGCAACATGGGTACTGGATGGTAAGATAAGAAGTGTATTGCTCACTGGTAAGACCAGACCATAGAGTGATCACACTGGATATACACATCCTGACCACAGTCCCTGGCCAGAAAACCACAGTGAAAAACATGTGTAAAGCAAAATTTGCACTCCTCCAAACTGATGTGGAATCTATTAAAGGTCATGTGCAGGTGCAAAATATGGGCCACACCTCAGAACCTGTAATACAGCCATTCCATGAACACTGCCAGGAATGCTTGGATTATGCAATCCTAAATTAAAACAAGACACAATGCCATACACGCAGGCATCTAGCATGGTGGACACCAGCCATAACCAAACCATGCAAGAGAATGAGGAAGCTACTACATGATAGAGCAAACATAAAAAAAGAAGTAATCACTGATCAGTAGTATGGCAATAAAATATGTCCACACATACAATCCACTAAGGCCAGCCACAACAAGTTGAATCTGTGAATCTTGAGGCAATGTTACACCTGCCCCAAGTACACAGACAACCCCCAACTCCCCCAAAGAAATACAAATATATGTGAGAGATGCAACCATCTATCCAAACTGGAGGCTGAGCTCCCTCAACTCAGTACTCCCAAAACTAGTCAGGAGGAGAAGGTAACCACACACACCACAAACCCAGTCCCACATAGACCTATCACAACTGCAAACCAAAGACATAAACACAGAAAAACATTCCCGGAGGCCTGAATTACAAACACACCACACCAACAGAGGCCTCCAAAGCAGACACCCAATCAATCAACCTCCAAACATAGCACATGCAACACATAGTACACAAAGCTGGTGTGCCAAACAGTCACAGGCCAGAAGGAGAAACAACATGCCTGATACAGTTGTAATAGGTGACTCCATAGTGAGACACGCTGCTGTCCCGCACACCAGACTGAACAAGGGAAAGGGTACAGTAAGCTGCCTGTAGGCTGCTACAATACGCCACATAACACAAGTATGCAGGTCACCCCAAAGCAAGTAGAAATATGATGCAGTCATAGTCCATGCTGGTGTGAATGACCTGAGATGTACCTCCCCAGACTACATGAAAAGAGACATAGATGAGCTCCCTGATTATGTAGTCCAGGCCGGTATGACACTGACCGTTTGCAGCATCCTACCCTCACCAAGAATGATGCCACAGTACAAACACGGAATGATCAATTATAACAAGTGGCACAATTACTGGTGTCATTCCAAGGGGATCCAATGTCTGTCTGCTTGGGATGTCATGCTTGACAAGCCACACAGCTGTTCCAGGGATGGCTTGCACCTGTTACCCCTGGGCGTCTGGATATTGGATAAGGCTTTTGCCACCTCCATAGAGCCTTTCGTAGGCAAGACTGAAAAGACTAACCCACCACCCTACAAAACATAAGTGGAAAGAAACATAAGGGTAATGCTGACCAATGCTAGATGTGTAAACCTCAATATGCATGCTCCCGAGGCAATCCCCAGTATGGAGAACATTGATGTCTGTGCAGTGACAGAAACCTGCTGCAAGCCTCCTGACAGCACACCAGCACTACCAGGTTATACCACATATCATGCGTTATGGCCCCAAAACCTGGAACAAAACATAAAAGGAGGGTGAGTATCCATATTCAGCACAGACACCCATATGTCCAGGTAACTGACAATGCACAAGGCATTGGAGTCCACCCATGTGCAACTAACCGTAGGCAAGACTGCTGTACAGTCTGTAGCATGCTACAGACCACACTCTCACACACAGGAACCCCACCCAGCCGTCCTGAAGACACTGGACAGTATGAATGTCCCACCAAATACCAAACAAGGTACTCACAAATTACCACATAGGTGGTAAACCATTATGTATGGAAGGAGTAATCAGGGACCTAGGGACACAAGTGGACAGTAACCTGTTATGTGACACTCACATTGCCAATGTGGCTAGGAAGACTGTCTATATTGGACACCGTATCATGAAAGGATTCACATGTACGTCAACAGAGGTCATTGTGCCCCTATACTGTTCTCTTATCAGACCCATAATCTAGTACAATGCCTCATTTGGGATGTACCTTACCTGACACCTGCAGCAGTTAGAAAGACCTCAAAGGTACCTCACCAAGAGGATAAAGGGTCTCAAATATATGTCATATGCTGCCTGGATGTAGACACCCCAGCTGAATGCAATCACATACTGCCTACACAGAGGCATTGTATGTCTGTTGTACAAGGCCATGTCCAACACAGGAGTAATGGACATGCTCCACCCCAGAAAACTCAAAGCCATTGGAGCTGTGAGAGTGAGAGATGTCAACCTCAACACATAATGAAATAGGATGTGCTGGAGGGACAGATACATAACCAAGAGGCTCTGCACACCCTGGAACAGAATCCCACTCCATGTTAGGCAGAGCCCCTCACTGACGCTCTTCAACAGGAATCTTGCCAAGTGGATGGATGATCGTAGAGTTACACTGGGGGTCTTCACTGTGTCACATCCAGACAGAGGCACAGCAAAGCAAATCATAAATGGCCATAATATTCACATAGCAAGGGGTGGCGAAAGCCACACACACTCTGGCTAGTCTTACAAATGCCCTAGGGTGGATAGCCTAGTATGAACCTATGAACCTATGAAGATACAAATTGTACAGGACACTAAGGATAATCCCAAGGCTTCCACAACTGATGGTAGGAACCGTGTTGGGAATTCACAGATATGCTCTGAATCACACAAATATTACAAACAACATACCAAACACGCACACACACATATTTCCAACATACATCCTGACAGGTGCAGTGCAACCCCCCCCCCCCCCAGAATGCAAAATTTCTATCCCAGCAGACTGCTGCCCCCCTGACATTGCAGATGCTGAGGTAACAGCCAGTATCTACAAAGCAAAACACTCAGCAGCAATGGTATGAGATGGTGTCCTGGGCTGAGTCCAACATGGACTCCAAGAAGAATGGAATGCCAAATCACACTACTGCTCAATGTCAAGCTTACCACAGGATATGTACCCAAAGAGCAGTGTACAATGACAGTGGTCCTTCTCAACAAAGGTATTGCCTGAATGGATACTGAAAACTACCACCACAGAATCCTGAGAAGCTCGGTCTGCACAGCTATGGAAAGGATCAGCATGTACTGCAGACATAAAGATATTAGGGACTTACTGACACCGGACCCTACCCAGTGTGGCTTTCTTAAGTGCAGATCCTGCCCCTAAACATATTTGACTCATTTGAAACAGTCATTAAGGTCATTGATGAGGGGAATGTGGTCCACACAGCATAGCTGGACCTTGCAAAGGCTTCTGTACAATACCCTACATGTTCATTATAGATATGCTCACCAGCTTAAATATAAACCCCTATGTCAGTAGAGAGGTTGCAAGCCAGACCAAGGACAGAACTGACATGGTCAGACATGCTGCAGCCATGTCAGACTACAAACCAGATATAACTGGCATCCCACAAGGCTTGGTCCTGGGACCTCCCTCGTTTGGTATATATGTCCCATAGGTACAGGCCAACATGGAAGGACTCTGTATGAACATGTTTGCAGAGGACTACAAACTGCCCACCATATCTGACCCTCCAGCTGACACAAGCATCCCACAAAAGGGCCACATAGAAACAAACAACTGGTGCCATAGCCATGTCAGCAAGCTAATTGCAGAAAAGTGTATAGTCAACCCCCGTGGATACACAGTAAGTGCCCACCAATTACCACATAGGTGTTAACCCATTATGCACTTAACATGTAATGAGAGACCTGGGGACACAAGGTGATAGATATCCTGCATTGGACAAACATGTGGCTGTAGTGTTTACAGAAACATACCATACACCCACCTAATCATGAAGGTTGTCAGATCTAGATAAGGGGAGGTCATTGTGGCTCTGCAGTCATCCTTCATCAGCGTTACAATTGACTACAATAGCCCCTCTGGGATGTACCTCAGCAGACACCTCCATCAACTGTAAAGTCCCCAACAGTACCTCACCAGGAGTATCAAAGAGCTTGCACAGATGCCATGTGTTGCCTGATTAAACAAACTGCAGCTACACACACTGCCATACTGCCCACCCAGAGGCAAGCTGTGCCTGATGTATAAAGCCATGTCCAAGCTGGAATCAATAAACATGCTGCACCTTGTACAATCTGAATGGCAGTGAGCTATGCACATGACAGACCTGAACCCCAGCACTGACATACATAGGACAAGCTGTACTGCATGATCCATAACACAGAAGCCACCCCCACTGATGAGTAAACTCCCAGTACAGGCTATCCATAGAGTCACCCATCGATCCTCCTCAAGAGGAATCTTGATGAGTGGATGGGAGATGGTAGGTTTACCCTGGGTATCACTGTTATGTCACAGGTAGACAGAGACACAGTATACTAACCATGACATATGTCATGGCAAACTCCACTTACAATGTGTGCCAAAGGACAAACACACTCTCCAACTAGCATTAGAAATGGCCTAGGGCACATCGCTAGTGTTTGCAAATGTACACCTATGTTGTGGAATACACTACCAATGTTGGACGAGCCTGGTTTAAGTAGTTCATATCTGAACATAATGCAACATGGTCAGATGTGCACAACTGGCCCCTAACCCGGCTGTTGTGCTCACTATGGAAATGTAAAGTAGTGACTAAAGCCCAGGATACTGTCCACCACAGTCAAAGTACTGAACCAGTACACTATACAGTACTACAGTGTTAGGTCAGTATGAAAGGATGTTGACAACTGTATGCAAAGTATCCCATGCAAATCCTGCAGGCACAGTATGATCCCTGTTGTGTTCACACACAAAGCAGTCGGACAGTAACTACACAACATGACACACAACACACAACCATAAACGGGAGATATTTGTTGAAGTTCACACTCATCCACAAATGTGGTGGGCTGCAGAGTTCAACATATGGAAAGCTCACACTGGGCATGCTCACACACTTTGATACATGAGACATATGTCAGACAACATGCCATGGGAAGGCTGAACTGGGCATGCTCACACACTTAGGCCAAATCTCAGTTTAGCAGTTGGCCACACATATCTGGTATTTGTACGTGTTATTCCAGGAACCAACCACATTACAGCAATCTGCCCAGTGCACACAGTTAAATTACTACAGAGACATACGTGATACAGTGGATCCCTCCCATATGCAAAAATCTTCCACAGATACACAAGTTGTTCATACAAACAGGGAATGCTATGGCAATAAAGACCTGCAAACAGTCTATCAGCAACAAATAATGTGCATTTTACAATTAAACATATGGGTGTAAAGGTCAACACTAGGCTGTTTGCCCTAGGGAATGACAGCTTAGCCAGAGTGTGCTTGGTGTCTGCCTCCCCACAGGATGCACATTCCCCATTCTAAACACTGATGATGTCAGCACCCTATAAGTACAGCAGGAGAAGGGAAACCTCCCAGTAATGCGAATAGCATGCTCTGCTAATGCGTCAGTCCTTGAGTGTCATAACATAGTCCGGCATGGGGTTGAATCCTGCAAATGCTCAATGTTTGTGAGTGGGGTTGGTGTGTGTTCAAGTCTGTGTGAGTGAAGTGTCCCTTTTGGCAACTGGGAAAACACACTACAGGATGCACATTCCCCTTTCTAAACACTGATGATGTCAGCACCCTATAAGTACAGCAGGAGAAGGGAAGCCACCCAGTAATGCGAATAGTGCGCTCCGCTAATGCGTCCATTTCGAGTGTCTTGGCATAGTTAGGTAGGGGTTTGAATCCTGCAAATGCTCAGTGTGAGTGGGGATGGTGTGTGTGCAAGTCTGTGTAAGGGAAATGCCCCTTTTGGCAACTGGGAAAACATACTACAGGATGCACATTCCACTTTCTAAACACTGATGATGTCAGCACCCTATAAGTACAGCAAGAGAAGGAAAACCTCCCAGTAATGTGAATAGCGCGCTCTGCTAATGCATCTGTCTCGAGTGTCATAACATAGTTAGGTAGTGGTTTGAAGCCTGCAAGTGTGTGTGTTTGGATGAGGGGGGTTAGTGTGTGCGCAATTTTGTGTGAGGGAAATGTCCCTTTTGGCAACTAGGAGAACACATTACAGGATGCACATTCCCCTTTCTAAACACTGATGATGTCAGCACCCTATAAGTACAGCAGGAGAAGAGAAACCTCCCAGTAATGTGAATAGCGTGCTCTGCTAATGCGTCCGTCTCGAGTGTCATAACATCGGTAGGTAGTGCTTTGAATCCGGCAAGTGTGTGTGTTTGGAGGTGGGGGGGGTTAGTGTGTGTGTGATTTTGTGTGAGGGAAATGTCCCTTTTGGCAACTAGGAGAACATACTACAGGATGCACATTCCCCTTTCTAATCACTGATGATGTCAGCACCCTATAAGTACAGCAGGAGAAGGTATGTGGCATGGACAATGACTGAGTCATATGTGTCCATGCCGCTGACTGACCTGTATGCTTGTGTTATGTGGTATACCATAGTGCCCCACGGGCATATCACTGTGACCTTCACCTTGTCTAGTCTGGTGAGCGTGACCTCACTGTACCGGACAATAAAGGTACCTAACACAACTGTGGCAGGTGTGTTGTCTAGCCGTACAGGCTGTGACTGTTTGGCACACAGGATTTGTGTGCTATGTGTTATGCGTGATGTGTTCAGGCATAACATATGCCTGTGTGCCAGCTGCAGAGGTGTCTGCCGCTCATGCAGGATGCTACTCTTAGGCTCCACGAATGGCCCAGTGTGTTCACGTGCTTGTATTGCTGTCAGTGTAAGTCTACATCAGACTGGTATTGTAGTCACTGTAGTATTTCATGCCACCTGACAGGTTATGCCAGTACTGGGTTCAGAGTGCTTAGTCACCAGTTTGGCTATGTGGTTTCATCTCATACATGTGTTGTACGTCCATGTGTAGGGGAGAGGGTTGACTGTGTACATGTGGCAGCTGTGACATTGCCACATGACCCACATATTCCACAACTGTACCATAGAGGTTACTGACAACTGACCTTTGCACATGCTACCATAGTATTGTGATTGCCATGGTGATTAACCGCACATAGGGACAATGGGGAACAAGGTACATAGGTTCATAGGTTCATAGGTTCATACTAGTCTATCTGCCCTAGGGCATTTATGAACCTAGCCAGAATGTGTTTGGCTGTCACCATCCATTGTAAATATATCTTACCATGCCCTTTTCCGAGGTAAATATACTGTGCCTCTGTCTAACAGTGACACAGAAGTGATACCCGGGGTACACCTACAATGTCCCATCCACTCATCAAGCTTCCTCTTGAAGAGAGTCAATGAGGGACTCTGCCTAACCTGGACTGGGATTTTATTCCAGAGTGAAGTGAGCCTCTGGGTTATGAATCTGTCCCTCCAGCATGTCCTATTTATTTCAGTGCTGAGGTTCAAGTCTCTCAAGCGTGTAGCCTGATGGGATTTGGATATTCTCAGGTGCAGCATGCCCATTAATTCTGGGTTTGACATGGCTTTATACATCAGGCACAGATCGCCTCTGAACAGGCGGTATGCCACTGAGTAGAGTTGTGGTTTCTTTAACCGGTCAGCATATGGCCATGTTTGAGCCCTTTGATCCTCTTGGTGAGGTACTTTTAGGGTCTTTCCAGTTGCTGCAGTTGTCTGGTAAGGTACATCCCAACAGGGGGATTGTACTCAATTATGGGCCTGATGAGGGATGAGTAAAGAGGCACGATGTCCTCCCCTGATCTAGATGTGAATCCCTTCATGATGGGGTGGGCTATATAAAATGTCTTTCTAACCACTTTGGCCACGTGGTTGTCAAATGAGAGATTGCTGTCAACTTGGGTCTCCATGTCCCTAATTACTTCTTCTGTACTTAATGGATTACCACCTATGAGGTACTTTGTGGGCACTTTGTTTTTGCCAAAGGGGATGACTATACACTTTCTTGCATTCAGCTTGAGGCCATGGCTCTGGCACAAGTTGTCTGTTTCTATGAGGCCCTTTTGGAGGATGCTTGTGTCAGCTGGAGAGTCGATTATGGCGGCAAGTTTGCAGTCATCTGCATATTTGGTCAGCCACAGTCCTTCCATTTTGGCCTGTACCTCCGATAAATATATACCAAACAAGAGAGGTCCTAGGACTGAGCCTTGTGGGACACCACTTGTAACTGGTTTGGAGTCTGGCATGGCTCCAGCAATTATAACCATGTGGGTTCTGTCCTTGAGCCAGTGTGCAATCCATTTAGTGACATAGGGGCTTATATTTAAGCTGGTGAGCTTCTCTAGAATGCCCGAGTGGGGTATTGTATCGAAGGCTTTTGCGAGGTCCAGGTAGGGTGTGTGGACCACCTTTCCCTCGTCAGTGGCCTTGGTGACTGTTTCAAAGAAATCAACCAGGTTTGAGAGGCAGGATCTGCCCTTAACAAAGCCAAACTGGGTAAGATCCAGTGTCTGTAGGTCCCCAATATCTTTATTTATGAGGTCCATGATGATCCTTTCCATAGCTCTGCAGACCGAGCTAGTGTGGCTTATGGGGCAATAGTGTCCAGGATCCGTTGAGGCACCACCTTTCTGCAGAGGGACCACTGTTGCTGTACGCCACTCTTTGGCCACATATCCTGTAGTAAGGCTGGGATTGAACAGTAGTTTTATGTTTGGTTGTAGCTCTTCTTGGAGTTCATGTAGGACACAGCCCGGGACACTGTCTGGTCCCATTGATGCAGCGTGTATTGCTTTGGAGAGGGCGGCTCTTACCTGAGCATCTGAGATGTCAGGGGGGCAGCACTCTGCTGGGATACATATTTGCCCTTTTGGTGTGGAGGGGGGGAGATGTTTGCACTGAACCTGTCAGCTAGAATGTTGGCAATGTCTGTGGGTTTGGTGTTTCTATTGACATTTTGGACTACCTCTGAGCATATCTGGGTATTACCACCCAGGTTCCTATCATAACTGAAGAAAGCCTTGTGATTATCCTTAGTGTCCTGTGCAATTTCTCTCGAAGCTGGCCTTAGACAATCTTATGAGTGCCTGTAGTTATTTGCTAATACTGATCAGTGATGCCTTCCCTTTTTGGGATTTTGCTGTATCATTTAGTAGCTTCCTCCTTCTATTGTGTAGTTTGTTTATGGCTGGGGTCCACCAGACAGGACGTCTGCCTTTGGAGGATTGGGTCTTAGTTTTATTCGGGATCACATGATCCATGCATTCCTGAAGGTGTCCATAGAATGCGTTTATGGAGGAATCTGCGGTCTGGTCTGTAGTTTCCACAGACCCAGGGGCTTTGAAGGTTTCCACCTCAGTTTTGAGGAGTGTGAATTTGCTTTAGAGAAGTTGTTCACTGTGGTGTTCTGGGCAGGGGGTGTGGTTGGGATGTGAATATCCAGTGAGATTAGTTCATGGTCTGATCTTACCAGTGAGGGATACACTTCTGGTGTGGAGCATAGAGTCCCCATGTTGGTGATGATCAAGTCCAGTATGTTTCCCCTTCTTGTGGGAGTGGTAACAAGTTGTTCCATAGCATTTGAGCTCATATATTCTAGGAATCTTTGGCCTAGGGTGTTGGAGCTAGAGTCATGCTCCCAGTCTATGTTTGGGTAGTTGACGTCACCAAATATAAAGGTGTTTGGAGAGACCTTCATATTTCCACTGTTCTCAGGAAGCCGAGTGCAGTTCTTGGGTTTGGGAGGGTGGTCTGTAGCAGGCTATAACCTGGAAGGCAGTTTCACCCATTGTTAGTTGCACATGGATAGTCTCTGATGCTTGGTGCTTTGCCACCAACCTGGAGGTGTGGGTATCTTTGATGAATATCAATACTCCCCCTCCATTTGTGGTTCGTTCCAAGTTCTGGGGCTGAAAAGCATGGTATGAGGTATAACCTGGTAGTGCTAGGGGTGCTCTCAGTAGCCATGAACCAGGCATCTGTTACTGCACAGATATCGATGTTCTCCATGCTAAGGAGAGTTTAGAGTGCATGCATCTTGAGGTTTAGATGTCTGGCGTTGGGTAGCATTACTCTTACTTTCTTATCCCTTGTGATACCTATGAAGGTGGGTTTGTCATTTGAGCCTTGCCTAACATAGGCACTATGGGGGTAGCAAGAGCCTTTGCTAATATCAGAAAGCCCAGGGGTGACAGGTGCAAGCCATCCCTAGCGAAGCAGGTGGTTCAACAGAAGATGAATATGTGAGGGTGTAGTGCCTGTGATTAGTTAGCAGTAGCATATATGACTGTTCACGTGGACAAATGCCAGGTAAGTCATATGCAATGTGTCACAGGCAATGTACATGTGAACAGGACAAACAGTAACATTCTGTCAAGTGAGACATGGACATACATATAGTAAGCTATGCAGATGTCACTAGGAGTCCACAGAAGCTCTGTAACTATGCATTGCAGGTGGGATCAGTATTCCAGGGTAATTGCAAGCAAACATGCATGCAAACAAAGCTACAGTAAGCAGGGCTGCATGTAGTCAATTGTACAACAAACAAGCTGTACCACTTCCAGTAGGTAACACTGCAAATATGCAGGCACTATGCACATGTACATGGAAATACACAGGTCAGATGGCTAGGGTCCAGTCTCAGCGCACACAAGTGTACAGACCATGTACTGTCAGGATGTACAATAACTGGATGGAAACCCATGTGCTCATACCTGCAGTAATACACATGTCAAATAACAGACACTGAGCCTTCACTCAGTGGTTCCATACTTAGTAGGATGTATGCTACCTAGCCTGCCACCACAGTATCCCTGACATGTATGGGGACTCTCCCTCCTGTGACAGTTAGTTTTGTGTGTTGGGGCTGTCTTGCATGGTATGAGATGTGAGCTTGCAGTGCTAGGGTGCTCCTGTGTGTCCTGTACCAGTCGTGTAGTACTGCACACATATCAACATCCTCAAACATCCGCATTGCTGAGTCCAGTGTGGGCAACATGCCACTTGCAGTTTACATGTCCATCATTGCGTATTAATACATTCATTACCTTATCCCCTGTGCTACCTATGTATGTAGCCTTCTGTTGACATCCTTACCACTAGTATGCCAACATGTGCAGATGATACACTATGGTACTTACCATGGGTGTAGACAACAGTACATAACAATCACACCCTTACTGCATCAGGCATGCTGTGATATACCCACAATTATTCCAGCACACAGTACTGTTAACAACATGATACTATTACTACACATCTATGTAGTCACCCTGTGCATCAGCAACATGTTAACCTGTACCTGCACTGATGTTACAGATTGCAGGAGGTGGCACAGTTTCATCATATGCACAGGGTGTGAACTTGGTATGCCTGAGTCAGCCACCGATACCACCAATTGACATGTATGTGTATGTGTGTTGGTGAGGGACAGCAGTACAAGGTGGGGCAATGTTGATGCAGTGTGTGAGTGTATGCGGTAGCCCTAGGTGTTGTCAATTCGCATGTGTGTATGGATGCACACAGTTCCACCTCATGGCTGCCATATACTGGTGTTTGTGGACAGCCACAGACTGCATCTGCCAGGTCATACAGATCAGTGTCTCTGGCCACGGACACGGTACCTGTGCCTTGCAGGGGTGCTACAGACCGTATCCGGTACCAACCCAGACTGGGTACTGTCATCAGAAGCAGGTGTTCGTTGACTGGACACAGATCCCTGTTGGGCCTGGTCAGAGCCACATGCACGTGGTCTCCTGGGGCGGTCTGATGACAGCACAGACCCAGCATTGCTGGGGCTGCTGCTGGCGCTATGGGGGTGGCCGTGGCCCTGTTGTCATCCGCAATGACTGCCAGCTGCTGCTATTGCTGGCATACGCCCACGTCGACGCCTCAACCGTCCACCATCGCCCTGGCTCATGGACATGTAGTTGTGGAACCGGTCTAATATGTCCCGACAACGTCTGTCTATGACATCAGTGAAATTACGGATGGCAGCCGCAATGTCATGCATACTGTCAGTCATGGCTGTGTGACATGCTGTCAGCTCCCTCAGACCCTGTCTGGTGTACCGTTCCATATGTGACTGTGCCTGCATGACAGCCCGAAACATAGCTGAGGTTGCAAGACCTCTGTGGGCACGTCTGACAGGGGTAGTACGCCCACGGATGCTCCCACGAGAACTTCTGGACATCTGTCTGTGTGGTACCATCTCAGGGCCATGCCCATGGCTGCTGTGTGGGGAGGCATGTGCCACAGATACCACATTACCCTGGTCAATGCCCACTGTATGCTGTCCATCACCTAGGAACATTGGTGACAAAGGGTGTATTGGCAGGATAACTGTGCGCATTGATGGGATTGACAGCTGTGTACTGTCAATCGGCTAACCAATGATGGACCCTGGCATACCTTCCTGTGCCATTACACAGATGTCATCATTATCAGTACCCATGGCACCTGATTCAGGTTCCCTGCTGCATGACACCAGAGCAGCACCAGAACTTGTGGGAGGGAAACAGGAAACACAGTTTACAATGTCTACACATTACCAGTGATGCACACATCCACACATGCACAGGTCCAGACATGCACACATGCACACATACACACATGCACACATGCGCACATGTGCACATGCACACATGCACACATACACAGGTGCACACATGCACAGGTGCATGCACACATGCACAGGTGCACACATGCACACATGCACACATGCACACATGCACACATGCACAGGTGCACACATGCACACATGCACATGTGCACACATGCAGACATGCACACATGCACAGGTGCACACATGCACAGGTGCACACATGCACACATGCACAGGTGCACACATGCACACATGCACACATGCACATGTACACATGCACACAGTTGCACACAATTGTACACTACTCAGTATGCGTGATATCAACACACAGATACAGACACACCTGCATGCATACAAAGAGCACTACTAAGTGAGCCTAATATTACAATTACTATCAAGACTATTACCAGCATGGATAGGCTGCATTGCTGTTACACCGGAGGGACCTGCAGAAGTGAGGAAACTAATTGTGCCATTGTTACTGAGTATGATACAGGTCAGTAGTGCAACAGTCACCTTTCACAGGTCAGCTGCTAATATTGAGGATATCACACTTGCACATTAAATACTATGATAACAGCTACAAACCAAGGACACACCTCACACATGCATTAACTACCAGTGTACACAACAGTCAACTATACATATGGCATATTACCTGCACGCTCATAGTCTTGCTGCTGTGTGGCTCCAGCCTCCATCATAATGCATGTCTGCTGTTGTTGTTGTTGCTGGCGGACTGGAGCCACTACACTCATGAGTAGTCCCTCCAGTCTAGTGAGTGGGGGATGTGTAGCCACCCCACCACCTATGGCAACCTGTTGCCTGTGGATATCCGACACACGCTGATGGACATTTCTGATTAAATCACTGCAGTGATGTCGTACCTGCTCATATGTCCTATTATGCATGCCTATGTCATTTACCCGACGGACCAGGTCTTGCCACAGTGCAGCCCTCTCATGCTGATTCTGGCTGGTGCGGGAAAAGAGTATTGCATAATCCTGCACCAGGCTCTGGTGTATCTCCTCATCCTCAGCTGCGGAGTAAGCCAAATTTTGTGGGTGAGCCATGTACCTGAAAAAGAAAATAACCTGATATCAGCAATATATGTCAGCAGAATTTGGCACACATACTACACATGCTACTCGACTGTTATGATACAACATATCTCACATATATAGCATCTGTCTGTCTATTGGTGGATACACATGTAAATGGCCAGGTATCAGTGCTCAGCCAGCAACTGTGCAACAGTACCTGGCACACTCCATACGACATACTACCAAACCCCAGCAGTCAGAACACTGATTCAGGTCCAGAGCACCTCCTCACTCTGCGGGGTTGTATCTAGGTACTGTATGACCTACATCATCAACTACTGTGAGCTGACCACACACTAATTGCCCTAGATATACATATCCCACCTCCACCACCAGCACAAACGACTATAGTGAATAACATTGCAGATGCAAACTTTACACTTTGTAACAGTGACATGGTATCCTTTCAGCCCACTGGGCCAGTGGAAGACACAACCCACAATGCTGACCCCTACACAAATGCTTTCTACGGACATCTCCGAGAATACATGGATCATGCAATCCCATAAATGACCAAGACACTCTCCACAAAGGGACAGCATCCTGTCTGGTGGACCCCAGCCATAGACAGATTGTATTACAAAAGATGGAAGCTACTGCAAGACAGAGCATAATTCCATAAAGGGAAGGCATGTCTGAGCAGCACTAGTAAGGATCTATTTTCCCTCATACAAACATCCATGGGCAACTTTGAGATGGAAATCAAGAGGGACACTACAGATAACCAGAAGGCCTTCTTCAGTTATCTTAGCAACCTGGTCAGAATCCCTCCTCTATGCTCATAGTTAGTACACAACAACACATATTTAATTGGAACCACAGATATTGACTACATTGTGGCAGACAGGTTCAGTGCAGGTGTCGCCCCTCCCTCTCCCCCAAAATAAGACATAGTTATCCCAGCTGACTGTGACCTCCCTGTCATCACAGATGTCCAGGTGAGAGCCGCCCTCAGGAAAGCAGAATACACAACATGACTGGGACCTGATGGTATCCCCGGTTTCATGCTACATGAACTCTGACAGGAGCTAAACACACATATAGAAGTGCTATGTAACACTAGCCTGACTACAGGATATGTACCTGTACACTGGTGCACAGCAGCAGTGGTTCCACTCCACGAAGGAGGCACCTGAACATACCAATACAATACAACACAATACAATACATTACAATACAATACAATACAATATGCTATTGCCCCTGGGACTACAGCAGCATACTGTTCTGCTACCCTGACCATTGTGACACATGTGGTGTGATGGTACCTGTTGCCACACAGTTACACAGGGTGAGTCATATGGCATATTACCTATCTGACTAACATTCAGCAGGGGTATGTGTGACATGTACTCATAGGGAGTCTTGCTTCTTAATACTGTGTGGTTTATTGCAGGGTATGTCTTATCTGTGGGTAGGAACCTTTACCTCCACATGTGCTCTCTATTGCAGTGGCATGGATGACACACAGCAGTCATTTAGGTTGTGGATAGTGTGAGGTGTTACTATGGTTGTTGGATATCTGTCATGGGTGTGACTTACTTATGTAAATCCAGGAGTGGTAACCTCTATGTGGGTAGTATGTGTGTACTCTGTGGTGTTGTCAGTCACTGTGCATTGGTAATGTGTTTGAGTGCATTGTCACAGTGTTGTACATGTCACTGTGTCCTTCTCCATATCTGTAGCTGTCATGTGAGGTACATACCATGGCATCCATTATGTGTTGTGGAGGGGTACACTGACGTACATATCCATAGCTGACACACCATGTCTGCTGACACATACCATGTGCAGGTATTCCAGGAATAGTGTGCCACTGTGAATATCATTGGGGGACTATTGTACACATTTATGACCCTGTTCACCCCTGACACATGCAGTGGTGGGCAGCCAATCACATATCTGGTGGTTACTGGTGTAGGTGATTTGAAATTGGGTATGGTACTCTAGTTTAGACACTGGTGTTCACTCCATGCCTTTGTCACCAGACACCTGTTGCAATACATCTGTACACATGTGCTTCACTCAGAATATATATACATCTCTCTCTCTCTCTATATATATATATATATATATATATATATATATATATATATATATATATATATATATATATATATATATATATATATATATATATATATATATATATATATATATATATGTATATATATATATATATATATATATATATATATATATATATATATATATATATATATATATATATATATATATATATATATATATATATATATATATATATATATTGATGTACATATATTGCTATAGATATGGAGAGGGGGTGACACAGAGGGGGTGAGAGTGACAGAGGTGTTGGGACAGGGGGTGTTGAGGTCGTCATATACAGTCATACCTGTAGATAGTCAGATCAGTCTGTCTATGTATATGTATCTACATATATCTATATCTGTATGTGTGTATTACATATATATGTTTGTACATATTCTATCTATCTACATCTGACTATGTATTCCTACATCTCTCTCTATGTATGTATACATATATGCATATTATATATATATATATATATATATATATCTCTCTCTCTCTCTCTATATATATATATATATATATATATATATATATATATACATACATACATACATACATATTTTGACATACATACGTATCCATATGATAGACAGGTATATCAACATGTTTGTCTACCATACTGTATACACACACTAACATACTGCTAAACATACATAACTGTGAAACCTACTTTGTATATTGCACTACAACCTACAGTCAACCTACATTGATATGTGCACATAGATGCTCTCACATACAAATGTATGTACAGCCTTCACTGATAGTTGCTGTATGTCCCCTGCCCTTTGCACATCTTCATATACATATGGATACAGACCAATGACACATATGGAGGGTTCACAGTATGTAGACCTTTATAGTATTAATTTACATTACCTGTGTTTGTCACAGCTGCTTGTGTTGCTGTCTGGTTTTGTGTCCTGCTGCTCCACTTGCCAGTTGTCAACTTTCAGGTGGCTGTTGATGAACAGTTTTGTTTGTGTCTGTTTAATTTTGTTTTTCTCTGTCTCTGTCTCTCTCTCTGTCTCTCACTTCCTCCTCAGGGTGCAATGAAAGTATTGCATGTGTGGACTAGGAGTACAGCATACTTTTGTAGGTATCTGCATATGTCCATGTGATGGCCTCTGCACCAATTGTTAGCCAGCATTTGCTAATTGCATGCAGCCAGTTGTGTACTGATTGCAGTTCTCACTGTGATTTCAGAACAGTGCTATAAAAAAGTATGTGAGATAGGCGTAGCCCTTTCAGATTTTAAGGGCAGGGACCATGCTGGTATGATGTGGACAATGTTCTGTGAGTGTAAAGGTTGGTATCTCTCTCATATTTCCAGCTGTGTTGTAGATTAACATTCCTCCATTCATTTCTCCAGTTTCCTGTACTAACTGTGTATGTACACTGACACCTACGACTACTACTACTGTTAATGTGTGTGTGTGTGCTTCCCTTGCACTTTTGCTTGCACTTTGTTGCTATGGCTTCAATATTTGCCCTTTACAGTCACTACTTGTATGCCTGCTAGGTATCGTGACTGTAGTATGCTGCTGTGGCTTTGCTATTTTCCATGTACATTCACACCTTGGAATGCTTGCTATATCTGCTAGGGTGTTACAGCATGCAGTGTGGTCTGGCCATGGTGTGGGCCTTGACATCTATTAGGGTATTTGAGTATGCTGCTGAACAGGCCCCAGAGACTCTCAGGTACATCTGTTATCTGCCTCATGGAATGGTACATATCAGTGGGGTACACCCATTAAATTGTCTGGTATGCTGCAGTTGTGACTGTGGGATAGCATGAGCATATGTATTACTACACTTTTTCTGCTATGCAAGTAGTGCATAATTTCAGGACTCCATAGTTACAATTGCATGCGTTGTAACACCTTTCTGCCTACTGTTTGTACATTTCACATGGAGTCTGTGGGGCATCCCTGTAACTCATTCACTGTTGCTATGTCTAGGCTCTTAACTATTCAAATAAGGTGGTGTCATACCTCTCATGTGTACAAATATTTGCAGGTTGTCCACATTTCCGCCTCATATTTTGGTCAATATCTCATGCACAGCTTTTTCTGGCAAATCACTCTGGGCTCAAGTCAGAATATAGTGACAAACATTCAAGTTTCAGACTTCATACCCTTCCAAACATCCCACAAAATGCAGAACCTCTTACTCTCTGAACTGTCTGAGTTTGTTGTAACATTATTTGTAATGTGTCCTTGGTTTTTGCCCTTTGCTCCACATATTTTATTATTTGGTCCGGATGTGTTCCTGTAAGAGGTTGTGGGGTATGGGCAGTGATTATCCTGCTGTGAGTATGTGTGTGGCTTGCAAGGTGCTACAGTGACATTATTTCCTACTAGCTACCAACTAGCATGGCTGTTTCTGTTCACACACTACTATTATGGAAATCCACTAGTTTTGACAGTAATTCTAAATGACATGCTTTGTGTACTACACATCCTATATTCCCTTTACATTCATTCCTACTATTGCATGATATATTTATTTTAGCACAATGTTCTTGTATAACAGTCATGGCTTATTGGTAAATCATGCAGACTACTGTTTCCTGGGTTCGGGACTGCCAGTGGGATTTTATTTTGCTTCTGAACTGACTACAGGACCTGTCAATCAAAGTGACTAAGGCACTTTTAAGCAGTTGTAACCGGGTTAGCGCTGGTTTGCGCGGAGCTCACGATGCACTGGCGTTAGCTCAAGACACACGCGCACACCCGCTTACAACCGCTTAAACGTGCTTACTCTTGTGCACACCCGTGCTATTTTCTTTGAAAGAAATGAAAATGGGGAGACAGGAAAGTGGTGAAAAAGGGGTCACAAAGAGGGTAAGACAGTAGGGAAACAAGCTGGGGTTTTGCAGGAGGGATTTAGGTAAGGCCCATAGCTGCCCATTTCTTCATCAACAACAGCTGTGCATATGTTTGTAATTTGGTGTGACATTTGATACCTTCCACCCCTGAGAGAGGTGTAAGGACAACAATAATACTTGTTTTGCAGCCAATTGTAATTGATAGTTTCCATGTCCGGCAGACATTTGTGCTGAATGGGCAGCTATGTATGGGGCGTAATTTTTTTGTGGGTACAGAGTGCCCTTTTTTTTTTTTTCAGGTGAGAGTGGTATGTCAGGTGAAGGAAGTCGGTACAGCTGGGGAGGTAGGTTGGGTAGGTCAACAGACAAGACAAACAAGACGCATACAGGGGCGGTGTATGACACATGTTGGGGGGTTACACAATTGACGGGGATGGAGGTTTGGATATCCAGAGCCCATGAGCCCACAGATGGCAACAGTGGAACTGATATCCCGACCCATGGGCAGTTGCCACTGTTCCTTCACTGCCCAGGACGGGGCTGTGCTGGGGGCTGTGTAGGCCGGGCAACAGGCATGCCCGTTAGTTGTGCCACCTGTGCCTCAAGCTGGCGTAGGGGTTCAAGAACAGAGTCCCAGATCTCCCTACGCACCACAGTCTGGACGCTATGGAGGGTGAGTGGTGGTTCTCCTCCGGCCATGCTTGCAGAGGGGGGAGAGGCCCCATCCCCTGCAGCGCTTCCACCACAGGTGGCACAGGGCCACCGGAGGAGGGTCCAGACTGGGCACTAGTGCCAGGTGCACTCGCCAGCTGAGGTGGGAGAGGTGGGTCCGCTGGAACCCGCCTTCCCTGTCATTCTATGTTTTGCATTATGTCATGACAGTTTGGGTTAGTAACATACAATACAATTCGCAATTAGTTGTAACAGCATGCATTAGTATTCCCATTAAACAAGCACCCAGATATTCACACCACTGAACAGCGAGCATAACACATGCATAATTTGAACAGCAAAACACAGTCCAACAACATGCAGGGTTGATTGATGGCAACAGGCCATCGAATTTGGATGTATGAACAGGGCAGATGCATCAACGGACATGCAAATATTTATGACCCATCAGGACAAATGTCCAGGGGTGTTAATTGTGATCGCACATACCAATTTCACGTGGAATGGATTATATGTGGTTATAGGGTGGGGTGAAGAAAATATTATTAACACCTTCAAATACCAATACATATGCTGTACATTTCTAATAGCTACAGATATATACACACTACTGTTCTAACTACAGTTTCCTATATGATAACTACTTCACTTTGGTGATAGGACTGTTACTGCTACATCAATATACATTTTATTGTTATTCATACACGTTCATATCTGGCTTTGTTCAGCTACATCATCCTGCTTCATTTGCTTTATATAGCTATAGACAACTGTGGATGTTTGATATTTCAGACAATCATACTATCTGCATATTGCAGACTGAGAGCAACATATCCAGATTTTGGGATACACATTCCAGCTGCAGCAACACTTTGGACACATTTCGCAGTTTGGTTCTACTTGTCACATTCATTTCATTCTGTACTGACTGCAGTATACTTTATTCAGGGGTTATTACTACTTTATTGGTCGATTCATAGCTCTTTCTCATACCCTCTCACTTGTTTTCATTTTACTATTCAGGATGGTACTTCTAGGCTTTATTGACATGTTTTACCTGTAGTTATTACAATCCTTTCCAGCAGTCTCACTTCTGCCATGTTTCAGTATTTCAACAGGGATATATTTCACACATGTGATTTGCTCATCTTCTGCAGCTGTACTTTTCATCCTGCTGCAGGTTATGCACTATTATATTACAGGTGGGGCATCCTTATTTCAGACTTTATTTGAGACATTTTCATTTTTCTGTTTGGATTACAGACTGCAACACACTTTTGTAATCAAGCAATACTTGCAAACACTTTTACACTGTTACTTGCACATTTTATTACTTAGTGACTGCACTGCACTCTTTTGCTAACTGTCATACTTTGATATTTCTTTACAGTTACTGGGGGTGGATTACTGACCTGCCTGGTGGTGCAACCGCACCAGCCTATCGCCATAGGCTCTGCGGTTCGCAGAACGGACACCTGCAGTTGTAATATAAATGAAGTAATATTGGAATACACATCCATAATATCAGCTAATTTAATTTCTTACATACATAATTAAATGTAACTTACTCAGTAGTGGGGCGTTGGGCATTTGCTGGGCCTCCTGTATCCAAAGGTTCAATTGGTCCTGCTTGCGTCTCTTCAGGTCTGCATGGTGGTGACAGACCTGCTCACCAGTCCTTGGAATCCCTGTGGCACTGGTGAGATCATGAGCCAACCAGTCCCACGGCTCAGCCCTATATGCTCCCCACAGGACCTGGCCCTGCATGAGTTGGGCCTCATGATTGTGGACTAGGAGCCAGACCATGTATCTGGACTCCTCAACACCCCACCTCTGTGCTCGAAAGCAACTACCCTCACCTACACCTGACATTCTGGCTGCAAGTCAGTTCTACTATCATTTATGCTGTGTATTCCCGCCTATGAGGCTTATATATGCCATTTTTCCCGCACTTATCTGTGATTGGCCATTTTGGAATTGTATCCACTTCACAAAACCTGCTTTGTCATGCTCCACTTTCTATTCATTCCTATATATTTGCTATTACTGCATTTCTGAGTACAGCTGTCGTGGCTTAGTGGTTCAGCACCTTGACTATGGTGCATGGTATCCTGGGTTCGAACCTGGCCACTGCTTTTTATATTTTATGACTGTCTAGACAGGCTAGGGGGTGTTTCTGTGTAAAGGCAGTTTTGTTACAGCTTGCTCAACATTGCCCGTTGGTTAGCTTGTTAGCGCGGTGCGCAGCTCCGTGCAAACGGGGTGCGCTGGCTTACACTTCATTTGGCTGTCAGCATGCATATCACGCTCAGCTCAGCTAGAGGCACACAGTTTCAGCGTGTTAAACCACTGCTCACCTACAGGCACTCAATATGCACCTGTTAAACCACTGCTCAGCTACGGGCACTCATTTTGCACCAGTTAAACCACTGCTCACCTACGGGCAGATGCACTCACCCTGTTAAACTGTAGCTCAGCTATAGGCACATCTGGCATTTTTTTATTGTTTTGTTACCTCACATTTCTTCAAAATAAATGGACTATTTCATTACATTTTACAAAAAAATGTGATTTTATATGTGTACATGTTTGTCAGGGACTTGTTTCGTGCTTATTTTGCTAAAAGTAAAAATTGGTGTTGTGGAGGCACGAGCCATGAATGCCTGCTCTTCAGCCGACATCTCTACCGCTACGCTATTGCTTCTTGGCTTACTTTGCATATTTAGTTCTTATATGCTTTCCCACTGACTGCTAACTGTAGCTGCGCTACGGGCACGCTCGCGCAAACGAGCGCACTCACGGGCAAACATCTTTATGATTTAAAAAAAATTTATAACATGTTCATTTATATATTTTCTGTTCATAGTCTGTGAGGGCATGTGTTGTGTTGTGTTATTCACATTTCCATGGACTCTGTTGTGGGTGTTTACTTTGGGCACTTTTACTCTTCTGGGGGTGTGTTCGCTTACTGGGCTTGGCCTACGGACATGCCCCCTACTGTCTTACATGGACCGTGTTAGCCTTAGGTGTGATTCAGCATGCTCTCATGAATATGCAGAGCATGCTGATATCACTCCATTTAACTGCAGCCTCCGTGTAAGAGTTATAACTCTTACATGGAGGCTTCGTGAATCCTGCCCATTATGTATTTATAATATGTAGATAAGTTTTTTTATGTATTTCAATAAAAAAAAAACTTAGGTTCATTATTTAAAGTAATTATATATGGTAGCACTTTAGCATGGAGATGTTTCAGCTATTTGATCCTTTGATGTTTTAAACGACTATTGGATTTTAAGGTACTGTATTTCATTCTGATGAAGTTCTTATAAAATCAAGAATGAAAGTGCTAAATAATTCTCAATTATTTTCTATTTGGCTCTCTAGTGAATTTGATTTTTAAAATGTGGTTTTTACCTTTCTAACTTCTGCATCTGGATTCAGATATACAGATGTAATGTTGAAGATTTTGACAATATTTACAGAACCGGGTTGGTGTCAAACATGTAGCATTCTTAACATAATCATTGGTTTGTTAAAAAGAATCACCAGATCTCTTTGAACCTTTAGGGAGTGAGGTGATGCTAATATAACATAATAAACTTTACTATTTAGTGTTAGAATTTGAGTTTCTGAAAGGTGTTATCTCTGCTTTTATTAGTTAGAAAAATGATATCCATTTCTTTTGACTGATGAGTATATAACACATATTAAATAGTATGCATGTAATTGTCCTTTTGTACAGCTGAAAAGCAACATTGGTTTTCTATTTAACTAAAGCATATAATGGATAACTACTGTTTTTTACCATGCCCCCTGTAGAGTAGTCTTTCTAGAAAAACAAATCAGTAATGACTTAATTCAAAAATTTATTTGAGATGATCCTGAGTAAATTGTTTAAAATTCTGAACAACAATTGTAATGTGATACATCAACCCCATGTGCAAAAATGGGAAAAGAGGGTTATTGATGGATCTAATTGCAATGTATATGCAAAGATAATTTGATTCACTGTCGTCATAAAAAAGCATTTAAGAACAATTATTTACACAAGTAAATCTGGTCACTTCTGTATAATGGTTTTGCAGACTAGAACATCAACAACTGCCCATTTTCCCTACCAATACCTCTCAATCTATTATTACAAGAATCAGGGACAAAGACAAAATAATGGATGGACAAAACCCTAAAAATTGAAACAGATTTTAAAAATTGCATTTATAAATTTAGGTGTTGCATTAGCATACATTTTGTGAAAGAAATGAAGTTGAAAACTCAAATGTTTGTCATTATTTATTGACTGCAGCCGTCAATGATTTTGCTAGTAAACCACAAGTTTTATGAAGAACAGACCAAAAATGGAAGGCAAAAATACTGAAAGTCTGCAACATTATGGACAGTTGAGAAATATGTTCATACCCACTATACTAATCTTTCCATGGATGTAGAATTTATAATTCTCTTTATCCATTTTATAAATGTCTCTTTTACGACGTAAACAGATTAAACATAAATAGGTAAAAGTCCTTTGAATTCTTATGTTCTTGGGAGTGGAGTTTTTATACATTGCTTCTTTAACTTCTCTTCTCCATTCTTTCAACTTTTTCCCCTACAGTATTTCGGAAATATGCTACATCATATTTTATTAATTTAATTTTATCTTCTTTCACTGAGCAATGCTAACTTTTCTATAATGATCAATTTATTTTCTCCTATTTTGGATCTTTCTCATTTCATAATATTTTGGTATTTAAAATTAGTCAAGAATGAGTAGAATAAAGAGTGTTTCTTTTTTTCCATAATAAATCTTTATTGTTATATTATTTTCATACACAAGTAAAAACAAGCACAACATTTTAAGAGAAAAAATATAAAACAAAGGATTACTAACTAATATCACTAACTATCACACCAAACAAATATACAATATTTACAAGAATGCTTCCATGTAAAACATTAAGAATAAAGAAAAAACAAAAAGTAGTTAATAACATTTCCAGTAATATACAGTTTAAATACAAAATTCTCTCCCAGCAAGTATATAAATGTGAGTATTATGCTAATATAATATTAAATATATGTTCACAAATGTTTGGGTTATTAATGTTTGTATTATTTGGACTTAAGAGTAGTTTATGAGCTAATATATGCCTTGTTGCCAAAACTCTAAAGTTTTCCCAAGATGTTTTAGATGGGTCTAACCAATTAGTGGCTATATAAAGTTTAATTAACAGAAAAATATTAATATATATGGTACTTTGTGATCTAGGGAGTTCTTTCAGAGGAATATGTAAAATCGTAAACTTCCATGACAACGTTGTACTTTGGTAACCCATCTTCTGAAGTTGAATCTTAAGGGAATTCCAAAGCTTATATATATATTTACAGCTCCAGAACATATGAAGAAGATCAGCTGGTTGATTTTTACAGTATGGACAAGTTGGAGTGTTTTTAACATTAAATTTATGTAGGCTAAGGTGTGTATAATATGCATTATTCCATATCATCAACTGGGTATACATCAATTTTTGAAGAGAAGTAGATTTGATAGTCAGGTCAATTGCTTTTAACATATTACTTTTGTCTGTCACTAAAATTTTCTCTTCCCAATAGTTGGATAACAGAATTTTATCATGAAATTTAAAGTCTTTAATTAATTTATTTGTTGTTGTTATATATTTAATATCCTGTTGGAGTGCTTGCCACAACTCAAAGCATTTATTAACATTTGCATCTTCAGGTTTAAAATTTAAAAAGTAGCTCATAGCAAGTTCTCTGATTTGTCTCAAAATAACAAGATAATTTTTGGGTAAGTTAAATTCTTGTCTTATTTGATTGACTGAGCAGTCCAGATATTTGTATATATCAATCAAAGTTAAATTAACTATTAGTGGAAACTGTTTAAGATAAATTAATTGATTGTTCAATTTTAAATTAGGATTCCTATGGAATGGTTGAAAAACCATCATATATTGACCCAGATCCAAAGATTTAAATAAATCATGTATAGATAATATGTTAGTTTTAATATGTTCAATAATCCCATACATTTTCAAAGTATCTTTACCTAAAAAGGGTATTGCTTTAGGATTAATGTTTAACTTTAAAATATATCTATAATTCAAAATCACCCAAGTTGATGTTCACTTAGTAGTAGTTGTATCATAGTTGGCAATTCTTAAAATTATGTTAGAGTTCACAATTAGGTAGTATAATTCAAAGTTGGGCAACTCCAGTCCTCCTTTATTTTTTGGGGTCATTAATTTATCATAAGATATCCTGTTTTTTTTTGGTTCCCAAACGAATTTAGCCAATTATTTATGATTTTTTTTTTAAAAAATGTCTTCGAAAGTATTAATTGGGCTGATCTAAAATTATAAAGCAATCGTGGTAACACATTCATTTTAACAACTGAAACTTTTGCTAGTAGTGGCAATCATAAATTTTTCCACCTCCCGAAATGAGAAATTATTTGGTCCCAAATTATTTTAATGTTATTATTGTAGAAGTCTTTATTGTCTGTAGAAAACTCAATACCTAAATATTTAATTTTTTCTTCAAATGTTACCTGCCCAACCAAAGGCAATAACGAAAAAGGTTTAGGTGTCTTTAAGAATAAAGAGTGTTTCTGTTGTCTTATTTCAATCATTTGAGAGTAAATAACAAAAATAATTTGGTGTTCAGGTAAGTGGCCTTATATCCTGTGGCTAACCCCTATTAAAGTATTTTAGATATCATAAGAATTTTATAGATTTCTACTGTGTAATGACACCAGGTAATGAAGTTATAATCAGCCAATAAACATCTGCAAAACTGTATGCCAGTAAGCACAAATATGGCTTAGTCCACTTGTCCATTCAGTTCCGTAAAGGAGTTTTAAGTAAAATGTATGATGTGTTAAGTTCAAAGGGCAGTCACAGGTACTAATAACCTGGCTGAATCCTAATATTCATTCTATCTTTCATGACAGAATTAGATGTCATGTTTATTCCATTACATGGCATGTGACTTGTGTTCCATATTTCACCATTGGTGAAAGACAGAATTAGTGACAGTAGGTCAACAGATAGCACACTCACTTCTGGTGCAGAAAGCAGTGGGTTCTATTCTCACACCATGTAGATTGATTGATGACAATATAGTACAACATTCACACCAGGTAGATTGATTGATTGATGACACTACAGTGCAAAATAATGGAGGTGCTGTACTTCTCAGTGTGTTATCCTTTGGATGAGACATTAAACCGAGTATGTTATCCTGAGTTGGTGGTGGTTCAGGAGGGTGCAAAAGATCCCATGGCACTCATCAAAAATAGGAGAGGAAGTTCACTGATGTTCTGGCCAAGTTACCTCTTGTAAAAAGATCAGTTTGGGTCTCCCCTGAAAAGAGGCAGTTGGCCTACTGGAATTGACCTGGTCAACAAAGGAAAGGTAAAAAAGGATTGTGTAAGCTGGCATACTTTGCATTATTTGATCAGTTTTCCTCAAGACATGAGACATACTATATAAGAATATGGCTGTATCACCATACAAAATGCTTCTTGGAATAAGTTGATTTTACAGCCTTTAACTAGTGCATGATTTTTCTTAAGCAAGAAGAAAATTACTCAGCTCTGTGTAAACATAGATCTAGTAGACTGATAGTAAATTAAGTCATCATTTACCATGAATCTGTAAAAGTAAAGGACAGAATTTAAAATGTTAGTGCTAGCAGCAACTATTGCTTTTGATATAAGCCAGATATTTGTATAACCAATTTGTTTTTGGCATTCTAGAAATTCTCAGGTGTTTCATCTGAGAATGGATCCCAAGGATTTAGCTTAAGTGTCCCAAAGCTTAGCATTTAGGGAAAAGCATCTAAGCAATAGGAAGTGTCATGTATATAATTCAAACATGGAACTTCATCCTGGATGATAAATATGAAAACTATCAGCGCAGGAAATGCTACTATCTGGCTACACTTGCTAATAAAGAAAAATACAGCAATAAGGAATTTAAAAAGTAATTCAGGCTATACAAAGGTAAACCTGGAACAAGAAACAAACAAAAAACTGTATAGCGTGAACCACTTCCAGATAAAAAACTTTATTAAAACATGCAAACCTTGGGTTAAACAGCAACTACTTTCATGCTCAAAGGGTGCCTTCCTTACATACAGTAAACTTTCATAGTATGCTGGACAAATGGCTAGTGTTCTAGAATAAGGAGCAATAAAAGTATAGAAAACATAAACAGTATCCTGTCAAATATTAAATTCCATAATAGAAGCAGGCAACTAGTTCCTACAGCACATTTTAAATATCAGTGCTATATGTAGTTTCCCAACAGTTGGTTGCCCGCAGAGAAAAGCTTTAAGTGCTGGAACATCAACCACTGTTTCCCATAGGAAATCATTACTGGTGTGATTTCTACATGTTTGTCAGCAATGATTCCCTTCTTTGTGTAGATTTCTCTGTTTTCTGAGCTGGTATGACCATGGAGTTCATATAGGTAAGTTCACAGATGTGGGGAGCTTGCTCTCACACATCAGGGAGTGTGTGGGGGGGGGGCTTAACTCCTGGAAAAATACTTCTGATCTTCAGGCATTAATTTTCAGCATTTTAGTAGGTCAAGGTTGTGTTGTTTGATATTTCATGATTGAACCATTATATGTCTGTAATCAGGTTATATATAAAATTATTTATAGAATTAAACTGTTTTATGCGATCTGTCAAAATATCCCTTCATTGTTCAGGATTAGGTGACCGCTTATTTTAAATAAACAAGTAGATCTCAAAACCTTTGTTCTTTGAATGAAAACAGGCTGACAAAATGATTAATTCCCTTTCCCAAATTTGTTGTTTGCCTAAAGACAATGCATTTTATATTATACTTCTTTGTAATTTTATAAGCATAAGTGTTGTATCCCTTGTGTTTAGAGTTGATTAATTTGAAGAATGAGCTAATCCATCAGTGACTCACTTCAACCACACTATACAGAGTGAGATGTGGCTCTATAGTGATTTCAGAGCATAGAAAGAAACATCATTATTTATTTATTTATTTATTTACTTATTTATTGTCATTTGTTTAACTGTTAACAATAGTCTTTCTAATCTTTTCAGTGCAGACCATACAGGGAAACTCCCCTCTTCTTTTAGATTGGAGGGGGTTGGAGATCCATTTCCTGCAACATGATAAAAGGAGATGACTCACAGATGCATTGAAGACCATTGTGGGGAATACTATTATGAAGAAGAAGTTGGAGGGAATAAATGATCCAACTGATTTAACATCACAGGTTTTGGATTCGGAGTTGTTAGCAGGCAGCCTTGATGATCTGAAATGACCCAAGAAATGAGGTGAAAATGTAATAGCCCAAAACATGGAAGGCATTTTCCAGGAGAAGTATACTGCAGACACTGCAGTACAAATACAGGAGTAGGAGGGAAAAGCACCTTCTACTGAAGATCCTTGCACTAGAAACAAGAGACATGCTGAAGCATCAGGCATAAAAAATGCAACCAGAAGCTGTAGATGAGTTATGTGGTAAATGGGATGGAGAGAAAAAAAAAACGTAGAAAGGGATATGATGAAAACAATGAACCTGCTGTCAGAGTTAGGACTAAAATGACTCCATGTAGGACAAAGTGGTAGAGATGCCAGGCTTTAAAGCTGGGAACTTTCATACCAATGTTAATTTCTAGATTAAAAATGTCTGTGTATTAAGTTTTGAGAGTTTTCATTGGCTATAAAAAATAAATGAACAGCATTGATTAAAAGAAAAATAGCTTCCCCTGGAATGAATATTCTTATTCTGGTGCAATAAATTTTAAATTTGAGTATTTGTTCAGTTTGCTACTGATTATACTTGAAGAAGAGGACATTAATATTTGCTTCTGACTGAGAAATACTATGCATTCAATTAAAAATTGTATGATGATCAAAAACTGTGAACTGGGACATGGAAAATATGATTAATACTTAATGAGCATGAAGATACATTTAAGTATTTACATTCTGTAATTTGCATAAATGAAAATAGAGGTGCTGTTAAATACATTTGTGAGCTAAAATCTGCTAATACTGTGAAGTTTAATAAATGGAATCTATACAAGACGTTGTTAATGTGGTCAAAGGACACATATTGCAAAACATTTCAATGTATTGTGTTCACATTTTTAAAAATGAGCTTGAGGAGTCTGGCTTTGTATAACAAAGGAAGGAACATAATAATGTAGAGGAGGGTGAAACGTGAAACAGGTATGTGGAGCATAATTGTAAACAGACTAGAATTAGGCGCAGCGTGGCAAGGATTCCAGAGAAGATTTAGAATCCGATGTGGTTGAAACCAAATGGTTGGTTTCAACAAGAGAATGATGTAGTAGTACGATGGGAAAATTGGTTTGCTTAATTACAAGTTGAGGAAAATAAGACTGACAAAAATGGGAATGCAATATCTACAGCTAACAGTTAGGTATAGAAAATGAAGAAAGAAAGAAGAGAAAAGAAAGGAAAGGTGCATTTCTCTATTTTGTCACTAAATGTAAATCGTATTATGTATAAGGTCAGACAATTTGCAGGGGTAACACAGTGTAGAAAAATAATTTCTGACTTTATTTCCTTTGGATGTATAATGTTTACATGAGGATCAAAAAGATCAATTTATAAAATGTGGATAAGGAAAGTGGTATGGAGCATGAAAAAGGATGCATACTCTGGAATGGCATTGCTTGTTAATAATTCAGAGAAAAGGACTTGAGATATATCAGTAGGCGAGCCAGGAAGGATGCTAATTATTGGCTGTGGATACTTGGAATAATAATTATACATGCATATACTTCAGGTAACTTTAATTGTGATGTTAGGGCATGTAAGAAAAAGCTAGGTGGAAAAGTTAAGGTGCGCAGGGAATGTTAAGTAACATTCAGATTACAGTTAGGAAACAGGCAGTATACATATAACAGATAATTTATAAACTGAAATTAATTTGTCTAATGCGTGAAATTAGGTAGAAAGGGAAG
>NC_056731.1:1974612314-1974882314 GCF_019279795.1 Protopterus annectens
GCATTAGTGACAGGGGAAAGTAGAGGATAAAACTCTCACCACTCCTGATGGCTGTCTGCATGATGGTCCTTCCTGACTGCTTACATTAGAGTTGGGGAAAGTAAAGGAGAAAACTCAGACCACTCCTGATGGCTGTCTGAATGATGGTACCTCCAGACAAGGCCACTTCCCAGTGATATAAAATCATACCTTTCAAATGTCCAGATTTTTGCAGAATGACATTTTTTTTATATTTTTTGTCTGTTCCTCATGAAATATATGGCTTTCTGACAAATCACTGAAGACTGAAGTCAATAAACAAAAACCTCCATTAAAGCTTCAGACTTCATGTCCTGCAGAAAATGCATGTTAACCCAAAAACTATTATTATGGTAATATTCTAAGTTTATAAGAACAATATTTATAGTGTGCTCCTGAGTTTTGATCTTTGTCACTGATTGGTTTTGTCCAGATTTCTTGTCCTCAAGACTTTGAAAGGTATGCAGCAAATGAATTGTTCAATTGCCAGTGAAGGGAGTGATAACTGATTGAAAGTGGAGGTAAACAGTGCAAAAAAATGAAGATGTATGGCAGAAAAGAGATTGCTGAGAACCAGTGGAAAGATTTGTTGCAGGAAATTAACAAAATAAGGTATAGGTGGAATATTTTTGATTTGGCATTACAAAAAAGTGCATTTGACACATTCAGTGATATTAGGCAAAATGAGATATGTTTGGGTGGTATTTATGTTTCTATATTATCTGTAAAAGTAACAAACAGAACACATATTTACTATAACATTGTGATCATTGTTGAATGCTGCTAAGAGTAGATGATTGTATGATAAGCAGGAAAATATTTGCTGGGGTTTTTACATCCAACTGTGTTTCTGCATAATCAGATCTTTATTCAGTTTTGAAAATGTCAGAGTTTTGACAATGTCAGTTAAGTGACAATAATGTTAGAAGATAGGTACAAGGAATTATTAAATTTAATAGTAGTCAAAAGAAAGTAATAGGTATCAAGGGTGATATGAGAGAGTACTATAAAAAATTAATGAGGGGAAATAAAAATATGAGGAAATATGGTAAGACTTAAGAATGATATAAAGATATAATGACATAATGTTATTCAGTAGATTCCTGAGAGCGGCTTCGATACAATACTAAGTAGGCAACTAAAGGAAGAGGAAGGAGGCTTGGAATTATAGTGGGATGAAAAGATTTCTTGTGGAGGCCGTCATTTAGTAAAGTTCCGTAATGAAGTACACTGAAATGTGTGTATGGTGCTAAAGAAACAACTGCATGAATTCAGTAAAATCCTCACTGCTATCACTAATTGCCCATTGAGAACTGTTCAAGTGATACAATGGTGAGAAAATGTGATTTTGATACAGGTATGGATACAGTAAGAAAGACCTTAGTACCGTCTCGTTACCATGTCTCTGAATCAAACATTAGTACTTTCAGACCTAACCACACCTGTATTCTCCCTAGAGGCCCAAACATAATATTATAACCCCCCCTCACGTATACAGAAAGACAAACACACACACACACACACACACACACACACACACACACACACACACACACACATATACACACACATACGTACACACACACACACACACACACACACACACACACACACACACACACACACACACACACACACACACACACACACACACACACACACAGATGCACACATATATGCACCTACATCTGCTCATCAACAATTAGGCCACCTCACATCCGATAATATTCATGAAACACTTAGCCATCCATTGCATGTGCAAACCAATAAACACATCCTGATTTCTGATTCCCTGCTTAATCTCCCTGGTGTGATCGTGCAGGTACACATTCACACACACACACACACACACACACACACACACACACACACACACACACACACACACACACACACACACACACATTCATGCCATTGCCAGTATGCATACACATGTCCACATACACACACACACTAAAACTCCTACCGCCATTTCTTCAATTAACCTTTCTGTACTGCGAGTACTCCCATAGGAGTAAATGGGTGATAGTTGTGATTTGACCACTTTCACTTTTTACTCCTAAAGTAATATTGCATTCAGCTTGGCTAAGCGAATTAAGAGCCTCAGTTACCTGGGGAGAGATTATCTCTAATTAACATATACCATGCCTTCTGACTTCCTCATTAGCATGTGACTTTGCCTGTGAGACCACTCTCCATGGTGAGGCCCCAAATAGAGAAAATCTCAGTCATATAAAGGGCACTTGATGACATAAATAAATGTTGCTGTAATCCACCTCCAATAGATCCAGTAGATCCCACTGCTAAAGCTGCTGCCTATGCCTATGACTTCTACTCCCACTTATTTATTTATTTGTTTATTGACATTTGTTAATTGGGTTAGTTCAACAGGGGCAATAGCCCTTTTTCAGTGGAGACCCGAGGAGAAAAGCTCCAGAAAATTAACAATATTTACAATAAGATGCAGAATATAATCAACAGACTAGCAAAGAATGAGTAATAAACAGATAACAACATAACATAAGTCTATTAACACATAACAGATCTATAAATATTAAAGGAAGCATAGTGAGTGGGAGAAAGTTTCAAGCATGGGCTATAGAGTATTTATGGAGGGACTTTCCAATATTTTTATTGGGTTTGTATATGTCAAAGAGGTGTTTGCTGGAGGTTCGTAGGTGATAATGGGGGTTGTAGTAGGAGACTAGATTAGAGATAGAGGGGCAGGAAGAGGGATTGTTCAGTATAGAGTGTGTAATATGTAGCTGAGGAAGAAGTAGTTGTTTAGGGATTTCAGGCCATTGGAGTTGTTTAAGGGCAAGGCAGTGATGCGAATTGTATGGGAGATTGGAAGCAAATCTGGTTATTTTGTGGTATGTTTGCTCTAGTTTGGAGAGAAGTGATGTTTGAATATTGGTAAGGACGGGGGAGCATAAAGAAGACAGGGAAGACACTTAAATAGTTATATAGATAAGGCAGTCCCTACCTGCTCCAAATATAATGAGAAATTCGAAAACAAAAACAAACCCTATGGTGGATAACCCATATAAATAAATTATAGAACAAGAGAAAGAACTTCCTTAATGCTTTTTATAAGAGGTCTCATTATAAGTACCTAAAGAGAGCACTTAAGCAAGCTAGTAAAGAGCTTAAGGGAACCATTAGGACTCTAAACGTTAAGTATGAACTACTCACTAAAACAAAAATACATGCAACTCTTCATTTAACTAAGACAGGAAGTTAAGAATTTATACCCAGCGATGTCCACTATAATACTGAACACCCAAAAGGAAATAATATCCCAGCTGAAAAATTTAGTGTGAATTTCACTTTACCTGCAGTTATAGCTATTCCACAGAGTTCACAATATCAGCTTCAACCTTTTACTGTGGGAGAAGTTTTATCAGCCCTCTCAAAAGCTAGGAGCATGTCATATATGGGCCCTAATAATATATCAGGTTGTCTGGGTATCATTGCTAAATATGGCCTATCTTAACCCCTGAATAACCTCTTTAATCTATACCTCTCCACTGATTACATTCTTGAAGCCTGGCAAACAGCCATTGTAATGTCATTACATAAGGGTGGCCAAACCATTGACCCTGGTAACTATAGACCCATTAATGTCTCTAGCCTCATATGCAAAGCCATGGGTCATATTATCTCAGTCCTCATTAATCCAGACATTGAAGATCTCTTAACCCTGAACCCTCATCAATTCAGTTTTTTTCAAAGCAAGGTTCTGTTTTTACCTCATTATTTTTTGATGAAGTAACTGAAGCAATAAATAATGGTTATGCAGTGCATACAGCATATATGAACCCTGCAAAGGTTTTCAACAGTATTTCTCATGTTGGCATTAATAACACATATGTAAATCTGAGTATGAATCCTAACTGGTTATCTGATTAAACCCATGTAGTTAGAGTCCTAGGTGGCACTTCTGAAAGCAAAACCATTCCCAGTGCTGTACCACAGGGCTCACTCTTCAACTCCTCCCTATTTGGCATCTATTTCTCAGGCCTTCAGGCCAATACTCCTGGTCTCTGGTTATCAAAATCTGAAGGCAACATTAATTTGAGTTTTATTATTTGCTCCTCCACTGACTCAAAATTGCTCCGATACAGGTTAAGCTGTATTAACAACCAGTGCAAGGACAATGGTCTCAAATTAAATGTTAAAAAAATTCAACATAAGTAAGTTTGATAAACAAATATTTTTTGCATACCATAGAGGTGACAAAACCCTCCAATCGGAGACTGTCATAATGGAGTGAGGTATTCTTGTTGATAATTCCATATAGTTCGACCATAACGTTTCCTTAGTTTTTCAGAAGGTCTTCTGTCTTGTTCGTCTAATTTCCAAAGACATCTCCTCTAGATCCAAATAAGGTTTAATTCCATTTTACTTCTATCTCATCACCCCACTAGTAAATTTTGAATTTAATGCCCCTTTTGGCATGTATTTGACTAAACATATTATTCGCCTGGAACGTCCTCAGAGATTCATAACTAAAGAGATCAGTGTTCTCAAAAGTCTTAGTTACCAGTAAAGACTGGCAGCCCTCTCTCTGTAATCAGTCTCTTATAGACTCCTCTGTGTATCTACACCTTCAAGCCATGAAGGACCCCACCATCTTTGACATCCGGTTCCGTTACTGAAGAAATGGTACTACAGAAACACAATTAAAGTTTTCATCAGTAGATAAATATGCACATAGCCATAATCAAATCATATCCCTGCATATATGTGTCCTCTGAAATAAATGCCTACAGCATGTCAAGCAGGTAGCAACCTGTCCATCTTCAAAGTAAATCCAGATAATTGGATAGGCAGCCTCAAATTCTTCCCTTGCCTTACTTGAGGCTACAGAACTTTATTTATTTATCCTTTGTTGATCAGGTTAGTCTCACTAGGATAGTGGACTCTTTTCAGGAAAGATCCAAGGTGGAATTTATATTATTAAGGGAAATTTGACCAAGGCATCAGGGAACTTCCCTTACTATTTTCAATAGGTGCTCGGGATCTTTTACATCCACCTGATGTACTACCAACTCAGGTAGCTAGGACCTTAGTTTAACATCTTATCTGAAGTCTGATATACACAGGAGGGCAGCACTTCCTTTATACTGTAGTGCAGTATGAGCAATTGATCTGCCTGATGTGAAAAATGAACCCAGAGCCTTCAACACCAAAGACGAATGTACTACCAGTTGTGCCACAGAACTTTTGAAAAGTGCTTTTGGCTAGGTTTTTAATGGTCTGCAGCCTGTTTGCCTAGTTTTTTTGTTATCTATGCACTTCTAAACCTATCTATCTATAAAAGGCTTTGTGTAATGCAAAACCCCTCTGAGCTAAAGCTTCTGCATTATTCTAAGACTTTCGGATTACCACAAAATGAGTTATTTCTTTTTGGAGTAGGAGAAATCAAAGAGATTTTGATAGTATAATTAAGGAACATGGAAATATGATGTGATGGGTAATACATATATATGAATATCATTTCATATGGGGAGTACAAATTCATTGATAGAGCAAAGTCAGAGCAGCCATAATGAGGGGTGTATGTTAGGTTTTATGGAGAAAATTCTATATAGTGAAATTTTGCATAATAAAATGTATTTACTTATTTAAAATTTGCTTACCAGCATAGAATACTGTTCACAATTAACTAATATTAGTCTCACCCAGGAACACACAGAGAAAATCAGAATTACATTTAGTGAAAGATGGCAACAGCATAATGAAAATACACATGTGAAGAATACTATTTTCAGATAACCATATGTAAAGAGTATCTACAATGGAACAGAAAAAGGAACTCATATAGCAAGTGAGGTGCCTGTGTGATACAGCTGTGTGCTAAGTGTGAAAGATAGGATGGAAGACTGGAGTGAAGGATGTTCAACAAACGTATTGAGTAATTGGAAGGAAAATACATAAAATAAAATATTATGTGTGTGAGAAGTAAGGATTGCTGCAACAGAACCTGCCATATGAGCGAAAGTAATAGTGTTACTAGTAAGCTCAGGTGAGGTGATATGGCTGTATGAGAAGCAAAGTAATTTGGCCGATGAGAGGAGGTAGGCCTTTAGTAAAGTCATAAACTTTGGGTAAGATGTTTGATTTGTTTTGGAATAGTTTCCCAATGTTTTGAACCTATTCTAGGGAATCAGTGATCTGTGTAGTTGAGTCGTATTTTGGGAGGGTGCAGTGAAATGGTAGCGTGGCTGTGGTTTACAAAGCTGTTGGGGGACAGTTATCTCATTTTTATAGCTGCTAAGAGAATGAAGGTCTGATTAGCTAGGAGTATGAATAGTTGGGATTCTAGAAGGTCACACCTTTATTGAACAGGGGGCCATTTTGTCTATTCAGTGTTTTACAGTAGTATTCACGTTTAGGGTCTGGGCAATAAATCTACATATTGTATTACTTATTATTTACATGTGTGTAGAATTTGTGTTTGATGCTTAGTCAATGATGGGGTAGGCCATATTCAAGTTGGGAGAGTAAAATGCCTTTGCATATAGTAATTATGGAGGTTTTAGTAACAAAGTGTGAGGTCTTACTAGCCCAAATAACAGAGAGATAACCTTTTCCCCTATGTAAAGAAGGTGTGGAGGGGGACATTAAGGGAAGGGTTAAGCCAAATGCCATGGTCTTTAATAGAGGTAATATTTTCTACGGGGTGTTGTGCTCATACATATGCAAATAGGTTTGTGTTTTTTTTAGTTCACTTTGTAGACAGAAATTACAGTACTGAGGGTTGAGAAAGAAACTTTTGTTGGAGATTCAATGGATTAAAGCTAGGAAAGTTGGCTACTGAAACGTTTATGTGAAATAGTACCATAACATTTGTGCAAAGAAGGAGAGAGAAGATGAGATAGGCCAAGAAAAAGTTTAATTATAATGATAAACATAGTAGAGGAACAAGTAGGGAACATTACAGTGTTCCTTTTTGAAGGCTTTTCTGATTGAGAAATCAAGATATGAATATTTGACAGAAAAGTGGTGATTTCTGATTTTGAGAGTTTTGAAATAAAGGTTGGGAATCTATACCTATGTCTGTTTGTAGTAGGTTAAGGAGGAAGATGCTTTTTGATCAATGAAGTTGAAGGCTTTTGTAAAAGATGTGCTCTAGGAAGGTTGTGAGGAAGTCCCTATAGTGGGATAGAATATGGGATGTTGAAGAAATAAAAACAGTATTGATCTGTGGTTATAGGAAAAATGGTATGGGGACTTAAGGATTTCCTGATAATGTTGAACAAATGAAAAGTGATGATGTTAATATTTACTTATCCCTTGTTGATTTGGTTAGTCCCATTAGGCTAGTAGCCTCTTTTCAGGAAGATCCAATATGGTATTTATACTAATAAGGGAAATTTGGCCTGGGTATTAGGGAACTTGCATGACTTTTTCAAGCTACTAGGTGGCACCAGTGGGCTCCTACAGTATCCAGGAAGAGGCCTAAGCTATGCAGCAACATGGAGGAGGAGAAAAAAAAAGCTATGGAGAACTTGGAGGTGGAAAGTGAGCATTTCAAGAAAAAAGTGTTTGATACAGAGCTTCAGAATGCAAACAAAGATTCCTGTGTAGTGGATGCTATAAATGAACAGTGTTTAGCTGTCCTCATGGAAAAGGAAGTAACAGAGCTGGCATCAGGAGGGCTTGTAGCAAGGTGATACAGGTGACAGTTTTGCTGTTTCATGGATTGAGATGGAAAATAACTTTTTTGGAAGTGCTGAGAATGGTAATGTGGAAAATTAACCAGCTAATACGCAGCAGAAAATACAGCAGTTGAAACTTATGCAGCAGTGAAGAAAGCAAAAGATGAAAGCAGCCAAAAACTGAGAAAGTGTCTCATTTTGTGGCTGCATATAATGCAGTAAAATAAGCAGCAAGCGAAAAAGGAGAGCAGCTGTTTTTAAAAAGAAAAGAAGACCAACTGTGAGAATAAAAACAAAAAATAACACTGTAATGGATATTATGTATGACACAATTTGGAAACTGTTCTGGGTTTTAAAGGACAAAATTGTTGGTGTTTTTTACATATTGGGACAGAGACCTTTTGAGACTTGACATTTTGAACTGATGGACTAATGGTAAAATTTGTGAAACTGTATCAAAAAAGAAGGATATTTATCCATGGTGATATTATTTGTTTTCTTATAGAAACACAGATGTTAACAATGTTGGGGGGATTCACGAAGGCTTGCACAGAGTCTAAGAATAGAGTAAGACTCCATGCAGCCAACATGTCCACCGAGCGATCCAGGAACAGCCGGTAGGGGCATGCAAGAGGCTCCTAAAATGACTTTTACACGGACAGGGCTAGGATATGCAAATTACCTCAATTGCAGGCAAAAGCTATGCAAATGAGGTAAATTTGCAATCCAGGAAACTCGAACCCGTCCAAGTAAGAGTAGTGTTATCTGCAGAAATGTACTCCGTTGACAACTGAGTACCATTCTGCAAATAGCAAAATGGAGCCATGATAGCTCCAAAAAAAGGATGCATCCAGTTGAGGAAGCATGCCAATGGCCAAAAATACAGCCATTGGCAATGTTCACTGATGCAAAATAAAAATAATTTTTTTTTTAACCCGATCTCCGAAGTTTAAACATAGCGCAGCGCCGCAAACGTGCTGCACTCTAAAAACCAGAAAACCAATAATTAAAATCCACAAATATGGATTTTATTGTAATTCCTAATTTACAATGCAAGGGAATGGCAGGCTGAAGACAACATGGCTACAGAGTAAAGGTTGCTAAGGGGGGAAGCTCAGTCTCACAGATGCAACCTAGCATTAGCAGGCAATCCTATGCAAATGAGGGTAAGGATAGTGAATCCCAAGTTTACATGGCAAATGGGCACAGTCAGTGGAGTGTAGGAGTAGGATAAGGGGAGTATCAGAGTAGAAGATAGGTGACATCATGAGGGGGGTATGTATGAAAGAAGTGAAGCTCATTGGAGCAGAGTGGCATGTGTTTGCTGTTAGTTACTCATCACTGGATGAGGTGTGTCAACAGGTACCCTAGCTAAAGGCAAGAAATTGAAGGTGTATGCCGTGGATAACACTAAAGTTTCTTGTTGAAGTGCTTGCAACGTGTTTGCGCATGGGTGCGCTCGCCTGTATATCCGAGTAAGATTGTGTGCACGCGTGTGTGCCTGTGTGCACGCGTTTAAGCTGGAGTAAGCATGTCTAAGGTTGTTGAAATATGTGTAAGCACGTATGCACCTGTGTGCACGCGTTTTAGCAAGAATAAGCAAGTTTTCGTCCATGTAAGCATGTGTGCGCACGTGTGAGCTTTTGTGAGCATGTTTGCACTTGTGTGCATGGTGCTGCCCCCCTGAGGAAACAGAAAGGGAAAAGGAAGCACAACAAATAATAGGAAGTTAACCAGGGAGTACTAGCAGAGCTAGCAGGTGAAAACAATCAGAATCAGGCAATTACACAGGCAGTACACTAGCCCAGCCCAGCCTAGCACTTAAAACTCTGCAAACAACTTTCCACCATGTTTTCCTCAGAGACACTGCAACACTGCAGTAAAGTAGGAGAAGTGAAAACTTAAAAAGCTTTACTGAGACAAAAAATTTAGGGGCTGCCATTGCTGTTATAAGGCGACATATGCAACATGCTGAGGGTGGTGACAATGCTAATGCTGCTGGACAACCCCCAGTGAGGAGACGGAGAAGAGTGTACAGGCCCAGGGTAACCTATCAGGAGCTACATGAGCTGGAGATAGCGGAGCGCTGTAGAGTGGACAGAGACCTCATGCAGCAAATTGTTGAGCTGTGCAGGCCATGCCTCACACACAGAACCAACAGAGAGGAACCCATCCCAGTGGTAACCAAGGTATGTGTTGGCCTAAGAATATTAGCAACAGGTACCTTCCAGAGATCAACTGTTGATATGATGGGGATATCACAGGCATCAGCATCCAGGGTACTGCACCAGTTCCTGGAGGCCATGTCTGCACATGTCAGTGATCAGGTATATTTCCCCAATTCCCGTGAGGTATTGGCCAGCAATATGCGTCTTTTCCAACAAATAGCAGAATACCCTGAGGTAGTGGGTGCAATAGACTGCACACACATACACATCAAAGCATCAGCCGGTGAGCGGGGTAGGGTCTACTTTAACTGCAAGGGCTTCCCCATCAACTGCCAGGTCATGTGTGATGCCCAGGGCATAATACTGAATGTGTGTGCTGGCTGCCCTGGAAGCTACCATGATTCCCATATCTGGTATCTGACACAGCTGTACCAGACATTTGCCAATGGGGACATCCCTCATGGTCACCTAGTGGGGGATATTGGCTATGCACTGGAGCCGTGGCTGATGATACCCATCAGAAACGCACACACACCTGAACATGAACGCCATAATGAGGCACACGCACAAACACAAAATGTAATTGAGTGTGTGTTTGGGCTGCTTAAGTCACAGTTCCAGTGCCTGGACACATCTGGTGGAGCCTTGCAGTACTCACCAACTACATGTACCCAAATTGTCATGGTATGTGCTATGCTACATAATATGTTCCTGCGAAAACAGCTGCAGCAGGAGCAGCATAGACCCGGGCCAAACAGCCCCCCACCATCACCAAGGCCATCACAGGCACAGCGTGACTCGGAGGAGGAACAACTTGAGCCTGCCCCAGTAGGCAAAAGGAGGCGTGCCCAGTAGGCTTTGGCCTTGGCAAAGAGGCAACGCTTAGCACATACACTGGCTCAGTAGGAACCCTGGAAATGATACCCCTCTCTGACTCACACATATAGTAAAAAGGATGCCTAACTTGACACTGCCTGTTTTCAAACATGTATAGGGAGTGTAGTATGTGCATCCGACATAGGCAGCCCTGCAGCACCACCTGAGGCATAATTGCCATGTGTTAAGCAATATAAAGCAATGCTAAACAGCTTTAACCCCTATTTAGTATATGTAAACAAAATTACAAAATTGCACACACTAACTAGCACAACTTTGGTAAATGTTGAGCAATATTGGGCAATGTTCAGCAATGTTGGTTAACGTTGAGCAATGTTAGGCAAGCTTGGTCAAAGTTGGGCATAGCTGAACAAAAACCAACATGCTCATATTTGCTCATCTGGCCCTTAAGCAGTCTCGTCTGCTCAGTATGAAAATATAAAGCAGTGACAGGCCTCGAACCCAGGATACTGTGCACTATAGTCATAATACTAAACCACTAAACAATGACAGTATTTCATGGTCAGCCGGTATGAAGAAATGTTGATAAGTCTATGCAAAGTATCTCATGGAAACCTTGTAGGCACAGCATAATCCCTGTCGAGTTATGACACAAAGGTGAGCCCTGCAGTAAAAATAGAACCTAATTTTCAACACACATATAGTATAAATGTTAATATTGGTCATGTTCACACACATTAACAAATGTAGTGGACTTCAGACAACAACATACTGAAAGGTCACACTGGGCATGCTCACACACTTAGGCCATGTCTGAGTACAGCAGTGGGCCACACATATCCAGCAGTTGCATGTGTTAACCCAGGAACCTCTCACTATTCACCAATCCACCTTGTGCACACAGTTATATGACAACAGACACATATATAATATATTGGAACCCTGTCATAATCAAATATGTTCTGCAGATACTTAGGTTGTTCATAGAAAGTGGGAAAGCAAAGAAGATAAAACACCTGCAATCAGTATCATCAATAAACAATGTGCACTCCGAACATTATCATGGGTTCATAGGTTTATACTAGGCTATCTGCCCTAGGGCATTTATAAGCCTAGCCAGAGTGTGTTTGGCTTTCGCAACCCTGTTAGATGAGTAGACTGTGCCTGTGAATATTAGGTCACACAAGATAGCCCTTTTACATTTAGTTTATTGTGCCGCTGTCTAGCAGGGACCCAGAAGAGATCCCAGGGGTAAACATACAATCACCCATCCACTTGTCAAGATTTCACCAGTAGAGGGTCAGTGAGGGGTTCTGCCTATGTGGGACTGGGATCTCATTCCAGAGTGAGGAGAGCCTCTGGGATATGAATCTGTCCCTCCAGCATGTCCTATTTATATCTGTGCTGAGGTTTAAGTCCCTGGAGCATGTAGTTCTAAGGGATTCGGATATCCTGAGGTGGAGCATGTCCATTAATTCTGGGTTGGACATGGCTTTAAACATCAGGCACAGATCGCATCCGAGTAGGCGGTAAGCGACTGAGTAAAGCTGGAGTTACTTTAGCCGAACTGTGCAGGGCATCTGTGTGAGACCCTAGATCCACTTGGTGAGGTACTTTTGTGGCCATTACAGTTGCTGCAGATGTCAGGTAAGGTACATCCCAAATGGGGCATTGTATGCAATCATGGGCCTGATGAGTATAGGGGCACAATGACCTCACTTGATCTAGATGTGAAACCTTTTGGGATAAGGTGGGCTATATAGAAGGTCTGTCTAACCACTTTGGCAACGTGATTGTCAAAGGCGAGATTGCTATCTACTCGGGTCCCCAAATCCCTAATAACTTCTTCTGTACTTAATGGATTACCACCTATGTGGTAATGTGTGGGCACTTGCTTTTTCCCAAAGGGGATGACTATGCATTTAATGGCATTTAGCTGTAGGCCATGGCTCTGGCACCAGTTATCCATCTCTGTGAGACACTTTTGGAGGATGCTTGTGCCAGCTGGAGAGTCGATTATGGCACCCAGTTTGCAGGCATCGGCGAACTTGGTCAGCCATATTCCTCTTGTGTTAGCCTATACATCAGAGAAATATATACTGAACAACAGAGGTCCCAGGACTGAGCCTTGTGGGACGCCACATGTAACTGGTGTAGAGTCAGACATGGCACCTGCAATACTGACCATGTGGGTGCTATCCGTGATCCAGTTAGCAATCCATCTTGTGACATATGTGTTGATATCTAAGCTGGTGAGCTTATTTCTGATGCCTGAGTGGGGTGTTGTGTCGAAAGGTTTTACGAGGTCCAGGTAGGCTGTGTGGACTACCTTCCCTACATCTATGGACCTGGTAACTGTTTAAAGAAGTCAACCAGGTTCAAGAGGCAAGATTTGCCCTCAACAAAGCCGAATTGGGTAGGATCCAGTGTCTGTAGGTTCCCAATGTCTTTGTGTACGAGTTCCATGATGATACGCTCCATAGCTTTGCAGACCAGGCTAGTTAAGCTTATAGGGCGAAAGTGTCCGGGGTCCATTATGGCACCACCTTTGTGGAGCGGGACCACTGTTGCTGTATGCCATTCCTTGGGTACATATCCTGTACTAAGTCTGATATTGAACAGTGACTTAATGTGAGGTTTACGTTCTTCATGAAGCTCGTGTAAGATGCAGGCCGTGACACCGTATGGTCCCATTGATGCTGTGTTGCCTGCTTTGGAGAGGGCAGCTCTCACCTGTTCATCTGTGATGTCAGGGAGGCTACACTCTGTTGGGATGGACATTAGCTCTTTAGGGGGGATGGGGGGGAGATATTTGCACTGAACCTGTTTGCCAGGATGTTGGCAATGTCTGTGGGTTCAGTGTATGTTTTGTCATTTTGCAGTAACTCACAGCATTTCTGGGAGTTGCCACCCAGGTTCCTGACATATCTAAAGAAGGCCTTGTGATTGTCCTTAGTGTCTGGTGCAATTTTCCTTTTGAAGCGGGCCTTAGATGAATTCATGAGTGATCGTAGCATCTTGCTAGTACTGATCAGAGATGCCTTCCCTTTTTGGGATTGTGCTCTATCATGTAGTAGCCTACTCCTTTCATTGTATAGCTTATTTATGGTCGGGGTCCACCAGACAGGTCCCCTGCCTTTGGAGGAGTGAGTCTTGTTTTTATTTGGGATAGCACAATCCATGCATTCCAGTAGATGTCCATAGAATGCTTTTGTAGAGGATTCAGCGGTCTGAGCTGTATTTACCACTGTCCTAGGGTCTTTGAAGGATACCACCTCAGCTTTGAGAAGTGTGACGTTTGCTTTTGAGAGGTTCTTCACCAAGATTACCTAGGATGGGGGTGGGGACAGGATATGGATGTCCAGTGAGATAAATGTATGGTCTGACCTTACCAATGAGGGGTATACATCTGGTGTGGAACATAGAGTCCCCATGTTGGTGATGATCTGGTCCAATATGTTTTCCCCTCTTGTGGGTGTGGTGACCAATTGTGCCATAGCATTTGAGTTTATAAATTGTAGCAACCGTTGGGCTAGGATGTTGGGGCTTTGAGTAGTATTCCCAGGCAAAGTTTGGGTAGTTGAAGTCACCCAATATAATGGTGTTTGGAGAGACCTTCATATTCTCCAGTGTTCTCAGGAAAGCCTAGTGGGATTCTTGAGTTTGGGAGGGTGGTCTGTAGCAGGCTACAAACTGAAAGGCAGTTTTGCCCACTGTTAGTTACACATTTATGGTCTCCGATGCTTTGTGCAGTACTACTAACCTGGAGGTGTGTGTATCTGTGATGTATATGGATACTCCCCCTATTTTTGTTGGTCGGTCTGAGTCTTGTGGCCGAAAAGCATGGTATGAAGTATAACCTGGTAGTGCTGGGGTGCTTTCGGGAGCCTGAACCAGGTGTCTGTTACTGCACAGTTATCAACATTCTCCATACTGAGGAGAGTCTTGAGTGCATGCATTTTGAGGATTAGACATCTGGTGTTGAACAGCATTACCCTTAGTTTCTTTTACCTTGTATTGTCTATGGAGGTGGGTTTGTCCTTTGAGCCTTGCCTAAAAAAGGCAGTATGGGGGTGGCAAGAGCCTTAGCCAGTATTCGAAATTCCAGGGGTGACAGGTGCAAGCCGTCCCTAGCAAAGCTATGTGGCATGTCGTCCCAAGCTGACAGACACTGGATCCCCTTTGAATGACACCAATATGTTAGCCAACTGTTAAAATTGATCACCTTGTCTGTATACTGTGCCATTATTCTTGGTGAGGGTAAGATGCTACACAAGGTCAGGGTCATACTGGCCTGGGCTACATGATCAGAGAGCTCCTCTATGTCTCTTGTCATGTAGTCCAGGGAGGAACATCTGAGGTAATTCACACCAGCATGGACAATGATGAAGCCATATTTGTACTTGCTTTGGAGTGACCTGAGTGCATGTGTTATGTGGCGGATCCTGGCACCCGACAGACAGCTCAGTGTGACCTTCTCCTTGTTCAGCCTGGTGAGTGGGACGTCAGTGTGTCAATAGAGTCACCTATTACAAGTATATTAGGTGTGTTGTTTAGCCCAAAGGGCAGTGACTGTGTGGCACACTGACTTTGTGAACTATGTGATATGTAGGTATTGTTGTGGGGTAGCAGTTGTTTGGGTGTCTGCTTTGGAGGTCTCTGCTGCTTAGGCAGAATTTATTTAGAGCCTCCAAGTATGTTTTTGTGTGGTAATGTATTTTGTTTGCTGTCACTATAGGTCTATGTGAGACTGGATTTGTGTTGTGTGTGGTTACCTTCACCACCTGATAGACTGTGCCAGTCATGGGTCGAGAGAGCTCAACCTCCTGTTTGTCTATATAGTTGCATCTCTCACATATATCTGAGTTTGTTGGGAGGAGGAGAGGGTTGTCTGTGTACATAAGGCAGTTGTAACATTGCCTCAAAATTCCCATATTCACCAGCTGGACTGGAGAGTACACACGAAACCAACCTTTGGACATGCCAGGATATTATGATGAAATACTCTGTTGACTGATCAAAAAGGATCAGTAGGGTGTTAAGTGTGTAAAAGAGTATAACAGGGGTTTAGTGCTCAGGTTTGTCGGTGTTTTGGAAAGATTATCTGCGAAGGAGTCCAGACAGAACCTTGACACTTCCTTCAACTATGTCATAAATAGCAATGTACACTCATATATGTCCTGAGTCAGGGCCAACTGTACCTGACTGACAATGCCGACATCCTGTCAGACAGGCCCATATATACATACCCACCTCCCGCTGACAAAAGGCCCTATCATCATACCAGGAGATATCACATGTAGAATGGGTAAACAGCTCCTTCCAAAGCCAAAAATATGGCATCAATTGGATTACATTGTTTCCCTATATGTGTCATAAGTGAACTGCAGAACAAACAGACCCTGCACCTGAACAGTCTGTTGAGCCTCACCCTCTCTACAGGATCTGAAACTGTTGAATGAGTTACAGCAACATATGGCACACCCCAAAAGTGTTGGTGCACAACAGACCATGGAAACTATAGTCCTATAAGCCTATGAAGTCTGATCTGCAAGGCCATGGATTCCATCATGATTGAAGTCATAAACAGAGCTATTGGAAGCCGACAAACACACAACCCTACCAACTTTGGTATGTTCATGGGCAGATCATGGTTCCCAAACCTGCTAGACTGTTTGCAAGGCAGCCACCCAGGATATACATTACTGAAAGGAGCTACACACGTCCCACATAGACTGTGAATTGCCCTTTATCAACATCCCAGACACATGTCGTATCCACAAAATCAACAATCTGTGCATAAATATGTATTATTATATGAAGGAATAGCAATTTGTCCACAGATAGATCACACAAGCTAAGAATTGTGGAGTCCTGTTCAAGATGTTAACACCTGCTGACCCACATGGTTCATTCCTGGGATTGCATAAAACAAAGTGCACACACATTACCATGCCCAGTCTGATGATGTCAGCATCCTACAAATAAAGCAGGAGAAATGAAACCACTCAATAAAGTGTATAGTGTGTCATGTTAATGCGTATCTCTCTAGTATCATAACATAGTTAGGTAGGGGTTTGAATCCTGCAATTGCTGAGTGTGTATGTGGGGGGGTGTATGTGTGTGTGTGTGTGTGTGTGTGTGTGTGTGTGAGATTTCCTTTGAGAAGAGTGCCCTTCCTGGAGACTAGGAAAACACATTAAATGAGGTAGATTCCTCTTTGGCAAGTCTGATGATGTCAGTATCCCACAAATATAGCAGTGGAAACAAAATTCCCCAGTAAAGCATATAGTGTGTCGTGTTAATGCATATCTCTCTAATATCATAACATAGTTATGTAGGGGTTTGAATCCTGCAATTTCTGAGTGTGTGGGGGGACAGAAGAATGCCAAAGAAGCTGAAAAGTAAGATGTACAAGACAGTGGTGTGACCAGTACTACTGTATGGTACAGAAACCTGGGCAGTAAAGGGAGAACAGTTGAAGAAGCTAGAGGTGATGGAAATGAAGTGCCTGAGAAAAGTGGTAGGATGCACACTGCAGGACAGGTGAAGAAATGAGGACATAAGAGCAGAAGCCAAAGTAGCTCCAATTGCAGAAAAGATCAAAGAAAACAGCTTACTATGGTATGGGCACATGTGTAGAAAAGCAGAAGACAATCTGGTGAGGGAGACTTGGGACAGACAGGAAGAAGGTAAGAGAAAGCAAAGACATCCAGCAAAGAGGTGGATGGATTGTGTGAAAGAAGATCTGCAACAGTCAGGCATGAGTGTTGATGATGGCAGGAGAGTGGCACTGAATCAAGAGAGTTGGCGACAGTTAATACGATACCCCAACCCCATGTAAATGGGAAAAAGTGGATGATGATGATGATGATGATGTGTGGGGGGGTGTATGTGTGTGTGTGTGTGATTTCCTTTGAGAGAAGTGCCCTTTTTTGAGACTGGGAAAACACATTAAAAGAGGTAAATTCCTCTTTGGCAAGTCTGATGATGTCAGTATCCCACAAATACAGCAGTGGAAACAAAATTCCCCAGTAAAGCATATAGCGTGTTGTGTTAATGCGTAACTTTCTAGAATCATAACATAGTTAGGTAGGGGTTTGAATCCTGCAACTGCTGTGTGTGTGTGTGTGGGGGGGGGTGTATGTGTGTGATTTCTTTTGAGAGGGGTTCCCTTTTTGGAGACTAGGAAAACACATTAAAAGAGATAAATTCCTCTTTGGCAAGTCCGATGATGACAGTATCCCACAAATAAAGCAGTGGAAAAGAAAACTCCCAGTAAAGTATATAGCGCGTTGTGTTAATGCGTACCTCTGTAGAATCATAAAATAGTTAGGTAGGGGTTTGAATCCTGCAATTGCTGAGTGTGTGTGTGTGTGTGTGTGTGTGTGTGTGTGTGTGTGTGTGTGTGTGTGTGTGTGTGTGAGACACTGTTGGTCAATGTGTTGTGGGTTTTGCTTTTACTACTGTATGACATATCAGTAAAACAACAGTATGTGCACTTCAGGTATCTGTGTGGCAAATACATATATGTACATGTGACCTCAATTAGTTCATAGGTGTGAAGCCTGCTTTCTACACGAATACATCTGTTACCATTGACAGTTTGTGCTGCTGCTTCTCAGACCTTAGGTCACATATGTATGCAAGTGACAAGGCCAGCCACTATAGTGATCTGTGGCCTAGGTTATCTGTGTCACACACTCCCATGACAGTTTCTATAGACTAGTGTGAGTGAGGGTTCATGCCTGTGGTATATTTCAGACATGTTCAAACACAACACAGTCTGTCAATAATGGGCATTCATTATAGGTGTACAACAACTCCGTGGATATGCATACAGACCCCTTATTGCTTATGTGATACACCGAGGGAAATCAGAATACCTTTGGAAATGCGAATACCAAAGGACAGATGACATAACATGTGGCTGTATGTACACATCGGTACACCTGCTACATGTTGCGGGCTACTACCAATGTGGTACTGTCAGGATACTATGTATAGTAAATGTGGATGACTATGCTATAGTTGGCGTATAGCTTTACAGCATGGGTTGGTCAACAGGTATCTGTCTGTATGATACCCTTGTGGAGGATAAATTTCCCATCCGGAGAGTGCATTGTAGGCCACTGTATGCATTACCAGATGTGGATGGACATATCCCTAGTGTGTTTGCTTGTACCTAGGACGGCTACATGCCAAACAGTAGTGGTCCCAGGAATGAGTGGTGGTCAATACCACTGGTTACTGGTATAGTATAGTACCAGAATGATTCAAATGCTACTGTGTATCCTACATCTGCGTGTCAGTTGTCAAGACATCATCTAACGATTGGTTAAAGTCAGGCTGTTGAGGTTATGTGCACTACCAGAATGCAAACCAATGACCGATAGTAACAGTATCACCCACAGCATAGTGTCAAACCATGTCATACACACATGTGTACCCAAGTTGTAACATATGTGTAGTAAAATGCATACTGGCCACCAATAGGAAATATGAAGTGTTAACACTGTGTTACAGGGCATGTCACCCTTCCCATGTGTCCACTATGCACGTACATGCAGACAGTGCACCTCCACCATGTTCACAAATGTACACCTGCAAATCTGTACTGCACACATCACACACGTACCATCCACTCACCAACACATGCTGCCAGTACCACACACATCAGCCAAGTGGCACATGGGCGGACAATACATTTTTGGAATTAACACTAATGTAAACAATACTGCATTGATAATCATAGCTTTAATGCATCATGCCTGCTCAGATATACCTACAAGGATATTATTACACTTTACTGTTGACAACATGCTAACATTGCTACATTGCTATTAGGTCACCCTGTGCATCAGCACCATGTTAGCCTGTTCCTGCATCAATGTCACAGATGACAGGAGGTGGCACAGTTTCATCATATGCACAGGGTGTGTTGTTGGTTTTCCAGAGCCTGACAATGACCCATCCAATCGACATGTGTGTGTGTGTGTGTGTGTGTGTGTGTGTGTGTGTGTGTGTGTGTGTGTGTGTGTGTGCTACACACACAAATATGTATAGGAAGATACATATTTAGAGGGTGCACACCATACAGAACAGCCAGTATGCCTACAGTTGCCACCTTACCAACTGGGCACTGTATGAGTCACCCATACAAAAGACACCTGTTTACTGCAACATATACCCACAGAGAGGTCAAAGGATATAACACCACACACAGGTTTGCATTCATGAGAAAGCTTTATTTGTGTACTATTACAGTTGTATATGTTATGTCATATAGCTGTTTTAGGCTCTAAAATGCATTTAAACAGACTAATACAACTGTCAAACAGATAAATTAATACAGTAGTCAGGAATGCATTACATATGTTGCTGTCCAGGTCAAGGTCTTCAAGTAGTACAACAGTAAAGACAGACTAGACCACAGGATAACAATCAATCAACAGTCAGTAATGCAGGTGTATAGTCCAGCAGCCTCTATCTACACTCTGAACACAATTTCTAGGGGGTAAAGACCTCTTTTGACACACTAGGATTTATCTGTTACATACGGTATAACTGAAGCCATCAAAATCACACTGACAAACAGAACAGTATGTATGGCAGGAAGCGGTAAACCTGCATTTACCCAAGGTGAATTGTATGGTAATGTACATCCAGATACATTAAGGCAGCTTACCCCTGATACCCCTCACATGTAACAGCCTAGGTTAGATATGATGCACCCCCCATAGACTGACATACAGGGACATAACCACACCCATATATGAACCCAACCCCACAATATGTGTAGGGGTCACAACAACAATGGAATGATGGCAGGAATGGCAGTATGACATACTCACAGGCCACTACATAACAATCCCTGACAGCATGTCATATGGACAGAGTCTAGTATGTAGGTGAAAGACAGAGGCTGGAACACAGGCCAATATGTGAAATAGTGTTGTCATATACTAAGCAAGTCACTGGTGTTACGGGATAGTCTGCAGCATACCCTTAGTCAGGAATATGAAGTCAGAAACACAAATAGATGTAGCCATGTACTGATAGCATTCAACACACACACAGCCAGTGATATATCTGACACAAGAGTTGTGTGATTGACATGCAAAACATAACACGCACACCTCTGGCCATCAAGTGGATAGGCACACAGTTGAGAGCTATGCAGACAGACTGCAGTCCATGTTAAACTAGTATGTACACACAAACCCTGTAACACTGGTGATATACAAGGCATACAAGAACAGTACTCACAATATGTTTGTAGTTCTGGAACCTCATACACATATGTAGCTAGCCTGAGTGTGCAAGTTCTCTTGTAAGAGGTATTGCTACCTGCTGTCTGTAACACTGCTGCCCACACACAGGAAGGATGTCCACCATACAGGAAAGGTAAAGGGACAATGCCCACATGATGTAGGGATTTATAGTAGTGGGTTGCCATGACACTGGTAATTGGAAGTACTACACAGCATGCTGCATGCAGGTAGCAAGTGGAGGACACTGACTGGTGCAGAGGCCATCACCTGATCATGTGCATCACCCACAAAAGCCATGCTACAATCTATTCCAAGCAGCTCAATCCATTTACTGGAAAGAGATGGAGAGAGAGAGAGAGAGAGAGAGAGAGAGAGAGAGAGAGAGAGAGAGAGAGAGAGAGACAGAGAAAACAAAAACACACATAACAGAAAATAGATCCAGAACCACAACCACACCAAAAAAGAAAACAAAGGAAGCAGGTTAAGGCCATAGCTAAGGAGAGAAAAAAAACCTCCTACAAGGACACTATCCAAAACAGACTTCATCCCCATAACAGGTATATTAAGTATATATGCATGTAATTGACTGTAGTACTTGGTCCATAATACTGGGGTAGATGATGTGGAATGATATACATGTGCCACCAGGTATTGCTGTTGCAATGATCTTCAGTTGAACTACTGCTATGGATAGTGGGCCATACCTGTCAACTGTGTAGAGCAGCACTGACTGACACGATGTAAGCCAATATAGTGTGTGTTGTGTAATGGAAAGGATGTATATTACTGTGGCCAATAGCTGGTGGTGGAAGCAATGCCATAATGATGGGTATGTGGGTTCCAAAGACCACCATTTGCAGGACACTCAGGTTTACATGTATTATAGCATGCTGAAATCCCATAGGTGTGTAATAGTGTTACCTCCAATCTGACCCTATATATACCCCCCTAATGTAAGGCTATGTCCATATGTGGCACCTGTCTGTGTAGTAGCAAGGCAGAACAGTGCAGCTGTGCAGGAAGGAGTTTTGAGATTGTGGACCTGATGTCTGAATGTACACCATATATTTATATGTGTGTATATATATATATATATATATATATATATATATATATATATATATATATATATATATATACATGTATGTTATGTAGATATATATATATATATATATATATATATATATATATATATGTATAAACACATATATACAACATAAATATATCTACACACACACACACACACACACACACACACATATATATATATATATATATATATATATATATATATATATATATATATACACACACACACACACACACACACACACATATATATATATATATATATATATATATATATATATATATATATATATACGCATGTCTACATATATACAAACACACACACACACACACACACACACACACACACACACACACACACACACACACACATTTGTATGTAAATACATGTCCCCCCTACTATTACCACCACAGTTCTACATGCTATGTGTGAGGGAACAGCACACATAGCAATACACACAGATATATACAGCTGTAAGTGTGTGCAACATGGACAGATATGTCACATGTGAACCCATTGTTGGTACCACATTGCCCTTGTCTTTGAAGTAGGGAATGAGAATATGGGGAAGGATGGCAGGTATATGTGTAGAAGTGGTCTGGGTTGGTAGATATAGAGGACATCCTTCAGGGGTGGTATATGACACGTGTGGTGGGTAAACACCCCAGATGGTGGGTGTGATCTGTGATGTGGAAGTCCCATGGGCCCCCATATGGAAACAATGGGAACAATCCTCCCACCCATTGCTATTCACAACAGCAGTCCACGGCTCTGAAGGTGCCTGGCCTGGAGGCTGAGTAGAAGGAGCATGTGGACCCTGTGAAAGTATACTGGATGACTCAATGTGATGTAGCTCATCCCACAAGTGTCTGTGGAGCCCCCTATGGAGCAGACCCTGGACCTGACCACGGGTGACAGGATCATGTTTGTGTGTGCCCCGGGGGGGCATCCCCTGAGGTGGTTCCACCTGAAGGTAGTGCTGGACCAGTAGATGAGGAGGCCCCAGAGTGGGTCCAACATGTGATGTGGCCTGGTAGCATGGCCATATGACATTGGAGAGGTGGCTCTGCTGGCAAATATTCCCTAAACATGCTATTGTGTCACTGTTATAAAACGTATGTGGGTAGTGATAGTCTGCACAATCCCGGAACATGTCCAACAGTATGCATAGATATCTCCAATAAAAGAGAATGTCAGATGTGTAGCAATCACATAGCAAGCATACCACATGCATATATGGAACCATAGTTGCCCTAACAATGCCATGCAGGTGAATAGCCCATAACAGGCCAGCAATGATAGTGTCCACACAGAGAACATGGCTGCAAACACATAGCACAAAGTGTGGTACAATACAATATATGTCCCACTGGTAGGTAAGCTGTAGCCATACCTATTGAGTTATGTGAACAGTTTGTTGTTGCTGATATGGTGGGGGTGTGTGACAGAGATGTGTATTAAGAACTATGGTAACCTTGCTGTATGAGTTGCTCAGACCTGTTTCCATCTTTATGTCTTTCAGGCAAGATGTCCCATGGATGCCTACCTGCATATTCAGTGGTAGAAAATGACATTGTGCTGAACTACCTTATCCAGCACTATCCTGTCCTGTTTGACAGGGCTGCATATGAGCAGCAGGAGTGGACTGCCCTGTGGAACGATCTAGTCCACAAGGTCAATGATGGCCTGCATAACTGCAGTTATGAGCAGGTCCGCCATCATTATTCTGACCTGCTTCACAAAATGCCCATCGGCATACTGCTGCAGTTTGGAGGGGATCACCTCAAAATGGGGGGGGTCATGTCATCTATCCCCCCGACACATGTGGAACCTGCCTGTCTGCACACCCAACAACTAGCAGGCTCCTTTGTGGAGGTGGGTGCTACCCACACATCAGCTGAGGTGCGTGCAGGTAAGGCCACCATGCACATCAGTAGACCACTGTTGCATATGCATCTGCATCTGTACAGGTAGATCATGCATATCTGACATGTCATATATATAGTTTGTTGCTGCATAGTAGTAATAAACAGATGTGCATAAGTGGTAGTATTTTGGACTTGTACTGTTGATGTACTGTAATGCTGCACCCACCTTGTAGCAATGCCACAGCTGTGGCCACTGACATCGCATCTCTCACACTCTTATGTAGGTCCGTCTGGTATACTACCAAGGCAGCAGCCTGTAGGTGGTGAGTATGGTTTATGTTAATGCTTGCCAATATAATGGGCATATAATGGCAATGGTATATTCCATACACACATCTAACATACCTACCCATAATGCATTATGTACATGTTCACATATTGTTGCTGTTAAAGGCACTGCATCACAGTGGTGAACATGATGGGGTATCGGAAGGGTATGTCAGACACCTGCAAGATAACTAACATCCTGTTATTGTGAAATGTGTCCACAGGGATTAACATAATGGTGGGACACATGGCCTACAGTAGGGAAATGTGCGAAACATCACTCTTATAGGTTCATAGGTAGGTACTAGGCTATCGGCCCAAGGGCCTAAGTAAGCATAGCCAACAAGGTTCCTTGGCTTATGCCACCTAAGAAAGTTAATTTCCTGTGCCCCTGTTGAGCAGAGTTACAGAAGTGATCCCCGGGGTGTATTTCCTATTTCACATCCACTCATCAAGATTTTTCTTGAAGAGTGTTAATGAGGAACTTTGCTTGACATAGATGGGTAACTTGTTCCAGAGTATAGAAAGTCTTTGGGACAGGAATCTATCCCTCCAGTATGTCCTGGTTATTGTGGTGACAAGGTTTAAATCCCTAGAGCATGTAGCTCAGAGGGATTGGGATTTCCTTAGGTGTAGCATGTCCAACAGCTCTAGGTTTAACATAGCTTTATATGTTAGGCAGAGATCTCCTCGGAGTAGGCGATATGCTACAGAGCAAAGCTGGAGTTTTTTGAGATGGTCAGTGTAAGGCATCTGTTTGAGGCCAGTAATCCTCTTTGTGAGGTACTTATATGGCCATTCCAACTGTTGCAGATGTCTTGTAAGGTACATTCCAAAAGGGGTGTTGTACGCTATAATGGGTCTAATGAGTGCTGAGTAGAGGAGAAAAATGACCTCTTTTTTCCTGGATGAGAACCCTTTTGTGATGAGATGTGCCACATAGAAGGATTTCCTGACTACTGTGGCAATGTGATTATCAAAGGAGAGACTACTGTCCACCTGGGTCCCAAGGTCTCATATCACACATTCAACATTAAGTAGACTGCCGTTTATATGGTAGTTCATGGGTACAGAGTTTTTACCAAAGGGGATGACAATGCACTTTTTGGAATTGAGCTTGAGGCCATGCCTGTGACACCAGGCATCTGTCTCAGTAAGGCCCTTTTGTAGGATATCCACATCATTTGGGGACTCGACTATGGCCCCTAGTTTGCAGTCATCTGCGAACTTTGTTAGCCAGAGGCCTTCTGTATTAGCGTGTACTTCAGAGAAGTAGATACCAAACATGAAAAGTCCCAGGACTGAACCCTGTGGTACTTCACTTGTCACTGGTTTGAAGTCAGATTTGTAGTCTGCAACTTTTACAGTGTGGGTTCTGTCAGTGAGCCAGTTGCCAACCCATCAGTTACAGTGCAACAACAGTGTATAGACAAGTATTACAATGGCAACTGTTACAGATCTACACTATGGCATAACATATTATTGTGGTCTACATTATTAGCTGGGACTAGGCTGTAACATGTGGTGTTCAGTATATGGGGCACTGCAAACTGACAAACATGTGTAGGCCATACTTGTCAAGCATCTGCAAAAAGGATGATGGTGGGGAGGGTGTGTCAGCATGACACACCAGTGCACTGCAACAGGGATCCTAAGGGTGCTAAGAATGGCTGTATCTGCAGACAGTCAGATTCAGGAACTGTGGCAGATGTAACCCTATCTCCACAGCAATAGTGATGGCAGTGTGTGAACACTAAGGCATGTGCACATGAGTAGACCTTGCGATCATGCAGAGTTTGGGGACATGTGTAGGGCAGACTGACCATACAGTGGCAAATGCATATGGTTCATGCTTGTATAGCCCTGCCAGGAATAGTGACTACTGTAGTACACATAACAATAGGTGCAACAAACCATCATGACAAGGGTGTGCACACATATGCACACATGGAGTTTATGCATCGTGGTCAGCATCCACGCACCTAATACATTTTGTAAACACTGCATGTGAATGTACAGGACATATGTCACATATCAGGCTCTTGTACTGTTAATATATGTGGTGATGTGGTCCCATGGCAGATCAAGGAAGAGTGTGTCATATCAAAAAGGGTGTGTACACTCCCCATAGCCATGGTATGGTCTGACAGTTGTCAGTGTAATAGTATTGGATTGGTCATACATGGTCCACTGATGTTGAGATCTGTAAACCAGACAGCAGGCATTCACAAATGACATCTGTCCACATATCATCCCAGGTATGTGTCGCAGAAAAACATAGGGGTTGTGAGCATTAGAGCTGACATAACTGACACAGTACTACACATTCAGCAATGGGTTGTACACCTGTGAGGTTTGGTGCACAGTACATGGCAGGGTGCAGAACAGGTGCACAGCAATACTGTGTACATGGGTGCAGTGGTATCCAGGGGAAGGGGCATCACCTAGTGACACAGCACATGCATCACACACATGTATACTGTTGCTAGCATGAATAGAGTTTAGCTGCACTGCATGCTGTTGTGTACCATATGTTATGCATGTTGACAGAAGGGTAATGGGAGGACTGTGTGTACTATCTTTGTGCAACCTCACCTGTATGTGTGTGTGTTTTTTTGGGTGGGTGGTTATTTTGTCTGTAGGTTCAATCTGGTGAAGTGGAGGGAGGTTGATGCATGTAGGCTGTGTGTGTGTATGTGTGTATGTTTGTGTTGGTGTCCATGCATGCACACATGTGATTGTGGGGTTGTTCATATGGCAGTACTTCCCTTTGAGATTGTGCAGTACATGGACATGGACTGACACATGACACACCAGGAATACTTGTCTGATATGTAATCACAGGACAGCTGATAGTATAATAGCATGGAACATGCATTGGGAGGAAAAGTAGACACCAGGTATACCCTTAATATCACATTCAGCAGAGAGGTGAATGACAACTCACGTATGCAGCACTACAGATACATTGGGGAATTACTAGACAACACCAGGGAGTGTATCCAAATATTACAGTTGTCACATGATAGGTTGATTGAGCAGCGTATCTGGCATGTACTGAGCAATACTTACACATGACACTCCAGTGCGTGACATTATGGAGTGAACGTAGTAGCCTCTCATATATAGGGGCCATGCCCATGATGTCCAGACATACACAGGGTGAGCACGGAATGACAGCAGTGAGGCCATGTAAAACCTTTTCCACTCAGGTCATGAGGTAATGGAGTAACAGGTCTTGTGTTGTGATCACTTGTCTAGGCATTTAGAGGAATGATACGTTAATGAGTGGTATTAATGAGTGTATGTTACCAAGTGTGATGTAGGATGGGGAACTTATGGGAATAAACATGGGACTGTCTGTAAAATCACGGACAGGTGGGTATTAAGGTGGAATGTGTGTGTGTGTGTGTGTGTGTGTGTGTGTGTGTGTGTGTGTGTGTGTGTGTGTGTGTGTGTGTGTGTGTGTGTGTGTGTGTGTGTGTGTGTGTGTGTGTGTGTGTGTGTGTGTGTGTACTGTTATGTAATGCTGTACAGGTCTTAAAGTGCATTTCAGTCACAGGTGGCGAGGTGGGTCAGGGTCCCTCCTGCATGCAATCTGATGTTGGTGTCCTTACAGACACCAAATATAATGATAGTACTGTTGAGGCACAGGTGGGGTTGTCAGGGGATGAAACTGCACCATCATTTGACATCCCCCTATTAGCCACCACACCCCACATACAGTTTCAATGCCTATACATACTGCATCACTAGTGGCCATAGCAGATGGTCAGTTGGTGGTTGGTGGCAGTGCACAGGAGAGTGTGGTATTCATGCCAACTGTGCCTGGTCACAGAAGTCATAGCCAGATGTTTGGCAGGCCACCACATAGGCAGATGTTCCAGGGTGCTCGTGGTAGGGCCGCTGGTCATCATACTCATTGCAGTAGTGCCACAACTGATACCACCAGCCGCATGTTTCAGGCTGTCATGGGGGTACAGGCACATATGGAACTGTACACCAGACATTGCCTGAGGATGCAAATGGCTGCTCTCACATCTGCAAGCAACAACTTCCATGAACTCTCTTGTGCCCTCCATGCTCATACCAAGATCATAGATAGATGGTTTGCTGAGATAGTGGACCTCATCGACCATGGTTTGTCCATGCTTGAACATGTGGTGGGAGTGCTGCAATGGCCATGTGGACGTAGGCCAGCAAAACCAACAGCTGACAGTCAATGTGGATGTTCTAGTACACCAAAGCATAGTGGCAGTACCAGCCTCAGCACTGCAGGGGCCGCTGTATACACCACACCACAGCAGGTCATGAACATGTGGTCCTGGCCAGTCCCAGGAGAGACCTGGTTCCAGTGGACATCTGTCATCATCAGGGGAGAGTAGCACATCGAGACCTGTACCTGGACGTGCCCATGGAACCCCTGGCAGGCAAAGTCTGTGTGTCCGTGGCTGGAGGTAGTGAATTGCATATCCTGCCAGGTATGGTTTGCAGCTGTCCACAAACACCTGTATAGGGCAGCCACATGGCAGAATTATGTGCATGCATACCTATGCACTATACGAACACACCTAGGCCAACCCCATAACTACACGCACCACATCACCATGCCCAGTTCATCTAATTACACCCCTCACCCACACACATGGTGTCAAATGTATGGCCCAGCCTCGGCTTCTGGCAAACCAACAACACACCCTGTGCTTATAATGATACCTGTGCCACATCCCTGTCATCCATAACATCAATGCAGGGACAGGCTAATATGGTTCTGATGCACACGGTGACTGTACTACAGTGTACCAATGTACTGCAGTGTAACATGTTGACAGGAGTAATGTTTAATGCATACATGTCAGGTAGTGTAGCTGTCCAGCAATGATGCATTATAGCTGTTAGTAACAATGGGTGATTGTGGTCTCCATAATGTTATCCATTTGTGTTGTAGGTGTACATGTGTCAGCAGGAGGATGGTCTGCAGTCATATTCCATAAGGGGTATGACACTGTGGTGACACCATGGCTGTGACATATCCAGGGTACAGTTGAACACATGTCACAGGTTTGTATGACAGTTATTGCCTGTGCCACATGGACAGGTGACCTACTGGGACATGTATAATCTGTAAACTGATGTAGACTCATCCACATACATGCACACTCTTACTTGGCAACACTGGGCCTAGACCCCTACCTAGGTATGTAGTGCTACTGAACTGTGTGTCTTTCATTGCACACACCACACAGCGTTTAGGTTGAGGTGTGTTCCAGGTTACAGGTTACATGCAGATCATCCCCAGACATGTACAGTATGGTAATGGAGGATGTAATGGTTGTATATGGACAATACATAGTGTGACATACCATCTTATACAATAACAGGCAGACACACATCTGAGAGACATGGGCCTATCAGTGCTAACTAACTTGTCCATGTGTCCAATGTGTTACAGGTAGGCTGCACACAGCACATGCATAACTGGGCTGGATTGTGGTATCAGTTACTTGTATGGTTGATGGTGACAGTGGCCACCATAAAGTGGCACATGGGACATATACTGGGTGCACCATGGTGTAATGACAGGGTACACAGCACCCACATCCCCAGTGGATATTGCACTCATTGGAACCCATGATGACACTCTGACATACCCAACATCACACATTGCCCATGACTGCGATACAACCCATTGTATAACATAACAGTGGTACTACAGGCATATGCATCTAATGCACATGCCACATGCATAGTAGGGTGTTGCATTGTCATGCCTCACCTATGAGCAGCAACAACACTATCTGTACTACTGTGTGTCAATGCGTATTATAATAGGACTATATGGCATCTGAATGCTATTCCCTACAGATATACAGACATGCACACGTATGCACACATGCCAGAACTCAGTGGGTATCCCATGCCTATCGGCCCAGTTGTACAACACTGTTGTGCTGGTACTGCAAGACTCATGTAGCCGGTAGGGAAAGGAGTATAACAGGGTACATGTAATGTCTACTACAGCAGCAGCCACATCTGACTATGGCAATGGGTGTTGCGTTGGTTGTGAAGGCCCTCATGGAATTCCCAACTACAAGTATACTAACACACAGACACTGCTATCCTCAGTAATGCACATGTACACATGTGTCATTACTGGGGTGCTTCGCTGCATGTGGTCATAGCTGTGTATCTGGCTATTGTCCATGGAGAGATGGGTTGTGTAGGGCATGTGTGTACAGTGGTATCATGCCACCTGCCATGTCCCAGCAGGCAGTCTATTGACAGACACCACTGTGGTGACCCTCAGGGTGAGAGTGATATGCATCAGCCAATCCTCTGGGTGCCTCCTGCACATTGCCACTGAGGTGATCCAATTGACATGTATGCAACATGTATTACAACAAATGGTTAGTGTCTATGATGGAGACCTGTACCCAAGCATGTTTTGTTGACCGTGGTAGTGTAGTAGAGGTACCCATGGCATGTGGTGCGTACAGGGTGTCTCCTATATGTGCCAGTTATTACACAGCTGGACACAGTGTCAATCAAGTGTAAGTTGCCTGTACGTATCCAAGCTGGATACCGGCCATTTTCGCATCTGTACAGGGACTGACAGACATCAGCTTGGCAAGTAGCTATGCAGTAGGATGAATGTGTCGACAGATAGATGTTTGACAACAATATGTATGCCATTACTACATGTTGGAAGCCCTAACATTTGTTGTACAGACGGTAGTCTACAGTTACATTCCACATGTCAGATCATTATCCAGTAGGGGATATATACTGTGACACAGCTCACACACCAGGAACACGACAGTAAGACCTCAGAATCCAGCTATGCCTATAGGTGTGCTTGTTGTCAGTAATACATTTAGCACTCTACTCTTGCCTGGGAAAGCACTGTCAACAGTAGTGCTGCCATGATACACTACATGCCAGTGTGACAGCATATACCCTGGGTTACTGCTCCTGTATGTAACACATTCACATGGATAACAGTGCTGTACAGGTCTCATATACATGTGTGTCCCAGACATGACACTCACACCCCTTGCTACTGTAATAACAGCACATAGATGCATGTATTATACATGGCATTACATACACTTATTACAGATGTCATTACCCTGCTATGTTATCAGACTGGGTGGTTAGCACTGGTTACCAGGGTAAGCCATGCTTAGCAGGTGTCAGCATTGCTGCAATATAACAGCTAAGCAGATTTACGCAATGGTAAGTGAAGCCTACATGGCATGAGCGCATGTATATTTAACAGTACCTTAACACTGCTTAGCTTCATGCAAACCCATGCAAACACGCTTAAAGCTGTCAAAACTGCCTTACCCACTCTGTATCCAACAGCCCTTGTTCTGCCCAGCAACAAAATACACAGACCTTGCAGGTCGTGAACCCAGGACCCTGTATACTATAGTCACAACATTTAACCACTACGCCATGACCATTGTGAAGACATAGGTTTACAGGTTCATAGATAAGTACTAGGCTATCTGCCCGAGGGCATCTATAAGCCTAGCCAGAATGTGTTGGATTTTGCCACCCCCTTAGATTAGTTCCCTGTGCCTCTGTCCAGCAGAGCCACTGCAGTGATCCTTGGGGTAAATTTTCTGTTTCTCATCTACTCATCAAGGTTTCTCTTGAAGAGTGTTAGTGAGGGGCTCTGCCTAATGTAGATTGGAATCCTGTTCCAAAGCATGGGGAGTCTCTGGGACAGGAATCTATCCCTCCAGCACATCTGATTTATTGTTGTGGTGAGGTTTAGATCCCTACAGCGTGTGGCTCTCAGGGATTTGTTTTTGTTTTTTTTTTAGGTGGAGCATGTCCATTAATTCTGGGTTGGATATGGCCTTGTATGTCAGGCAGAGATCACCTCTGAGTAAACGGCATGCAACCGAGTACAGCTGGAGTTTCTTCAGTTGGGCAGCATAGGGAATCTGTTTAAGGCCAGTAATCCTCTTAGTGAGGTACTTTTGTGTTTTTTCCAGCTGATGCAGGTGTCTTGTAAGGTACATCCCAAATGGGGCATTGTACTCTATGATGAGTCTGATGAGTAATGAGTCGAGGGGCACAATGACCTCTTTGGTTCCAGATGCAAACACTTTTTTGATTAGGTGGGCCACATAGAAGGATTTTCTAACTACCCTGGCAATATGATTACCAAAGGAAAGATTACTATCTACTTGGGTCCCCAGATCCCTTATTACATTTTCTATATTTAGGGGACTACCGCGTATGTGGTAGTTCGCGGGTACTTTGTTTTTTTTCCAAAGGGGATGACTATGCACTTTTTGGCATTTAGCTTGAGGCCATGATTTTGACACCATGTATCCGTCTCAGTGAGACCCTTCTGGAGGATGTCTGTACCAGCCAGAGAGTCAATTATGGCCCCCAGTTTGCAGTCTTCTGCAAACTTGGTAAGCCATAGTCCTCCTGTGCTTGTCTGTACCTCTGAGAAGTACATACCAAACAGGAGGGGTCCCAGGACTGAGCCCTGGGGGACACCACTTGTAACTGGTTTAGAGTCGGACCTAGAGCCTGCAACTCTCACTGTGTGGGTTCTATCCATGAACCAATTGGCAACCAATCTCATGATGTAGGTGTTTATTTTCATGCTGGTGAGCTTGTCTATAATACCGGAATGGTGGCAAAAGCCTTTGTGAGATCTAGGTAGGCTGTGTGGACCTCCTTTACCTCATCTAAAGCCTTGGTAACTGTCACAAAGAAGTCCACCAAGTTTAGGAGGCATGATCTGCCCTTAACAAAGCAAAACTGGATTGGGTCCAATGTTTGGAGGTTCCCAATGTCTCTGTCAATGAGTTCCATGATGATGCACTCCATAGCCTTGCAGGCTAGGCTAGTCAGGCTTATAGGGTGATAGTTCCCTGGGTCTGATGTGGCTCCACTTTTGTGGAGCGGGATAACTGTTGCTGTGTGCCACTTTATGGGTATGTAGCCTGCAGAGAGGCTGAGTTTGAACAGTGTGTTTAGGTGAGGGGTTAGTTCATTTTGGAGCTTGTGTAAGACACAGCATGGGACACTGTCCGGTCCCATTGAAGCTGTGTTTTTGGCTTTGGATTGGGCTCTTTTAACCTTGAATGTTGGCAATATCAGTCAGTTTAGTGTATTTTGTGCCATTCTGCACTAACTCAGAGCAGATCTGAGAGTTTCCACTAAGGTTCTTGACATAGCTAAAGAACGCTTTGTGGTTATTTTTGGAGTCCTTGGCAATTTTTCTTTCGAAGCTAGCCCTGGATGATTTTATGAGGATTCATAGTTTCTTGCTGATACTGATCAGGGATGTCTTTCCTTCTTGGCATTTTACTCTTTTCTGTACTCATTTCCTCCTTCTATTGTATAGCTTGTTTATGACAGGGGTCCACCAGACTGGTCTTCTTTTCTTGGAGGAGTGAGTCTTGGTTTTGCTTGGGATAGCATGATCCATACATTCTTGCAGGTGTTCATAGAGTGCCTTTGTAATGGATTCAGCAGCTTGGACAGCATTGTCCTTTAGCATTGGGGCTATGAACCTTTCCACCTCGGTCTTAAGTAACATGAAGTTTGCTTTGGAAAAGTTTTTTCACGGTGGTTTCCTTGATTGGGGTGGGGGTGAAATGTGGATATCCAGAGTGATTAGTCTATGATCTGAACTAACCAGCAAGGGGTTGACCTCCAGTGTGGAATACCTGTCGCCCATGTTGGTGATGACCAGGTCCAATATGTTGTCACCTCTGGAGGGGGTGTTGACCAGTTGATCCAGGGTGTTTGAGTTTATAAATTCTAGGAAGCATTGGGCAAGGGAGTTAGTACTTGAGTAGTTCTTCCAGTTAATGTTTGGGTAATTGAAATCACCCAATATTAGGGTGATTGGTAGGACCTTCATATTTTCCAGTGTCTCCAGAAATGTGGAATGGGGCTCTTGGGTCATAGTGGGTGATCTGTAGCAAGCTATAGTTTGAATTGCAGTTTTGACCATTGTTCGTTGCAGATGGATGATCTCTGAGGCATTGTGCTGCACCACTAACCTGGAGGTGTGGATAACTTGATGAATATGGATACACCCCTGCCTTTTGTGTTTTGATCTGGGTTCTGTGGCCAAAAAGGATGGTATGAGTTATAGCCTGGTAGTGCTGGGGTGCTCTCTGGAGCCTTAAACCAGGTTTCTGTTACTGCACATATATCAATGTTCTCCATACTGAGGAGTGCCTCCAGTGCATGCATTTTGAGGTTTAGATTTCTGGCGTTGACTAGCATTACCCTCAGCTTTCGGTTACTTGTGCTATTTATGGTGGTGGGCTTGTCCTTTGAGCCTTGCCTAAAAAAGACACTATGGGGGTGGCAAAAGCCTAGGCCAGTATTCAAAAGCCTAAGGGTGACAGGAGCAAGCCATCTCTTGTGAAGCAACGTGGCTTGTCTAGCATGTCATTCTAGGTGGACAGATACTGGATCCCCTTTGAATGACACCAGAAACTTTGCCAATTATTGAAATTGATCATTTTTTCTTTATACTGTGGCATCATTCTTAGTGAGGGCAGGATGCTACTCAGGGTCATGGTCATACCAGCCTGGGCTATTTGATCAGAGAGCACTTCCATATCTCTTTTCATGTAGTCCAGTGAGGTACATCTCAGATCATTCACACCAACATGGACAATGACAGAGTCGTATTTGTACTTGTTCTGGAGTGACCTGAGTGCTTGTGTTATGTGGCGGATCCTGGCGCCTGACAGGCAGCTAACTGTAACCATTTCCTTGTCCAGCCTAGTTAGTGGGACATCAGTGTGCTTGACTATAGAGTTGCCTATTACTAGTGTGATGGCTATGTTATTTTGCCTTAAGGGCTGTGATTGCGTGGCACACTGATTATGTGAAGTATGTGTTCCATAGTTTGTAATGGGGTGTGGAGGTTGCTTGGATGTCTGCTTTGGAGGTCTCTTGTTGCTTTTGCAGTTTTTTATTTAGAGCCTCCGAGTATGCTTTTGTGTGCTTATGTGTATTTGTCTGTGTTGGTTTAGTAGGTCTATGTGAGACTGGTGGTGTGTTGCAAGTATTTCCCTTCTCCTCTTGACTGTCAGTTTCAGTCTTGTGTTGAGAGAGCTTTGCCCCCAGTTTGGCTGTATAATTGCATCTCTCACATATATTAGTGTTTGGTGGTAGGAGGAGAGGATTGTTTGTGTGCATGAGACAGTTGTAACATTGCCTCAAAATGCCCAGATTCACCAGTTGGACTGGAGAGTACACCTGGAACTGCCCGTTGGACATGTCTGAATAGGTAAAGTGAGCTGTTTTATTAATTGGCTGGCAGGGACGAATAGAGAGCCTTGTCCTTCTGGACAGTATAGGGGTCTAGTGCTAGGGTTAATTAGTACTTGCTATGAGTTTTGAGCAAGTGATGGGCTGTGAAATGAATAGTTTGAGTTCTTAAGTTGAAAGTTTGTCTAGTTCCAAGGGAAAAATTGAAGAGTAGACTTTGTGGAGCCGGGAATAGTTTAACCCTAGCTAACCGGCGCTGCCCAGCACACAAAACCACGCACATGTAGTTTCTATAGCAGGGAAATGAAAGAGATAGAAATTAGCCCAAAATGGCCAATAAATTAATAAGTTCTGGACTGAAACCACTCCTCCAGGGACAGATAGGCTGCTCAAAGCTCCCCTCTCTCAGAGGTGAACAGAGAAATGTCTTACTATCCAAGTAAGGTATGGGCAACACAGAAACTTGTAACACAGCCCTGAATTCAGCAATAACCTGAAAATTGGATAATACTAGTTCAGAAAAGTGTGAAACAAGTATTTTTTTTTCAGAAAATAAAGCAGATACAATAAAAAACACTTTAAATGCACAGAAATGGCTATCACACTTTAGTGTGTAGCCTACAACAGTTAAACAGATTATTTAAACACAACAATGACTTAGTTCAAGTGCAGGCAGCAAATAAGTACAATTTATAGCAGACACAAGCTTTTTAAAATCACAGAAATGCTAAAAAATCAGCGTTTTAGGTGGAATTAAAGACAGCAAGAAAACGCAGAAAAATTATACTTAATCACTCCAAAGTCTCTTTTGTGCCTCTCTGCTGCTGTAGAACTCTGCAGGACACCTGACAGGCAGTTGCTATGCTTAATACAAGCACACAAAACACGCAAATGTAGTTTTCATGGTAGGGAAATGAAAGAGATAGAAATTAGCCCAAAATGGCCAATAAACTATTAATTTTTGGGCTACAGCAAACATGGTGCACAAATTTCAGAAATAAACAGTTCAAATAAGCAGGCACAATAAGCCTTTAACCATAAATTCCCAGCTCGGAAGGGCAGAATCTAGCCTCTACTTCCACAAGAGGGCAGACCACAAACCTTCTTAATGTAAAATAACTGGCCTGAAGCCCAAGTGCTTAAACCAGAACTAATGCACTTTTAGAATAACAGTCACTGAGCCTTAAATCAGCAATTCCCAACATAGAAGGATGTAAGCTACCTGTCCTGCCAGAACAATGCAGTCCACAAACCTTCTTAATGTAAAACAACTGGTCTGAAGCCCAAGTCCTTAAACCAAAAGGCTTAGAATAGCAGTTACAATTTAATCAGGCTACTAGCAAGCATTAATAACTGCAGCAGAATAATACAATTGAGTACTTTTAAGAAGAAGCACAATCAAAATAAGGTAATAAAGTGGGAAGAACCACAATTACAGTAAAAGCAGATGAATAAAATGCATTTTTTATAATAGAAAACGAGCAAACTGATTTAAACAAATTACCCAATTAACCAGTAAAAAAACTCAGAACTGAGCCCTGTTCCAACATTCTTCAATCAGACAAGTTCTAACCACACACTCCTCCACTAGGGTGCAGGGAACCTTCTCCAAAAAAGATGGCCTGGATTGGTGCTCAAGTTAAACAAACAAAGCTTGATTCAGCAGGCCTGAATCTAGTCTATGCTACAGCAGACAAGGCACACCGATATCAGAAAAACGGTTCAGATAAGCAGGCACAGTAAGCCTTCAACCAGAAATTCCCAGCTCAGAAGGGGAGAATCTAGCTTCTCCTCCCACAAGAGTGCAGACCACAAATCTTCTTAATGTAAAATAACTGGCCTGAAGCCCAAGTCCTTAACCCAGAACTAATACACTTTTAGAATAACAGACACTGAGCCTTCAGTCAACATTTCCCAACTTAGAAGGATGTAACCTACCTGTTCTGCCACAACAGTGCAGACCACAAACCTTCTTAATGTAAAACAACTGGTCTGAAGCCCAAGTGCTTTAACCAAAATACTTAGAATAACAGTTACAATTTAATCAGGCTACTAACAAGCAGTAATAAATGCAGCAGAATAAACACAATTGAGTACTTTTAAGAAGAGGCAAAAGCAAAATAAGGTAATACAGTAGGAAGAAACTCAAATACAGTAAAAGCAGATAAAGTGCAGATTTGTTTTTTTTTATATGTAACAATAGAAAACGAGCAAACTGATTTAAACAATTTACCCAATTAAGCAGTAAAAACCATCAGAACTGAGCCCTGTTTCTTCATTCTTCCATCAGACAAGTTCAGAGCCTAAGTGGGTATGCCTACTCAAATGTTTCTCTGTATTAGGCAGGATGAGCTAATGAGACTAGACTAAGATAGAGCTGGGATAGAGCTGAACAGATGGGAATGGTAGGAGTGTCTGAAATCAAAATATGATCTCACTGTACTATGTAACAGTTGTTTTTCCAATATATCTGTCACTACACATATTGATTAGTATTGGACAACTGCTTTGACATCCATAATTGTGTAGTACTTGTTATTGATGTTACTGTTGCATCACATATGTTGTTATATCAAAATGTGCACATATCAGATACATACAGTGAGATACAGCTGGGAATGTATGCACTACTGTGATGTTTACACATGACAGGAATATGGATATCTGCATATACATATGTTGATATATGTCTACATGTACATACACATGTATATTCATACATATGTGTGTCTACATATCTGTATAGTGCATCATATATATGGCCATTTGTAAATATCTTTGTGTGTGTATATATATATATATATATATATATATATATATATATATATATATATATATATATATATATATATGTATGCACATCCTATGTGTAAAGATACACCTATTTATGTTGATATATATGTAGATATCCATAACTATATGTTCATATGTATCTATATCTCTATATGTGTAGACATATATTGCTGTGCGTAAGTATATATTTAAGTTTATATATATATATATATATATATATATATATATATATATATATATATATATATATACATACACATATATGTATGTAGATATGTATATGTGTATATATCTATATATGGATAAATAAATATATATATATATATATATATATATATATATATATATATATATATATATATATAAATATATATGTTTACCATATGTCCAGAACATGGAGTGGAGTCCTACCTCAGCATCAATAGTCCCAACCTCTTAGTGCAAGGGGATGTCATGTATGTATTGCAGGTATATATGTAGACTGTTGCTACTGTAATAGGGCTTGTCTTAACAGAGATGTTGTGTGTGGGAGGTCACATCTGCTTTTGACATGTGCGTCATTGGCTACAGACATTCATCCTAAGGACTTCATAGTACAGTACCACTGCTAGCATAGTAATTATCCTGTGGACTACAGCAGAGATATGACCAATATATGTGGACAGTCTGGCACTCTGTGGTCAGTGCAGAGGTGTGCACATATCCGCTTCATGTGAGACATGTGGACCACGCCTTCCAATGTGGATGTTAATAGCCTTGTACATGGGTATATCACATAAATACTAGACTACATATGCCCACACAGCTTATGCATGCACACACGCCAGTCTGTCCTGACACATAATACCTGGTGGTGCAGAGGTCACATGGCCGCATACCACCCAGTAGTTAGTGGCATACATCTGTACAGAATCCCACTGCTTTGTCAGAAATACACAATAGTTATGGTGGCCTGGCAGCAGTATGTCTTGCAAATAACTGGACATAGCAGCACACTGGATAATTACACAAGGTTGCTAGGCATGTCACAAAGCATTGTGCAAACTACAGGCAGACTGCTACAACACTGGACTACATTCTGTATGGGGGAATACACATGTACATGCGTTTATAGTGGGCTTCATGCACAGAGTAACAGACACCTGTGAGAAAGTGCATACCCACAACCAATGTAAACACAGCTACAGCCACATATGGTACACAAGCTTAATATGACACTATATGGACTGTCTGATAAACACCATCGTCATATCTGCCACTCACACACTAACTCTACATACACTGGGTCATGGCACAGTGTGGTCCGATGGCTGTCTGTGGTATGGGACACATGTGTGTCTGGCCCTACAGACATGTGAGCCAATAGGGTACTATACACTGGAGCAGCATGTAACATCATATAGAACAGGCCAAGAACAATGGCATCTACAAAAGTCTGTGCACAGCACAAGGTACATATGCGCAATACACATACTGTCAACAATCACCCTAAGTACACAGACCCCAGTACTGTACACACAACCACAGAATGCCCAAGTTATGTCCTCAGAAAATAACCCCTACTATACATAACATGTCTAGCAGTCTGATATCTGACTGGCTTGTTATCAGGTATGATGTTATACAGAACGTATGCACCTCTTACTGCATGACATATGTACAAAGGTTGACAGACTTGTGGCTAGAGCTATGAACACTGGCCCAATATTGGCTTGTTGCTGTAATATCCTTTGCATTTATCTACCTCCTGGAAATAATATTAGCACCTTAGAGGATATTCTTAGCTGGGTCACAGCAACCTTCCCACAAGAAATTTTAATCCTAGGTGATGTCAATATAGACTGGAAGTGCATCAATACTGAGCATCCTACTTCTCATATTAACCTTCATGGCTTTTCTCAGACCATCACCCCCCCCCCCAACTAGAATTAACAAACCAAACCAAAAAAAGAGCACCTTAGATTGGATTCTGATTAATAATCACCACCAAACATACAAAGTAGGCACCTTCCCTGATGATGTAAGTGACCATTGCTTAACCTATATAATTAGGCAAAAAATAGATATTTCCCACCCAACATCATATAGGTCTTTACGTTCCAACAAGCATTTTAACCAAGAACTATTTCTGAGCGAACTTAGTGCCTGTAACTGGACTTGTCTAAAAACCCTTACATTAGAAGAGGCTGTCCAATACTTTAATTCTAAATTCTTAACTATCCTAGACCAACATGCACCTATACGTAATATAAAAATACGGTCAAAACCAGCCCCATGGCTCACCAAAGATACCAGGCAAAAAATCCTACTACGAAATAAAGCCTGGACTAGGTAGCGAACTACCAAAAGCTCATCTACTCAACAGACATTTAGACAAATAAGAAATGCTACTAAAAAGCCATACTTTTAGACAAAAAAAACTATTACTACAAAATACAGCAAACACACCAAAATAACCCTCAAACATTCTGGGCAAATATCAATAGACTCCTTTATCCAGGGCACTCCAGTGCACCAACACCAATAGGAGTGAACCATGAGACTCCCATCCAAACTGCTAATGACTTTAACTCCTTCTTCACAGATGCCATCCAAACTCTAGCCAGTCCGCTATCTCCTGACACCTCTAGTATTCCCACCCCCATAACAAGCACTCTTCCTACCTTCCTATTACAACCTATATCTACTAACTTTATTTTCAAACTCCTAGCAAAACTGAAGCCTTGTACCCCTTCCACTGACCAAATCCCAGCTGAATACCTACAAAAAGCAGCCAAAGCAGTTGCTTATCCTGTATCCATCCTGATAAACAGAACCATCAAAGAAGGATACATCCCTACTTGTTGGAAAGTCTCACACATTATCCCCCTACACAAAGGTGGCAACTCCAATGAATATTCTAACTATAGGCCCATAGCCCTTCTATCCCCCTTAGCAAAAATAATGGAAAAATGCATTCATCATCAGCTAATAGGCCATCTAAATCAACACAACTTACTAGCTAAGGGCCAACATGGCTTTAGGCCATTCCGTAGTACCACCACTGCCCTCCTATCCTTTACAGACACCATTAATAGAAACCACAATAACAATTTACTCTCTTCAGCAGTATTTATTGATCTTTCAAAGGCTTTTGATATGGTAAACCACTCATTGCTTATTAATAATCTCAAATCACTTTCCCTGGATACTCAGTCTATAAAGTGGTTTACTTCCTACCTGAGCAATAGGCAACAAGCAGTGTGCTGGGAAAATAATCTATCATCACACCTGCCAGTCACACTGGGAGTTCCCCAAGGCTCCATTCTAGGTTCTCTCTTATTTTCAATTTTTATTAATGATCTCTACCTGGCTATTCCCACTTTAAATTGTATACAATATGCAGATGACTCTACATTAATCTGCACAGCTAAATCTGCTTCTGAACTGCAATTCCTAACCCAGAAAGTATTTAGTATAGTTGAGACATGGTTCTTAAAGTGCTGCCTTCTACTGAATCCCAAAAAAACAAAGCTCCTACTATTTACTCCTACTTGTAGGTCCAGACCAATAGATATCTCAGTCATTTCTAACAATGGTACCCTCATTTACCCAGACTCTACCACCAAACTCCTTGGTATTACAATAGACAACAACCTTAACTTCAACACCCACATTAACAATACTATAAAATCAGTTAACAGAAAAATGGGCTGCCTGTACAGAGTCAAACCCTTCCTTACTCCAATAGCAAGAACTACCATTGCCCACTCCCATCTAATCTCTACTCTCCTCTATGCCTCACCAATATACACTAACCTATCCAAAAAGAATCTTCTCAAATGTGCTACCTCTTATAATATTGCTAGATTTGCCACTGGTAAACCCTTCAGAACCCATCACTGTCAGAATCTTAAGCAACTCAGATGTCTTGAACTTCAAAACCAGCTTCAACTCAACCAACTTACAATTGCCCATAAGGTCCTTTACCAGCCAAACAATACCCCAATACTCTCAGACCTCATAACCCCTTACAAAAATCTTAATGCCTTGCGTTCTTCAAATAAACTACTAGTTAACATCAACAAGTCTCACAACATGGCTGGGGACTCTCTATTCTCAAACACAACTGGGAAAAACTGGAACCTTCTAGCTATTGAACTTACTTCCCTTCTTTCCTTACCACTCTTCAGACAAAAACTTAAAACCTTCCTCAAAACACACTGGCTGTGCCCTTGTACCAAACCTGACTAACCTATCATTAATGCTACTAATATATTTTCTAGCTGTTCTTTCTCCACTAATTTAATCACTGTAGTGCAATGATAAGCATCTAGTAAGATCCTGGATACTATTTTTTTTTAGTCACTAACATATTCATATTATCTTGCTCTAAACTTTGTATATAGTTTTTATGTTATTTACTGTTAAATGTGTATAATATCTTCTATATCTACTTATTGTTTTTATTCTTATGTAACAATGCCTTATTGGCTGTTTGTATCTGTCTTGGAGCTTTTCTCCCCGGGCCTCCACTGAAAATGGACATATATCCAGCTGGACTAGCCTGGTCAACAAATGTAAAATAAAAAATAAAATAAATAACCTCATACATTTACTGTCGTACCAGGATTTGTTGTGACATATGTCCTATGAGGGATATAAAGTTTGTAACTCTCATGGATTTCACCATGTATTGACTACAATCCTCACACTATGCTTCTGCAGTTCACAGATAGGTGTTCTGTGAGTAACACAAGAAGAAAAGGCTCCACACACACTGCCCAGTCTGCAGATGACCCTCCAGATGGGAGTTTCCTCAAAAACATAGCACTGTCATGACAGGTATTAAAACATGTAGACACCAGCCATATCCACACACACCTTGTTAAACTGACATTCTGTAGTCATACATTCTGTAGTCATGTCTGGCAAGTCCCCCTCCTGTCTGTTGGCCAGTTTCCACAGTGTATGTTGTTAGAAGTAAATCCCAAAATAATCTGTGATGCTGTTTGCCAAACACCAGAACTAGGTCCTGCTCACAGTGAATGAAAAGGCCCAACATCAACATGATGTTCCTAGATATTGGAGTATGTTTCCATGCAATTGGCTATGGGAATGTTACTACAGCTGAGCCACATGCAATCAGCTAGAGGAGGACTGCAATTCGTGCAGAGGCCATCAGCTGATCATGAGCATCACTTACAAAACACAAGCTGCTACCTAAGCAAAGCAGGTGCACTTCTCCACATCCACCAGAGAGGGAGTGAGAGAGACAGACAGAAACAAAGTAAGCCAGGAATGGAGTGGGAGAGTAAAACCTAAGCATGTTTGTGTCACACACCTACCAGTACAGGGTTTCAAACCCCTGACTGACTATGTATTGCTATCACATGTCTATGCAGTTATTTCATTCGCCACATAGCTTACATGTTGTTGCTGCCCAAACGTATATGTGTTGGTGAGTTACATCTGCAACAGTGATATAGTAGCAATATGGTAGGTGTAGTACACGTGCCTGTCCACATGAACAGGTGTCAGCATCAACACAGCAACACTATCTCAGGGACTCACACATTGACACACTTGGCAGGGTCAGGAATATACGACTTAGCTAGTTAGTTTGCCACAATACAGTAATGTGCAGGTATCACATGCACCACTGGGGTTATCGAGAGGTTATGTGGGCAAAGGGTATGTGAAGGTGTCTGACATCAGACAGCATGCTTCAGTATGCCAATGGGAGTGTTAGTGAGTGTGAATGTGGTCAAAAGCATCATACACCACACACACAGACACAGGGTGCCAGTACTGTCATGCATGGGTGAATTGCTTCATGGGTGTATAGTGGTTGACTGTACCAGAAGGCTATACAAGGCTAGGTGAAGGGTATACTTTGGCATCAGGCCACATGACAATGGTCTGCAGTGTGGCTCAGGGGTGTAGTGTTTGGATTGACCCACACAGGTGGGTATTGTATTCACCATCCAGTCACCTGGGTTACTATTGTGTGTGGCCAGTGCTGTGCAATGCTTGCCATGTATGTGTTCTATAGTCCTTGACAAGGACAGTGTCTGGGATGTGCACACATCCCACATGCATGTACAGTGACATGTGGAACTGTACCTGGGGTGTTTGCCCATGTTGTGTACACAGATTGTTATCATCAGATGTGCTGGCCTCATGTGTGGGGAACTGGTAATGGACAGCAGATTGACCCTGCACCTACATTGATAGCATGATACAGGTATTCCCTGCTGTCAGTGGCATCTGTCCATACAGGGCATGTGTTTAAGGCATGGTATGTCCTTTGTGCGTCACATTAGATGGCACCACAGTTGTTGCAGGCATCCACTGGGGAACATATTGAAGGCGCACTGTTTGCAATTATGTGCCATGCCCTCTGTAGTCCACTGCAATCACACCATGGTTACTATCAGTGGGCAATATGCAGGGTACTGCCAACATAGCAGTTGTTGCCTAGGCAAGTGTGTTTGTGTATGAGACATGGATTGAGAGTATTCTCTGGGTAATACAAGGGCTGCTTACTTTGTTTGCCAGGCCTTGATGTCACATGTAGGGGTATGGATTGGAACCCCAGCCTCTTGGCTATTTGACATCTGTTATACTTGTAAGTTAGCCATTGTGACATATAATAGGGACACCATATAAGAAATTTACAAAACCCGCTCCACAATGAGTCCAGTAGTTACACACTCACAGTCACCTCCACAAAGGATACAAATGACAAACACAAACACACACACACACACACACACACACACACACACACACACACACACACACACACACACACACACACACTTGCCATGTCTGGGATTAGAACTCCTACTTAACTAGTTTACCACACTACAGCATTACGCAGTTACAGGACATGCCACAGAGATTACTGGAGTACTCCTTCCTCAAAAGTGTATTTCACTGGGAATTACATCAGCAGGCTTGCCAAAGTAGGGCATTTGAATTGTAATGAGTGTGACTAGCCTAAAAAGCATTGCTCCCTACACAGAGACACACACACAGTTACCATGTCTGGGATTAGAACCCTTACCTAACTAGTTTATCACACTACAGCATTACGCAGTTATAATAAGCACCACAGAGATTACAGAGCTATTTTTTTCTCAATTGTGTATTTTAAAGGGGTTTATATCACATCATCAAATGCAGATAACATCGAAGCACCAAACATTGAGTTTAAAACAACGAACCCTGACAACATCAAAATGATGTCAATGGCAGTTACCAATGGGGACATGGAACATTAAGGTTGTAGGCAAGGGGGCAAGACCCCCTGCACCCCTCACATGGGGGCTGTGCCCCCACACCCCTTGCTACTTAAATATGCCAACTCCGAGATTGCGCTACAGTGTAGGAAATGGAAATCTTCCGTTTCCGCACTGTACTGCACTGAAGTGCGATCTGTGAAGTGGTATATTTAAGTGGCAGGGCATGTCGGGGGTGCAGGGGTTCTTGCCTTCTGTATGGTGAAAGTTGATTTTAATCTTCACTCCACATGTAATTTTTTACCCCAGTTTGATATTTTCAGTTCGCTGTTTTGAGTTCAATGTTTCCAGCTTCGATATTTTTCACATTCGATGAAGTGATATACACCCATTTCAAAGTGAATGACATCTGCAGGCTTGTCAAAGCAGGGCATTTGAACTGTAGTGAGTGCGACTAGCCTAAAAAGCATTGTGCCCTACACAGACACACACACACACACACACACACACACACACACACACACACACACACACACACACACACACACACACACAATTGTCATGTTTGGGATTAGATTTCCTACCTAACTAGTTTATCACACTACAGCATTATGCAGTTATAGGACGCACCCCAGAAATTAGTGGGCTATTCCTTTCCCAAAGGTGTATTTCAAAGTGAATTACATCAGCAGGCTTGCCAAAGTAGGGCATTTGAATTGTAGTGAGTGTTACTAACCTAAAAAGCATTGCTCCCTACACAGACAGAGACACACACACACACACACACACACACACACACACACACACACACACACACACACACACACACACACACACACACACACACACACACACACACACACACTTGCCATGTCTGGGATTAGAACTTCTACCTAATTAGTTTATCATACTACATCATTACACAGTGATAGGACATGCCACAGAGATTACTAGGCTATCCATTTCCCAAAGGTGTATTTCAAAGTGAATGACATCAACAGGCTTGCCAAAATAGGATATTTGAATTGTAGTGAGTGTGGCTAGCCTAAAAAGCATTGCTCCCTATAGAGACACACACACATACACACAGTTGTCATGTCTGGGATTAGAACCCCCACCTAGCTAGTTTATCACACTACAGCATGACACAGTTATAAGATGTGCCACAGATATTACTGGGCTGTTTCTTCCCCAAAGGTCTATTTCACAGTGAAAGACATCAGCAGGCTTATCAAAGTAGGGCATTTGAATTATAGTGAGTGTAGCCAGCCTAAAACGCATTGCTCCCTACACAGACCGACACACCCACACACACACACACACACACACACACACACACACACACACACACACACACACACACACGTGCATGCACGCACACACACACACACACACACACACACACACACACACACACACACACACACACACACACACACAATTGTCAAGTCCAGGATTAGAGCTCCTGTGTAGCTAGTTTATCACACTACAGAATGACACAGTTATGAGATGTGCCACAGAGATTATTGGGCTGTTTCTTCCCCAAAGGTCTATTTCACAGTGAAAGACATCAGCAGGCTTGCCATACTAGGGCTATGGGGAAGGCAGTGTGTGTGTGCATGGGCCATAAGCCATTCATCTAGAGGTAGACATACCACACTCAGACACACGTAGGTTTATATTCCACAGGTACATGTATACAACTGCTAAATGACTACTGCCTTGTACAGTCATGTTGCACAGGTAGCACTAGCACCACAGATTCTTTAATACTGAGGGATACCAGTGGCTAATTTCTACAGTGAGTGACATTTACACATCATGTGATTGTAGCCATTGGGCTGTGTGCTGTGTAGGACAGGCCTCATGATGGAATGCTCTTTGTCACTGCCTCTCTCTTCCACACATCTATGTATGTGTACTTTTGACATAGGATATATGTGTGTATTCCTATCCAATGTGTGTGCAAAGCATGACTGGTGCATACTGAGGAGTGTATGCATTAACATCTGCAACTGTCAGATATGTATGGTCCACTGTTGTTGGCAGCCATGGGCTTCATTTGTTTAAGTGTGTGAGCATGCTCAGTATGCCCTTCTGTATTGAATGTGTGGATCCATTCCAGGTATATTGTACTCCAATGTAGACCTTTGTGTTCTACACCTACAGCTAGCAAACTGATTCTGCATGATATCTGTAGATCAGTTGGCAATATGGGGTCAAGCTGTGCAAGGGATAATGGGTACTGTAGGTGATTGTGTCTGTGCTGCTTCTGCTACATGGTACTGGTGTTAGCAGAGATATTCAGACATGTATACTGTTATACACTGTGATGTTTTATGTCCTCAAGTACTGTCAGGTAGACATTTTTACTCACAGTGATGTCCCGGGGAACACAGGGTAACTGCAGCTGTGTCCCGTATTATGGTCAAATGCCTACATATTCATGGAAAGTTATGCCATTCTGGAGGGGGAGCTGCAGACACTTGCTGTTGGGTCTGGGTATCCAGTTCAGCACCTTGGTATAGTGATGGCAGAGGATCCCATACTTGTACATCCATCGATGTGACAGTATGGCCTTATCTTGCTGTGGCAATACCTCACAGCTGTACAGATTCACTCAGGTTACCCAGAGGCAGGGGTAATAAGTCAGGACATTACCCCTATTGTGGTATACGGGCAGGTTTGTAGCCAGGGATAGTATGTGCACATGGCTGTGTTTCGGACTTTGCACATTCCATGCTGCCACCCCCCCTCTATTATTCTATCCTCTTCCATACATTATGCATACATTCTCTGATACTTTCCCTATAGTTATCACCTCATCACAGCTGTGTTTTGGTGTTGGTCCACAGTTCATGCAGTGGGACATGGTGGACATGTTACTGTGGTTTGTCCACATGGCCTTACATATGGGTTATGTGGAGTGTGTTATGTTGTTATTTGGGTGTCCATGACATAACATACATTGGCAGTACAGGTGAGATGCAGACCTTTGGCAGAGGCCTGTAGGACATTTGGTGGTGATGCAGGCCAGCTGTAGCAGGCCATTGCATTCTGTCACTCCTACAGTCCCAGACTGCCATACAGTATATTTCCCTGTGGTGACAGGGTAGGTGTGCTATGTGTTCATGCCAATACTGTCTATCAGTATTGATCAGGTGGTGCGGATGCTGGCAGGGTGCTGCTTACAGCTAGGGATACACCTGCATGGGACACCTGCACTGCATGCTGCATTCTTTCACTATTGCCATACACACTCATTGCCAACAGCAGGGATAAGACTAAAGAGGTACCTGTGGGAGGTGTTTGGGTGACCTGCATGCATGTGTGCTATGGACACTACTTGCATCTGACTCACAGATATGCATGGGGCATTCCAGTTATGCTGGCTTGTGCAGGGACATCAGCTGTTTCTCAATACATCAGTCCTATCACCTTTGTGATCTGCAAGTGTCAGGCCAGATGACATCGGTATTCCCTACCACAAGCCCAGATAATGTGATGCATACCTTTATGTACAATTCCAAGGGTTTGTCCATTTCATGGTTACACATTATACAATGTATGTCTGGGGTACTTTTCCCTCTGTACTGCTTGTATATCTAACCCAACAGTCATGTCATGTCCATCTTTCAGATGGTGACACATATTACCACCATACATTTATAATGGCCTACTGCTAGAATATGTTATACTGGGGAGCATTGTCTTTGGCACTGCAGTTGTGAGGACTTGGCCCTGTCATCGGCAGTAGTGGGCAATGGCCACCAGGTCAAACCTCAACATGCATACATACTGACCACTCTCACACAATATGAAACACACACCAACCTAACACATGCATACCTGCATATTGTACAAATGCTACAATCTATCCTGCCTCCTTTGGCAACCTAAGGTCATCTGTGCTCCACTGGTATTATACCTACACATACATGTTACTACATGTCTACATTGGATTGGAAGGGGGCACACCTGATTGTTACTACATTTCTACATAGGATTGGGGGAGCACACCTGACTGTTACAGCGTGTCTACATTGGATTGGGGGGGGCACACCAGACTGTTACTACATCTCTAAATAGGATTGGGGGGTACATCTGACTATTTCTACATTTCTACATAGGATTGGGGGCACAACTGATTGTTACAACGTGTCTACATCAGATTGAGGGGGCACACCGGACTATTACTACATTTCTACATAGGATTGGGGGTGGGGAACACCTGATGTTTCTCCATTTCTACATAGGATTGGGGGGGGCACACCTGACTGTTTCTACATTTCTACACAGGATTGGGGGAGCACACCTGACTGTTTCTACATTTCTGCACAGGATTGGGGGGGCACACCTGACTGTTTCTATATTTCTACATAAGATTGGGAGGGCACACCTGACACTTGTACACATTTGCTATGACTGTACTGGTATGTCAGGTCCTCCATTTCATTCTGTGTTGTAACCTATCATGCTTACTAGAGGTGTATCAGTGTACTACAGATCTTAGGTTTGATTGACATACATATCAGTTTCTGACTTCTTACTCTTCAGAACTAGTATCCCACTGCCTGACCTGATGTAGTCTGTCTGTGTAGGCCTGGGGGGGGGGAGGTTACCCATAGCCATCATTCAGAGGCCTTAGCACGGCCTTTGTTTGTGTTTGTCTACACCTGTCCTGCTGGTTGAGACTGTTGTTGGGTATGTGAACCTCCCTGACTGGCACGTGTGTGTCGTATGGACACACATGTGGCCCAGCACATTTTCTGTAGTGGGTTTTGTCACCATGTGTAGTACTGGCTACTATGGTAACACCAGTATTTGTTACAGATCACATGCTGCAACTATAGGTATCTACTATCTGCTGGCATCCCATTCAGCCACCCAATTCCCTTGCATGCTCACATCCATACCATAGATGCAAGTAACAACACACACTACTCCATTCAGAAATTGGTAAGAAGAGTGACTTACCTTGTGGGTGTGCCAGTATTGAGGATGGTGCTGGAGGGCTGCCTATGTTGGATGCACATAGTACACTCCCAATACATGGTTGAGCACAGGTAGTGTCATGTTTGGCATCCCTTTTATTTTATGTGCGAGTCAGTGAGAGGTATCATTTCCAGGGTTCCTACTGAGTCAGTGTATGTGCTATGCATTGCCTCTTTGCCAAGGCCAGGGCATACTGGGCATACCTCATTCTGCCTACTGGGGCAGGCTCAGGTTGTTCCTCCTCTGAGTCACTCTGTGCCTGTGCAGGCCTTGGCAATGGTGGGGAGGCTGTGTGTCCCTGCCCCGTGCTGTTCCTGCTGCAGCTGTTTCCACAGGGTAACATTATGTAGCATGGCATATATGACGACAATTTTAGTACATGTAACTGGGGAGTACTGCAAGGCTCCACCGGATGTGGCCAGGCACTGGAACCATGACTTGAGCATCCTAAACACATGCTCTATTATAATTCTGGTCTGTGCATGTACCTCATTATGGAGTTCTTGTTCGGGTGTGTGTGCATTTCTGATGGGTGTCATCAGCCATGGCTCCAGTGCATAACCAGAATCCCCACTAGGTGCCCGTGAGGAATGTCCTCATTGGCAAATCTGTGGTACAGCTGTGTCAGTTGCCAGATGTGGGAATTGTGATAGCTTCCGGGGCAGCCAGCACACACATTCATTATTATGCCCTGTGCATCGCACATGACCTGGCAGTTGATAGAGGGGAAGCCCTTGCGGTTGATGTAGATGATACCCCGCTCACCGAGTGGTGCTTTGATGCATATGTGTGTGCAGTCTATAGCACCCACTACCTTAGGGTATTCCGCTATTTGGTGGAAGAGACGCATATTGCTGGCCAACGATGCCTCACAGGTGTTGGGGAAGTATACGTGCTCACTGGCATGTGCTAACATGGCATCCAGGAACTGGTGCCCTGGATGCTGATGCCTATGAGATCCCCATGATATCCCCAGCTGGCCTTTGGAAGGTACCTGTGACTAGTACTCTTATGCCTACACATACCTTGGTATCCACTGGGATGGGTTCCCCTCTGTTAATTCTGTGTGTCAGGCGTGGCTGACATAGCTCAACATTTTGTTTTAGGAGGTCCCTGTTGTCCTACTGTTGTTTTCTCTTCCCATTGCCTTCCCGTTTAAGCCTGGGGTGCTCTGCAGAAACACAGTGCTCAAATGTGCACAAAGCTGCTATTTCCTGGTTTACTTTTTTTTTCCTTTAAAAACTGGTGCGCGACATGCACAGCCGCTTAGGCAATGTAAAAAGTGCTAGGCAGCCTCAGACACACCCTCTTGCTTAGCTCTGAAAAGCTAAGGGCAAACCAAAGCCACACGGCTCCAGTCCACTTACAGTATGCCTGACACACACCCCTATGATGTCAGCTAACTCCTAAGCTTGCACCAAGCTATTCCTGCTCTTACACTGTTGGGTGATGACTAGCATTGAGGGGAAATCTGGGATTCAGTATCATTCCCCTCATTTGCATAGGATTGCCTACTGATGCGTAGTTACAGGACCCACACTGAGCCTCCCCCCTTAGTAACCACTATTCACAGGCCATGTTGTCTTCTGCCTGCCATTGAGTATAATGGCAAAATGGTCTTTTTATTGTTTTCTGGTTTGAAGTATTAGGTAACTTGTGGTCATTATTAATTAACTTTTTATACTAATATTTCACATTTGGTTTGGTTTTATGCAGGCAGGTTACATAGTGTTATGAATGCATACATATTTTTGTAAGCTTGTATTTAGTCAAGTCTTACTTTAAATGGTATTCTCCACTTCTAATACACATTTTTAATATATATTTTTTTAGTATACCTTGTTTCAGGTATTTTTGTGTTTACTTATTTTTTATATACATATATATACATTTTTTAGTTTACTCACTTTCTAATATGTATTTTTAATCACTATTTTGTGTTTCTTAAGGAACTCACCGGTTCCTGGATGTTAAATGTATTTATTTTAATTTAGATGCATTTATATGCACCTTTTAGCACTTATTGCTTTCAATTTATATTAATTGAATGTATCTAATTGGTGATGTCTCAAGTATTTTAACGGTGCATTTTAGCAGTGTGTGTTTTGTCTGAAGAAGTTTGCTTATCAAGCAAACGAAAAGCGCTTAATAAATTTCTGCCTTGGTTTTTGGTTCAACCTGGTGTTTCTTTTTTAGCCTTTGGATTTTTTATTACCAGCACCATCAAGGACGCTTGGATAACTTTACAACTGGTTTACCTTTTTGTTTTACTAGTCGGTAGTTCTTTGTTTTTTCTTGAGTATGGCGTCTGAATCTGTCAGTGAACCAGTTAGCGAGTTTCCTAATGCTACACCGGAGCTACTTAGACCGGGCACGCCAGGTTTGAATATTCAACCTCAACCGTCTCTTGAGGTTCATAGTATTAACACTAAGTCTTTGGATCTACTGCTCAGTAAAATAGAATCCATGTTAACCAGAACTGACTTGTTGGAAAGGTTACAGCATGGATTGCCTATCACAAACTCTAAGGTGAACCCATTATCTAATTTTATTGCCCCACCGTTTTTTTCAAAACCATCGTTTAACAACATTGTAAACACAGATGAGGACGTAGGTTCACCGGTTACCCAGCATTTACCGGGAAGTGTATTGGGCACTTTCCAAGCTGATCGCTTGGTGGATAAACTACCAGTGAGCTCTAAGGCTACAACTGATACTAACATGACTACAGTGGCAGGGACAGGAGATGGTAACATCGAAGGGCAGAGGAGAATTCCGGCTGTTATTCCTGATGATATGCTGCAGCAAAAATGTTCGGACACTACGCTGAATCTACTGGTTCCTAATTTACCAAGGCAGGTTAACCTGCAACAAACACCCTTTGGGGGTGTAACTGCTAACAACATTATAGCACCTTCATGTCGACAATTTGAGGGCAACAGCAATAACTTGCCTTCTATGGGAAACAACAGTGGGCAACCTTTGGTGAGTAACAACTTAGCTAATTTTCCTGACTTCTTGAACTGGGTCTCTGTTAATCCATTGTTTAACTTTAATGCACCTGGTGCATGTTTTCAATGTAGTACCAGTGAGTCTGGCATTACAAGTAATTTAAAATCACTGGACAGTGTTTTGCTAAAAATTAAGAAATTACAACTGGAAATTGCGTACTTCAATGAATGCTTGGCTCGAAGGATTGTGCCTAAAGTTCTAAGACATCATCAGTACCCGACTGGCCTGGTTGCTAACTCCATTTTCCATCAAGAACTGGTCTCATTGTTTGATAGACATGGTTTCGAGTTGCTCAACTTGATGATTAAACATTATACTCTTCAAATAGACGAATTAAGTGTTGAGGCAACAGCATTGGACAATTTAATAAAATCAGACTTAGTTTTTGATAGGTATAGATTTGATTATGCCAGAATGTTTAGTAGCATTGACGACTATTTAGGTAAACTCAAAACTGTTAAGGTGAAAAAACTAGACAGGGACTCTAAGGCATATGGAGAGGGGGTAGCCTATCCTAGTCCCCCTTCAGGTCAGGTATGGAGGGCTAATCTTAGACCCCATACTAATACTTTGAATAACAGTACATCAAATGCTGAAGTTGATGGCATATTTTCCAACAACAACCCAGTTGTTAACACCCAGAATGATTTCTTACCTGACAGTGAGAATTTTCCACCAGTTGAATTGTGCAGGAGTGAGAGGATTCAGAATAGAAATAACCCCAACATAAGTTATAACAACAATATACAGGAAAAATTTTTAGGTGCAAGACCCAAACTTCAGCGTCAATGGCAGAACTGTTCCAACCAGAGGAGAACCAACTGGTAATACCGGTAACTCCTCTGGCACAAGCTACCACTATGTGCATAGACGACGAGGTTGATGCATCAGTGTCCTCTCCTTCAAACTTGTTAGATAATGATTTGGGTTTGGGTAATGTACAGCAGGGTCCAGTTATTAGTTTGAACACCCTAGGTGATTTTAAAGTGTATAATTTTTCTAAAACACCTATCACTATAGAGATGGCAGACTTAATGACTAAGGGTCATACTTACGTTCCTCAACAACATCTAAACTTTGTCAAGTCTATTATTGATGTGAAAACATTCACTAGGAAACTAAATTTTCAACTAATGATGGGAGGAGGAGCTTATATTGACGTGTCTAACCAGTTGCATGTCCCTAGCACTTTTAATCCACCACTACATCCACTCTTGGCTACCTTTGAGCAAATTTGTGAAGTAGATATTAGGTGTTATAAGTATAGGATGAAGCAATGTGTTTTGCATGTTAGTACTGTTGAAATTGACTGTATTCATGCCCTTCGTTCCAATAATTTACGTATTTGTAAACCGGAGAAAGGCGGGGGCGTAGTAATTTTTGATAAGGATGATTATTTTGATCGAATGACATCTTTACTTGACACTCCTGCATATGCATTAAGCTCAAAATGTGATAATAGAGCATACAGGACTATCAAGGACAATATTGAAGAGATGTATTTGGAGGGTAGAATTAATCAAAACTTATTTAATTACATGACAACTTCATATCCTAGGTTTCCGTATTTTTTCGGTATTCCTAAAATCCATAAGAATTTAATGGATCCCCCCATGCGTCCTCTGATTGATGGCCGTGGTTCACCCACTTACGCCTATGCCAAAGTGGTTGATAATATATTACAGAAATACATCATACAGGAGGCGCAAATTTGTAAAGACTCGTGGACATTTCTATCTAAAATCAACGAGTTGTGGTACCAGGATCATCTTAACCTGCTTACTATTGATGTAAAGTATCTATATACGTGTATCCCTCATGACATAGCGGTTGAGTGGGTATGTGATAGGTTGAAATCCAGGGAAGCCTGTGACCATGACATCTCGCTAGTAGGTGAACTTTTGGATATGATATTAACCAAAAATTTCTTTATGTTTGGGGACAACTACTACTTGCAAATTGTTGGAGTTGCCATGGGGTTCACCCTGTGGTGCCAGTGTGACAAACTTGGTTATGGCCCACTGGGAGCACCAGTTTGTTTTCAACCATCCATCATACACGGAACACATAGCATATCACACACACTATTTGGACGATATTTTCATCCTTTTCAATGGGAATGAAGCTCAAGAAACTGGATATGTAACTCATCTAAACAACACCACTCATTTTCTGGTGTTCACTTCAACTTTTAGTAACACGAAGATATCGTACCTTGACATCCTGTTTGTTAAGGACTTAGTGGCTTCCTGTTTTATAGCAAAGATTCACAGGAAGCCCACTTATTCTAATACCCTCTTGCACTTTACAAGTTGTCAACCGTTTACACAGAAACGCGCAGTCATTAAGGGACAACTTGTAAGAGCTGCAAGAATTATTAGTAGGGACGATGATTACACTGAGGAATGTTTAACACTAAAGAGGATGCTCACGAGTCGAGGTTACCCCACCAAACTAGTTGAGGACTTAATTGGTGAAGTTTCACTCAAAAGGAGGTCCAGCATCTATGTACCATTATTGCAAGTTAAGGAAAATGTTGACCTAATAGCAACATTGTCGACTCCGGTTAGCGGGGTCGGTGATAGTGAGTCTAGGTCATATCCGTTGAATCTACCTAGGTTTATTACAACTTACACTATTGACAGTACCAGCTTGTGGCATATCATTAAAAAGAATTGGCATTTGTTTAGGGCAGACCCTGTGGTGTCTTCTAAATTAGGCTTAATTCCTAAAGTGACATACAGAAAGGCTAGGAACCTGAAATCTTGGTTCGAGTTGAAACCCCCACCCACTAGGTCTCCGGGTATGTTTAAATGCCAATCTTGTAACTATTGCAAATTCATCATTGAATCTAATAGATTCATAATTAATAAGCATGAATTTAAACTAAAATATAGGACTAACTGCAATTCCAGGATGCTTGTTTACATAGCACAGTGTCAAAACTGCTTGGCTTTCTATGTATGTAAAACGGAACGCAAGTTCAGAGAACGTATTTATGAACATCAGTACGCTATAAGAAAACATAAGGAAACCAATGCTCTTGCTAGGCACATTCTGGATTTTCCTACACATCAGTTTAAATTCACTGCAATAGACCAGGTTGGCTATGACATCAGGGGTGGGCCAAAGGAGCTCAAATTATTGGAACTTGAATTACACTGGCAGATTAGACTAGAGGCGTACCACACCCCAGGTTTGAATGAGGCTTGTTCCATCTCCAGTTTGCTTAGCATCTTAAGTTTAAAAAGATAGTGCCATTAATAAATATAATGGATAGTCCTTATCGGATATTACAGAATAAATACATACCTCTTTTTATTGTTTTCTGGTTTGAGGTATTAGGTAACTTGTGGTCATTATTAATTAACTTTTTATACTAATTTTTCACATTTGGTTTGGTTTTATGCAGGCAGGTTACATAGTGTTATGAATGCATACATATTTTTGTAAGCTTGTATTTAGTCAAATCTTACTTTAAATGGTATTCTCCACTTCTAATACACATTTTGTAATATATATTTTTTTAGTATACCTTGTTTCAGGTATTTTTGTGTTTACTTATTTTTTTATATACATATATATACATTTTTTAGTTTACTCACTTTCTAATATGTATTTTTAATCACTATTTTGTGTTTCTTAAGGAACTCACCGGTTCCTGGATGTTAAATGTATTTATTTTAATTTAGATGCATTTATATGCACCTTTTAGCACTTATTGCTTTCAATTTATATTAATTGAATGTATCTAATTGGTGATGTCTCAAGTATTTTAACGGTGCATTTTAGCAGTGTGTGTTTTGTCTGAAGAAGTTTGCTTATCAAGCAAACGAAAAGCGCTTAATACATTTCTGCCTTGGTTTTTGGTTCAACCTGGTGTTTCTTTTTTAGCCTTTGGATTGTTTATTACCAGCACCATCAAGGACGCTTGGATAACTTTACAACTGGTTTACCTTTTTGTTTTACTAGTCGGTAGTTCTTTGTTTTTTCTTGATAATGGCAAAATAGTGATTTTGGTTAGAATGCTTATTTCAGATTTTTTTTTTTTTTTTCCACAATCCCATTTGCGTGCCGCTGCCACACGCTTAAACAGCCAAAATCGCCTTAAAAATAAAAGTTATTTATTTATTTTTTTAACTGTTTTCCATGCCAATGGCCCTATATTTGGCCATAGGCATGCTTTACACTTTATATACACCCTTTATTTGGAGCTGTCATGGCTCCGTTTTGTAGTTTGCAGAAATGTACTCGGTTACTAACCAAGTACATTTCTACAGATTACACTAGTCCTGCATGGCCGGCTGACAGCTTCCCAGATCACAAATTCAACTCATTTGCATGGATTTCACCTACAAATGGGGTAATTTGCATACAGGAGCTGAGTCTGTGCAGGACTAGTGCAGGAGGGCTCGTACACGTCCCTGCAGCTTATTCCTAGATCGCGCAATGGGCATATTGCCTGCTGGTGCTCCTACATTAGTCCTGCACACCGTGCAGGGCTTGCTGAATCTGGGGGTTGTTGCAGCTCTAAATCCCTTTTGAGTTACAACAGGACAGAACATCTCAAACCTCTAAGGATTTCACTCTTTTCCTAGGTGCATTTATACTTGTGTCTCTCAGTGGTGCTATCTATTTTTTGATAAGCACATCCTCGTGTCCTTGTCACAACTCTGTCTTTTGCATGAACAGCCTATTTAAACTATTTACTATTGATCATTTTCTAATAGACTGTCCTCAGACTACTCATTAAGTATGGACGTTTTTTCATGTTTCTCATGAATTTTTAATGGAGCATTACTGACAGAATTAGTTTTACATGTTCATTTGACTGGACTCCTACTCTCTAGGGTAAAAGAGCAGCTGCATTTTAAATTATCACAGAATGTCAACTTTAATGAATTTTATGTGATGACAATGAAATAAATAAAAAAAAAAATCTCATTGTGCCTGGAGTCATACCTTCTATATTTGCTATTCTGATGAGAAATGAAAGCTACACTTTTGTTTCCACTAGTTTTTTTGCAAATATTACAGTTTATCAATTTCAATATGCTGTTCTGGCATGAATTTGACCTTACCTAATAATACATAATATCTCTCCTCTGTTTTAAGATATTCTTATAAAAAATCTACATATGATACATGGATGATGGATCTTATAACACACATTGCATAACCTAGCTACTGTTATAGAAATCACATAGAATGTGAAGCAAATGCCTTAACAAATAAATCATATGTAGATTGCTGTAGCATATAAATACCACAATAGAATGTGTTTTTTCCCCGAGAAATGGGTGCTATTTTTATCCTTATTTCATAAAAACACAGTAGTGAATTTTTGTCCAAACTATGCCTGGTCGACATCTTTTTAGTCAACAAAATCTAAGCAGATGGTTGACAGATGTGTAGTATCACCCTTTCCATGATATTATATAATCTCAGAGTTAGCATGCCTGTAATTAGCATGAGACTATGAGAGCTGCATGGCATTTTTCTCTTTTTTTAATTTTAAGTTTGCATGTGCCAAGGTTATTGCACAGCACATGCATAGTAGTGTCTCAACATTTGTGTTGTTGTTGTTGTGTGTGTGTGTGTGTGTGTGTGTGTGTGTGTGTGTGTGTGTGTGTGTGTGTGTGTGTGTGTGTGCGTGTGTGTGTGTGTGTATGTGTGTGAGTGTGTTGTGTGAACATATCAGACTTGTTCATGAAAATGGCACAATCTCAGAAGTAGTTTTGTCCACTGTAATGCCAGTCAATGGAGTGCCAAGCAAAGGCCCATGTCACAGCTAGCTCTAGACACACAAGTTCAGACTCAATTCACTGCCACAGAGTCAGTTAGAGATGGTCAGATTTTTGTAAGATGTAGTGGATTTCCACCAGCACATGGCAATGATAGAGGGTAGGGATAATACCATGTTCACACTCATGCACAGTCCAGTGTCACAAAGGGCAGCCATCGCTACCTCCATGCACACACTACCAGACCAAAATAGGAAGCAGTGATGTACAGGGTGATGTTCAGACATGTAAAAGACTAGATCACACATAATGTGACTGCCATGAAGGTATCAGAAAAAGTGGTGCTGATGTAATATAAAAATAAGGCAGGCAGGCCTTGTCAGCATTCATCTACCTCCAGCAGAAAACTCAGTCACAAATCACTGTGAAATCAGTACCTGTAGGATTACCTGTATCCAGTAGGTCATGTCATTACAGCAAGTCAGCATTACGCTCACATGAATGTCCTCACAATCATGGACACCATCACCTACACTATCCTTGGGTGACATTGTGTATCACACATTGACCTACAATAAGTCAGAGAGCACAGTGCAAATAATAGAAATATCACATGGGAGAATGCACCAATATGTGTTTGACTACATTAATGTTACTGTTTAAAATGACAGGAAAGGTAACAAAATGAAATACAATTTAAATAAAAAGTGGAGAGAACTCCAGATTAAGAAAGTAATTTACCTAGGAGATGAATGAATACAGCTGAACCAGAAATCTTTTCATCAGCATTAGCACGGTTAACACTTTACCTGCAGTACTGCACAAATGATGATTGCTATTACTTCTGATGACAAATGGATTGGCGTCTATCACAAAATGAATTAATCTGATGTATACTTCTCTAACAGAGAACAGAAAATTATTTTGTATTTATCAGATAAAAAGTACAAAAAACATTATTGCAAACCAACAGAAATGTTATATAATTTTCCCTTAAACGTGGAATGGAGAATCTCATTCAAATTGCAAGGGGGAATGCACAGCACCAATATATGGTAAAATACACACCGATACTTCCATTTAGTAAGTGAAGTCCTTCAAGAGCACTCATGAAGTAATTAATATTCCAGCAAAACCATTATCTCAGTATTTCACTGCACTCCCTATATGAACCACATACAGTGGCACACTACAGTACAAAATAACACATTCCACATTTTACTTTCTGCCAGTGACATTCACTGCACAGATCTCAGTGAACAGTCAAGCATGAGTCTGATTATATGCTGTGCATAAACTAAACAGACTTATAAACCATATAACTAAACTAAAAAAAAAAGAAAAAGAAACAAAAAAATCTTTAAAAATGGTAGGGACTGTCTGACATACAGTGTCAGTAGGCACCCCGCACCATAGTGTGTGCATAGCATTGCATGCATCACTTATTCTCTATGTATTTTTTCATAATAAAGGCTTCCTAACCTAAGTGTTATAATCCATAGATGTGAATTAGACACTGCCTCTTTGCCTTTGATTCATGCACTGTGCACACGCCTGTTGTCTGGGGTTTCATATTACTACTGCTGGCTGGCCACCGAAGCTATCATCACTCATGGAAGGGCCTGTAGCAGGAGCTGCATTTCCATCATGGGGCAGTTTAACTCCAGAGTGGTGCATGATCATGTTGTGCAGAAAGCAACACATGGGTAAAATTCCTGCATGCAGTAGCAGGGTTATACTAAATGGTAATGCCAGTGTTATCCATGCAATGGAAATGAGCTTTCAGCAGGCCATACACTCACTCATTGACAGTCATTGTCTAGAACATGGTGGAGTACCTTTCTTTGGCAGCGTAGGGTTATATACAGTCATCATGAGCCATGGCTCGAGTGGGCAGCCTGAATTTTCCTGTAAAAAAAATAAAGAAAGTAGGAGAATGAATAAATACAATGGTGAGGGGTGGTTTAGGACTAAGCGATGCATTTTCCATTTGCCAACAAAGTGTGCATCTTACCATACAGACAGAGAGATGGTAGAGTAAGGTTTTATGCCAGATATGAGAATCAGGGGTGCTGCCAGGATCCTGGGTGACACATCGGTGATGCAACCAATTTATCACACAGTACCTGGCAGGTGATGGAATGGTAGCCCTTCCTATTTTACCAAAACTCAGTCAATGGTCCTGATGCAGCCCTATTGGCAACATAGGTGCTATTTATCTTATTTATCTCATCAAGCATCTCAGGGAAAGGTGCCATCCTGTAAAAGACATGTATGGTTCTGGATTGGAACTGCAGTGACTCTGGCAGATAAATACACTGATCCACACATGCCAGGAGTATGCTGCTAAAGTATCCACAAGGAAGAAGCTTGGGAAATACACACTGTGTCTCCAGTCAACCTCTGGATGGCCGCTATATCAAGTATAGTGAGGGCTATACATACCAGAGAATCCACAGATTTGGGAAGGTCATGTACACCCTATCCACATCTATGGGCCATACAAGTTCACTAAAGCCCTTACAATATCCCTCTCCTCAATAAATCAATCAAAAATTTCTTAATTATTAAAATTGCAGTAAGTTATTCTTTGTCAATAGCTGTGCCCTCTTGTCCAATGAGTGCCACTAGGCACCTGTGGTTTTGGTTCAGCCAAGACAAGCAGCCTGTACTGAAAAATACTTAAACTGGCAATAATAGCAAGCATCTTTTCCAAAAGCAAAGTAGATATAAAGGGCATAGTTTTGCATGTTATAGTGTCTCTGTGCATGGAGCCAAAATACTTAAAGAATCAACTCTGAAAGAGGGCACATTGTCATAAAAAATGTCTCAGTTATTTCTCTTTCAAATCTCAATCACTTTTCATTTGTATAAGTTTATTGAAAGCAGCTACATGTAAATGCTGCTAACTTCTATGAAGCTTGCTGAAGCTGCATTCCTGCATGGCCTGCTTTTATGCCTCGGGGCAATGACTACAAAAACTACCCAGCATCTCTGACTTACTTGGTTAGAACTCAAATGCAATGTTTTAAGCTTTCAAGACAGATATTATAGACAACTAACAAGGATAGCAATAATCACCCCTGTTATGAGCAATCAGTATTAACATTTTTGGAAAAGCAACTCATTTTAGATTTGAATAATTTTAGAAAAAAAATGTTCTTGTTTTATAAATGTTTTACGGATGATGTTTTTAATTTGGAGAGGAGACAGACATTTGATTTGTTTCTAGGATACTTTTCTTTTATTACTGACTTCTTAAGGTTTAAGTCACACTTTGCATATGATGAAAAAGATTTTTATACTTCAGAGGCATAAAAGCATTACCTCCATTTCCAGGAAACCAACTAGGGTAAATACCGACCTACATAACAGCAGCATGCATCAGTGTTATATTTTTAAGAATACAGTTTTATGGCATTCAACAGTAGACAGTGGCCTAGATTTATAAAGGTGACCATAAAGTAAAATAACTTAGTGTAACCCTTCTAAGTGAATCGACAACACAAGTATTGTGGTAGGGCTGTTCTTGAATTTATAATGTGTAGACATAGTATGCACTTTGTGGTAACCTTTATAAATTTATTTCTTGAGTACATGGATATTATATATCAGGCCTTAGTAGAAAAAGGTTAAAATGGGAAAAGTTACAGAATGTTAGAAAACATTTTAGGTGAAATAAACACAACAGTGTGGCTTATTTTCTTTAGAAATATCACATTGAATAAAGGAAATTCAAAAAATGCTTTACTATGGTATGTTTGAAAGGGGTCGGGTTGAACAGTTACAACATCGGAAAATAAGGCTGACTTTGAAAACAGCAGAAGACTGGAATGTCAAAAATAGGAAACACAAAAATGTGTATTCGACATTTTTGCCATTCACGTTTTCCACCTGACTTACACAGCTTGCCTCTACTATTTAGTTGGGGGGCTCCCTGCACATTAACTATACCAACTCCGAGATCGCACTACAGTGAGGAAATGGGCTACGCCCCTGTTCCTCAATGAAGCACAGCCTCCCTCCACTGTCTGGGCACGTTCCTTGCCAAAAGGTCAAGTGCACTGTGCAACTCGACTAACCATGATCGATCACTTTGGTTCGGTTTCTTGTCCCTTGAAAACACTGATTTCAGACATCGACCATTCGACTTACTGCTCTTTGCATAAGTCATAGTAAATTAAAAAAAAAAACAGCCTTCTAAAACAACAAAATAAACTATTAGTTATAGCAGACGTACAAAAAGGTTATAATTCATTATACAATAACATTTGAGTATCTTAAATTCCTTTAAGGCGATAAATAATATAACAGAAGGACAATTTAATCTTACATGTAAACACTTGAAAATGTTGATTTAAGTTATAAGAAGGCACAGTACAAACAAACAGGATTCAACATTAAGACACTTTCTGATGCATCAGTTGTCTGTAATGTACATGCATTTTGAAAGAAAAATACATTTTATTCATCTTATTGCTGGACAATTCAGAACTAAGGTGTCTTTGTTATATTTGGCACTCAGTATATCAAATACTTAACACAGTGTAAAAAGTGCAGGTCATTTTTACAGGAATAAGTGTATCAGAAACTGAAAGAAAGAATATATTCTTCTGAAATTAAGAGAAAAAACATCATGAGAAAAGTCTTATGCAAGCTTTTGAAAAACTGTAAGTGTAAGAGGTAAAGATAAGTGTGATGTGACAGAAATCAATGAATACAACCTGATAACTGAGCTGAGGTATTATTGCAGGTATCAGTCAGAAACCAATTAAAAAAAATCATCTGGAGATTCAATAAACTCCGTGTAGGCTTTGCGTAGAGCCTACACAGAGTTTGCATGTTTGTGTGATGGTGCACAGTGCACAGCAGTGCACAATGCATATTAATGAGGTGCAGCATGCCTAAGCTAAGTTTCATGGCTCATCACAGTGTTGCTGGCTACAAAACCTCATAAGCAAACACAGATAGCAATTCCTTGTAAAGCAGAACATCTAGTGTGCGCAGATTTGCACAGAATGACACAATGATCACCACTTGGCTTTGCATATAGCAAAACCTTGTCGGTGAATGTGGATAACAATTCTGTGTAAGGAAGAGCACCTACAGTGCACAAATTTGCATGCAATGTCACAGTGATCACCAAGAGTTTTACAAATACTGTAGCTGTCATTGTGTTAGTGCAACACATCTGCACAGAGACCAACTTAATGAGAGGACAAATAACCAGTAGTAGGGACATAACTGGCATAGATGTTGCATAGGAATGTGTTAGAATGTAACACTCACAACCTCTTAGTGACAAATGTGGACAAAGCCATACTAATGGTGGGATAAAAGGCCAGAAATAGGGACAGATTTGGAATATTGCACTGACAAATTTAGAAAGCTGATAGAATATATAGGTTGTACATTATCATGAACTTTCTGAGGAACATGAAATTTGAAACTATGTCAGTCATCAGTTTCTGATTGCACTCTGCAATGGCATGCCAATGATTTGCCAGGAAAAAAATGTTATAAGGAAAAGATCACAAATATGAGACAAAAACTGGACATTCTGCTCAGATCAGGACAGTTGGGAGGTATGCCCTGAAATGTATGTAATACTGACTCTCATCAGTCCAGAGATCATCCCAGTGATATGGCAGGAAGCCACATATTTGTTAAGGAAAACATCTAGACATCCTGGGAATATCTGGATAGTTGAGAGGTATAAATGTGAAGTATATGGTCCAAACACAATACAAGACAGTGTATCTACTGTGCAGAGTATTGTGAAATACCATTCCTGGCATTCTGTACTGAAGCTGAGTTAATCATCTGTAACAGGACATGGGATTGCCATGTAAAATGATAACCCAGGGGAGTGTGTGCATTGAATAGGGACCCATAGATGAACTGTAGGAATGAACACAAGGAAAGAGTACAGGGGAAACTCCTGCATGTACAGCAGAAGAGGGCATGTTAATGGAAGATGGTTGTAGCAGCAACACAAAGCACATATCTATATGATGCAGTACAGACTGTATACTGAAAATGTGTTGTCTGTGACTGTTACACAAGGTGACATAACAATGGGGAGGATGTTTGTGTGAGATAAGAATCCTTGCATGAATAATGCAGAGGACATCTATGAGGGATCTGACATACTATTGGGGTAGGATGCATACTGGGAAGCTGTGCAAAATGATAACTTGACTATGACTGTACTCTCAACAGAGTTCTCCAGCAAGGTGGCCACAGTTAAAGGATCATGGCACAAATTACAAGAACCGACCACAATTGTGGACAATATCAGAATAATACCGCCACTAATCCCAAGCCTCACTTGACAACTATTATGATACATCCACACTCTTTGAGGGTAGTTACACACATTATCCTTGTACTGTAATGTCTGCATGATGTATTAGGAGGCACTCTGATATACCTTTATGTAACAGTATGGTCAATTTAGGCTACTTGCCTTGTGTGCATGGCATATATTTATGGCACAATCCATACTGTCAGTAGTCAGCACTGTGACCACATGCTCATGGATTTACTACTTACTGTCTCCCCAGGACACAGATCACATACCTATAGGTCCAATTAGAGATTGTGATGTCCACATTATTCTTCACTGGTGTGTCTGTTTCCTGATTAAACAAATCCCGCCATGTGTCTCATCAATGCAGGTGTTGTCATCCCTGTGGCTGCTGTCTTTGATATGTGTTGATACTGTCTGCATTATACTAATATCACAGTTGGAGTCAATGATTGCACACAAGCTGTAGTCTTTCAGGCAACTGTTTGGACACATCATGTGTACGTCATCTGTGATGTCCATCACTGAGCTAATAGGCAAGAAAGGGCAGACACCCCTGATGTACCAATTTGATCACTGGACCTGAGATATATGCCAAGTCAAACATTTTGACATAGTGAGATACCACATATGTCATACACTTGTCTACCCTTTTGGTGATATAGCTGTTTACAACCATGTATGACAGTGTTGATTAAATACCTCAATGTGGATTTTTGTCAAATGCCTTGACCTGTTCAAGTTTCACACGATGATACTGTTGTCATCATTCATGCCCTTGATGACCTCTTTGAGTACATCTTTTAGATGTAACAGACCTGATGTAGCAGTAACAACTCACACAGGTCTAATGCACACACCTGAAATAGTACTAGTGTACATGTGGAGGAGGTCTGTAATGACACATTGGTCTACCTCACAGTTGAGGTGAGTCAAGATATCTCTATACATACATGCATCAGGTGCTGTCCCCCCAATTCAGGTGGATGCATGTTGATGTACACCCTTCCTTGTGCAGGGTGTGTTGAACTATGTATTCAGAAATATCAGGAAGGTGTATGTGCTGGGCCACGCCACAGGTGATCTGTGATGTTGTCACAGCAATTTGATTCTGTGTGATAAGCCTGGATGAAGGTAAGACAGTGCATACTGTCTATTGTGGTATGACCTAGGGTTTTGACACAATAACACATGCAAGTATCATTGAGAAACCCCCCAAGCTGGTGATTAAACCTTACATCAGTTGATGGGTAAACAACTGGGTCACACTGACAGAACACATGGTGTGAAAGTTGATGAATCAACCTGTACCAGTAGAGATGTCACCACTGCCAAACCCCAGGGATCTGGGTTTGGCCCTTCACTGTTTGAATTGTATTTCTCGGCAGTTCAGGCTAAAGTATATGGCCTTTGCCTTACCAAGTTTGCTGATTCTTGCATATTGTGTGAAATCATTGATTCCACAAATGGTGATAAAGTACAGGAGGAGCTAACACACAAAACTTGAATGGTGACAAAGGCACATGATCTACAAATAAATGCAGAAATGTGTGTTTTAATGCTGTCCATCTGAAAAGTGGAGTTCCATGTTAATCACAGCATTGACAACAGTCCTACTATGGAGATACCCAGTGATGCAAACACTGGGAACACATTTGGATAGCAATCTGAACTTTGACCATCAACTGTCCACAGTGATATTAAAAGCCTATATTGTGCACATTCTAAGTCATGCTATCATACTGATATCTTATGATTGTATGACACCACTGTAGTCAAACCTCATTACAGCACTAATAGAGTGTAATGCTCTTTTTTACATGTAACTCACCAGACACATGTAGCAGCTCGAGAAACCACAGGGTTTTCTCAGCAAGATAACACAGGGACTACACACCATGCCATGTCATTGTAAACTTTATTGTATAAGATTGTGAATTCTGCCTGAACTTGCCCTGGTGAGAGTACTGCATATCCAAAAATGTGATATAGGTTCATAAGTTGGTACTAGGCTAACAGCCCTATGGCCTATACACGCCTAGCCATAACAATTCCCTGGCTATTTCTTCCCACACTATTTACTTCCCTGGACCCCTGTCTAGCAGGGTGACTGATGTGATCCTTGGGGTGAATATAGTTGATGACATCAGCAGTGTCTGTTGAGGAGAAGATGACAGTGTCCCACATTGCGGTGTAAAATGTTCTCTGTAATGTCAAGCAACAGCTCACACATACACACAGAGTTTACTGCAGTGAGACTAGAACCCCTACCTATCTAGGTACACAGACTACAGAACAGAGTACTTTATGCAAGCACCACAGCTCACATCTGACTTGGAGTGTGTCAGACAACACTTTATAGCTGATAACATCAGCAGTGTCTGTTGAGGAGACAATAACCGTGTCCCACGTGCTGGTGTAAAATGCCATGCAAGGAGCTCGCACACACATACATACACACACACACACACACACACACACACACACACACACACACACACACACACACACACACACACACACACACACACACACACACACACACACACACACACACACACACACACACATACAAAACCAGTGGACTGGGGTAAGAACAGAACTCCTACTAATCTAAGTATACAGACGATAGAACACAGTACTTTACCCAAGTGTCACAATTGAAGTCAGACTTGGAGTGTGTCAGACAACACTTTATAGCTAATGACATCAGCAGTGTCTGCTGAGAAAATAACAGTGTCCCACTGTTATCTCTGTTGTTTTCTGCAATGTCAAGTAACAGCTCGCACACATACACAGTTGACTAGTGTGACAATAGAACACCAACTTATTCAAGTACATAGACTACAGAACACAGTACTTTATGCAAGTGCTGCAACACAAGTCTGATTTACACAAGAGTACAGGTGAACTTATAGTAGATGACATCAGTGGGCCACATGGAAGACAAGAGGTTGGGAGACCTGTATGAAGTGGTTGTGTAGCTCTGAGCAAGTATCAAAATACAAGCAATCTATGTAACTGGAGAAATGACTGTAGGATACACATGTCTGGTCTCCTGTCTAGACTCACACACACACAGCTGACTGTAATGCGAACAGAACCTGTACCTATCTAAGTACACAGACTATAGAACCCAGTACTTAACATAAGCACTACAGCTCAAGTCTGATTTTTTACAGGAGTGCAGGTGACATTATAGTAGATGACATCAGCAGGCCATGTTGGAGACAAGAGGTTTGCAGGGCTGTATGAAATGAATGTATAGCCTTGAGCAAGTATCAAAATACTGGCAATGTATGTAATTGGAGAAATAACTGTTGGAATCACCCATCTGCTCTGCTGTCTAGACACACACACACACACACACACACACACACACACACACACACACACATACACAATCAACTACAGTGAGAACAGAACCCCTATCTGGGTAATGAGATTACAGAACACAGTACTTAAGGCAAGTGCAACAGCTCAAGTATTATTTATACAGGAGTGCAAGAAAACTTATAGTATATGACATCAGCTGGCTATGTGGGAGACAAAAGGTTGTGAGGCCTGTATGAAATAGATGTGTAGGCATGAACAAGTATCAAAGTACTGGCAATTCATGTAATTGAAGAAGTAATTATAAGATGCACATTTTTTCATCTGCTTTCTAGATACACATGCACACACAGACACACACACACACAGACACACACACACACACACACACACACACACACACACACACACACACACACACACACACACACACACACACACACACACTAAGCTGTAGTGAGAACAAAGCCCACTACCTATATAAGTACACAGGCTACATAGTATGTTATGCAAGCTCCGTGGCACAAGTCTGTTTTAAACAACAGTGCAGGCTAAATTATAGTAGATAACATCATCAGGCCATGTGGTTGACAGGTTGTGAGGCCTGCATCAGCGCATAGTTTTATATGTTCATATAAGGCTACTAGCCTAATAGCACTAGGGTCTTTAAAGGCCTAGCTGTGAAAAAACACAAATACAATTACTGAGAATAGTTGGACAGTCATTTTTAGCAGACCATGTTTGTGAGCAGCACCAACTGGCCCTGTCTACTACTTCATAATCCTTATGGTTCCAGAGATATGAATATTTGTTTGAAATGTGAGGACATAATTGGATTCTGTGAAAAGGCTTAGGCTTTGACCATTGAAGCTTACAGTGCAAACTTGCTGAGTTCCATTAGAGTGAATAAGTCAAACTGTTTCTTCTGCTGTTGTGATTGCAGTTTTCTGCACTTTGAATTTCTAGTACTTCTGCATTTTATAGTATAGGCTCAATTCAGGCTTGCTGAATCTAGACTGGTTAATATCACATGAGCACTAAAACCATCCATCTTACATTAAGAAGGCCCCCTGCCCCCATGTGACGGACGTGTGCAGCCAAAGACCCATCTGAGTTGGAGATTGCTGGAATAAGGCTCAGTGTTGGCCTTTCCCTTTGTTTACATTTTTAAAATTGTTTAACTTCTCTTGTATTCCAGCATTGTGTTTGGCTGGATTTGCAGTCAGTTTTCCTAAGCTGCTCAGAGATTGCACTACTGCCCTGCAAGTAACTCAGTTCTGCATTATGAAACATTGACAAAGTTTTGTAACCCTAGTCCTCCACAGAATAGACACATGTTGTTAGTCTTACACCAAAACCTGGTCCATCTAGCCCTCTCGTCACCATTTGCTATGGTATACACCTTCCATAATGGACAGACAGCTTCCCACCATTTCTCAAGGCAGCCTGATTTACATGGGCATCCTGAGGCAACAAAGCAATTGCCTCATGTATACTGACAAGCACTTACTGCTAAACAAACTAATACAATATTTGAGAGCTGTATCTATACTATGAATTTGGAATCAATTGTCTTGGTGATAAGCGACTCCATAGTTAGATGTCCCCCTCACCAGGCTGGACAAGGAGAAGGTCACAGTCAGCTGCCTGCAAGGTGCCAGGGTCCATCAGATCACGCACACACTCAAGTCCCTCAACACCAAGTACTGTTATGACTCTGTCATAGTCCATGTTGCATTGAATGACTGGAGATGTACCTCACTGTATTATATGAAGGTGGCTGCCTTCTCCATAGTGGTCTTTTTAGGGAATGCCAGAACAACTAATGTCCCAATGTAAAAGAATACACAAGAGACAAACTGAATGTTATGCTGCTTAATGCAAGGAGTGTAAATCAGAAACTGAACTCACTAGAAGAACTCCTTACCTTGGAAGATGTCCATGTCTGCACAGTCACACAGACATAGTTCAAGGCTACAGAGAGCCCCCTGGCCTTGCAAGGGTACAATGCCTTGCACACATTCATGCATCAAAAACAGCATGAAAGAACCAAAGGGAGAAGTGTATACATTCTTTATTAAAGACAAATACACTGCATGTCTGGTCAAAAAGTACAACTCCATAACACTACTCCAACTCCAACTAACTGTATGTAACCCCCCCCCTCCATATCATTGTTAGCTACAGGTGCCCCACCATGAACCACAAGTATCACTCTGCCTACTTGCACCTACTGGAGTCACTCACTATACAGCCAAACACCTTGGTCATGTGTTATTTCAACTATCCTTTCCCTGATTTAGAGTCATGCATGTGCATGGACATGCTAACCCTAAGGTTCCTGGACTTTGTTAATAAACATGCCATGTAACTGATAGGTTGCACCTCCACAAGGGGATTAAATGTCTTAGACTTAGTACTGACCAACACAGTGGTTCTCTGCACTAACCCATGTGTGTTGGCCCCCCTGGTCAGGTCACATCACAATTCTGTCTCATTCACATTCACAATCATACCCCAACCCCCTCAAGAGCAGAAAGGATGAAACATTTATCCCAAGCAAGCTATAGGCTCTTAAAGGATGCCATAAATAGTTTCAACCCCCATGCTACCAATGTTAACAATGACTGCTATACAGAGGTGTACACAAATGGCCTGTATAAACACCTATAAAAATGCATAGAGTCAGCTGAATGTGATCAAAACAAGTTCCTCACAGAAAACAAGCCACCCTAGTGGTTATCAAGCATGCATAGGTAATACAACAGGTAGAAGAAAATAATGTCTAAGAACAAGAGGGAACTGACTATGCAGAGGAAGGACACCCTCCACAGCTTGAATAACAACATTAGCTATCTTGTAAAGTCCTCTAAAGCCATGCACAATCCTAAAGTAGCATTCCTAGCTAAAGATAATCAGGAAGCATTCTTTAGCTATGTTAGAAATCTAACAGTGAAGGGCCTGCTTTGCATCGAACTAGTAGTGGACGGTACCACTCATACTGACCCTGAGGACATCACAAACCTGCTACCAGACAGTTTGGGGCAAACTTCACCCCTCATCCCCACTAGACATACCACAAAGCATACCTGTTAGCAGTCCTCTACCTAGTATCTGCAAATAGCAGTTCATAACTGCATTCTCCATGTGAAGAAATACAGCCTCTATGGGACTGGATAACATCACAAGCTGCCTACTAAATGGTTTGAAACAAGACCTATTGGAACCAGTTGGAACACACCAACAATAATTCCCTTGCACAAAAGCAGTCTTTCAACTGATTCTGGGAATTATAGACCCTGGAAACTGTAGACCCTTAAGCCTCACCAGCTGTATCTCCCAGGCAATGAAGAGGACCTTATCAACAAAGAAATAGGTGACCTGCAAGCTGCTATCCAGACATAGTTTGGCTTTGTTAAGGGTAGATCAAGCTTATTAAAACCTGGTGGACAACTTCATGAATACCACAAAAGACCTGGATGAAGGCGGAACACTACATGCAGACTATCTTGACTTAGCCAAGGCTTTTGACACAATCCCCCCACTCAGACATCATTGATGAACTCACACAGCTGGGAATTAATCCCCATATGTCACTAGATGGGTAGCCATCTGGATCACCAACAGAACACATACAGTCAAATTTGGGCATTTCACCTCTACCAGTGCACCATTTACTACTGGTGTACCACAAGGATTTGTGCTGGGCCCCTACAGTTTGGAATGTATTGCACAGATGTCCATGGTGAAAATAAATGGCCTGTGGCTTACCATGTTTGCCAATGACTGCAACCTGGGTGCAATCATAGAGTCTTGCAATGATGTTGACATACTACAGTAAGGCCTTACACAGATGAAAGATTGGTGCCAAAGCCATGGACTCAGAAATGCTAAATAATGTGTTATCATCCCTTACAGGCAAGAGAAAGCCCCTGTAAATTACAATATTAACAGTACCTCCGTGGCAAGATATTTGGGAACACAGGTTGATAGCACCCTTAACTGCGATCACCATGTGTCCACAGTAGTAAGGAAAGCCTTCTATGTTGCACATCTCATAAATAAGAATATCACATACAGAGCTAAGGATGTAATAACTCCTCTGTACTTATCCCTCATCACACCACTAAAAAAGTACATCACTCCCTTGTGTATGTACTTCACCAGACATCTGTAGCAGCTGGAGAGACATCAGAGGTTTCTAACCAAGACTGTTCAGGGCCTACAACACATGAACTGCATGGACAGATTGAAGGCCCTGACACTGCTGTCGGCATCTTACAGGCTGCTGACAGGCAACATATGCTAGCCTACAGAGTAGTCTCAGACCCTGGTCTAATAGAAATGCTGCACATACCCGAGTCACAGGGGACAAGATTCACTTACTCTAGGCATCTTAACCTAGCCTGTGACATTAAAAGGACATGCTGGAGAGACAGATATGTCTCCCAGAAATTGCCACTCCTCTGGAAAAATTCCTAATTCCCATAAAACAGAGCTCCTCTATGACCCTGTTTAAGCATAACTTAGCCAATTGGATGGGAAAAGGTAAATTTACCCCAGGTTAGTCACCCATGTCCTTCTTGGATAAGGGCAGGAAGTGATGATCATGCATTTGCAGTACAAATATAGACCATACAGGTTGGTCAATAAGGGAACAATAGTATAACAAGGCTATGCTTATAATGGCCCAAGGGCCAATAGCCTGGTAACTTCCTATAAACCTAAGATGATGTCTGCCTGAGCTCTGCCTGGGTGGGGTGGTTGTATATGCAATAATCTGATATAGCTGATTACATCAGCATTGTCTGTTGAGCATGTGGTGGTACATCAGCATTGTCTGTTGAGCATATTGTGATAACTGTATCCCACATGCTGGTGTAAAAGGATCACTGTAATGTCAGGTAACAGCTCACATACACACAAACACACACACACACACACACACACACACACACACACACACACACACACACACACACACACACACACACACACACACACAGTTGACTGCAGTGAGAACAGAACCTCTACCTAAGTAAACAGATTAAGGAACACAGTACTATAAGCAAGTGCCATGGCACAAGTGTGACTTTTACCTGTCTGCAGGTCAGCTTATAGTGGATAACATGAGGAGGCCATGTGGAAGACAAGATGTTGGGAGAGCTGCATGAAAAGTATGTGTAGAGTTGTGCAAGTATCAGACGACCAGCAAGCCATGCCATTGGAGAAGTAACTATGATAGTACCTCTCCTCTGCTGTGTAGAGACACAAATGCACATGCACCCAGTTGACTGCAGTGGGAACTGACCCCCTACCTAAATATACAGATTATGGAACACAGTACTCTACACATGCGCCATGGTACAAGTGTGATTTTTTTTTACATGGCTGCAAGTCAACTTATAGTAGATGACATCAGCAGTGCATGTTGGAGAGAAGAAGGTGGGAGGCCTGCCTGAAATGGATATGCAGGCGGGCGCAAGTATTAAAATGCTGTCAATTTATGTGATTGGGGTGATAACTGCAGGATACACACTTGCTATTTTGGCTGGACATACACACATGCACACAGCTGACTGGAGTGAGAACAGAACCACTACCTAAGTATACAGACTACAGAACACAGTACTTTACGTAAGTGCCACTGCACAAGTTTGACTATTACATGGCTGCAGGTTAACTTATGGTAGATGACATCAGCAGGCCATGTGGGGGACAAGAGGTTAGGTGGCTTGCATAGGCACATAGATTCATAAGTTCATATGAGGCTAGTAGCCTAACTGTAGACTATGTCCTAAGTGTGTAGACACCTAGCTGTGTAAATACACTAGTGCCCTTATTGAGCATAGTTGGATGTCTGAGTTTAGCAGAGCAAAGTTGTTAGCACCACTGTCTGGCCCTGTCCATGAGGGAGCACACAGTATTATATATTATATTTTATAGTGTGGTTGATATATGTGTCTATAAAATATTGAGCCCCCAGGGTTGTACTAGCTGTGTGGAGGGGGAGGACAGCACATGTATGTATTGTGAATACATGACATATACTTAGAATGTGCCCTGAATTTGCAATGTTTCCACATGTAATTTTATGTTATACAAAGGAAATGGACAATAAACACCAATAAGACAGTATCATATGCACACTCCCATAGTGCAGTGAGCAGAGAATTAGCTCAATGGTCAACAAAGTGTACATGCATGCGAGTTACGCCTGTCCTGTTTGCTCATTGGTAAGCAGTGCATAAACACAAGCCACATTGCTAATGACAGTAAAAATAATACTATATGGCATATACTGTATTCAAACCCGGGACCATTTTAGGCCAATGCTATGCTTACACCTGTTGCCACAAAAAGGTTGATAAAATAGTTGCCTATATAATACTCTTCATTGCTGTAAATTGCAATGTCACAGCAGTAAAACAAAGGTTGCCTGTACTCTAGACTGGGTTTTCACAGTCTACAAGGGCATTAACTGAATGTATCCAGTTACTAATTTTGCCCAGCTGCTTCATAGGTGGTCCACCGCACTTCAAGCGAACACAATAAATGCAGCCATTCCCTACTTACTCTATTTACACTAAGAGGTGCATCATGCAAAAAGGGCAATAAAGAAGGAGAGGAATAAGGACGAAAGCCTTAGTAATGGTCAAATATGAGTAAAATACATGTCTGCTGTCACATGTAAGGTACTTTCTGGACAAATCCACCACTATTTACTTTATTACTGCACCAAGTTAAGGTATACAAGGATATGTCATAATATTATTACAGAATACATTCTAGGTTCAGGACTTACCTTGCAAAAACAGCAGATGAGACAATTATATGTCAGGCCATGAATTTTCAGCCATGCCTTATCTGTAACACATGCAATCAGTTTACCATATAACAGGTCATCTAGATATAGACTATAGAATACCTCAGATGAAAAATGTAGGTCTGAAAGATACAATTTAAACAAGTGAGGGCCTAGGACAGAGCCCTGTGGGACACCCTGACTGTAACCAAGAATTTCACCTGAACAGTTGATGTATGATACTTGTCATGTCCTATTTGTAAGCCATACAGCTGTCCATCTTATCAAGAGAACATTAATACCTAGTTGTTCTAGTTTATTGATTAGTGTTTTGTGTATGACCCTGTCAAATGCTGACGTTAAATCTATATAAATGACATCACAGCACAATTTTTCTCTCATAGCTGTTGTTATATTGTTATAGAACATCATGTTACAGGTGGTAATAGATCTGTTTTCCACACATGCATGCTGATATATGGTTTCAAGTCCCAACCTATCCAGTTCTGACAATAACTTATCCAACATTACCTTCTCCAGTATTTTTCCACAACATGAAAGTAGACTTAAGGCTCTGTATGACTCTTAGTTTATTCATCTCTCCATTCCCTTAAAGACAGGTATAATAAGTGCATCTCTCCAGTCTTGAGGATTCTCCCCATATTTATATGACCTAGTGAATAATAGATATAATGGTACTGTAAGTTCTTGCTGAAGTGTTCTCTGTTCATTATTATTAATTCTTTCTCCTCCCTGTGCTTTGTTTCTCCAGTTTCCGCAGTTCTTTTTCAATATAATCTAATTTGGATTCAGTAACTGAGGGTTTTATCAATTTGTATGTCTTTATCACTTCCACATCTTATATATCTATAAAAAGGTTTCCTATTATGCTCAATATCTTTATATTAATTGTCTTCAAATTTTTCTTGAACTTGTTTCACACTATGCTTAATTTGTTGTCCAGCTTGTTTATATCAGTTTTCAAAGTTGTAGTTCAATCTTTCTTCCATTTCTTATATTTTTTTGTCTCTCATCTTAATCAGGTATCCTGTTCTTATGGAAATATATCCCTGTGATGTTGTATACCTAAATCCTGATGTTAAATGTTTTTTTTTTTTTTTTTTTTTTTGCCCACAAACAATTTCTCTTTCTAAACTTTCCACATTCTGTTTGCAGTTTTTCCACTGAACCTATCACTCCCGTTAGTTTTACATAATGACCGGTTCGCTTCCATATAATCTACAATTAAACTTCTGTGCATTGGTTTAGGTTTCAGTTTGGCAGAATTATCTAGCAACAAATTAACCTTTATAACCCCATGATCTCTGCACATCAACTGTGGTAAAACTTGACTTGAAGTAAAGTAATTTCTTTACGAACACAAATAATGTCTGTTATGTTATATTCCCTGGTATTTCTTTTTATAATCTGAAGCAATTGTTGTTCTTGAATATACGTTGTGAATAATTTCCTTACTAATGTTGTTGAATTAATATTATTTCAGTCTGTTTCTGATAAATTTAAGTCCCCAGCTAATATTATTCTTCCCTTCTGTGTTTCATGCAAGAAATGTATGAATTCTACTAGGTCATCTGCACTAGACTTTGGTTGTAAATACACTCCAAAAAATTGTTATATGTTCCAGGGTTGTCTTTATTGTCACACTTACACAGTCTATAGTATTGTTGTTATCACTGAACATAAAAATAAATTTAAACCAGAGGACTATACTGCAAAGTAGTGAAAAAGAATTTTAATAATTAAGTGCTTTTCGTCTGTTCTAATTAACATACTTCTTCAGATATCGTACTCACAAAATCAGACACTTTAAAGAAATACACAGATATTCATGTGACTATAAAGGACCAATCAAGCAGTACAGTGAATAGCTCACTAACTTTGTAGTCTCTAAAAGCTCTCTGAAAGCTGCATCAAAACATAAAATATTATCAACGATTATACTTGTTTAAAATGAACTAATACCAGAAAGAATAAATATATATAAACACATAAAAATCACCTTGTGGACAATAACATAACCTATCTTCTCAAGCAGTGTCTTGACTTACTCTGTACATCAGTCCTTCTACATCTGTTTTTTATGATTTCCATACTGACATACTTTTTAATGACATATTCAGATTGAACTTTAAAGAGTTGCTGTATTATACCAGGAAATCTAATAACAGCATGATGTTGTGAAGCATAAAGGGGTAATGCCCCAACTACAATCCATATGACCTGAGTTCAGATGCTGGAACAGTTAGGTGAAGTAGGGTAATATCGAGTAACTAAAACCAGCTTGCTTATCATAGAAGGAGGCAATAACAGTCCAGTAATCTGTCTCAGCACATGCAAATTTAAACTTGCAGGCAGCAAAGCTGCAGCCAATAATCAGGGGTGTAGGCTTCACGTATCATGCTCATGATAGTTGTCATCATGAGTGTATGAGTTGGAACAGTTACATGCATGATGGTGAAGGCATGGTGGGCCATCGTATTTGATGCAAGCATTCACGTCTGCCACAAGAGGCAGAGTTATGATTTAAAAATAGAAATGCCCTCATGGTTTTCATCATCTGCTACACATGAGGGTGTGATCAGCCTTCATGGATGCCTGAAATATGCCCTCCCCCAGGTCAGCTCACCCCTGCTTTACAGGGACTCTGTGAGTGGTGAGATAGTGAATGAGATATGTAACAGCAGAGTTAGAGCTGATGGTCAGCATGTATGGAGATAAGGAGAACATAGCAAGATACTCATTAAGAGCTTTTCTGAAAAAGTATGAGTTGTGTAGCACAGATTTTAACATAAATGTGTTATTTCTTCAATGTGAAAGTATATGGTCTCAATGTGTTCAGTAAATCAGCCAGTTTTTATTTTATCTTGGCCTTCCTTATCGTGTTGACTACACCTAGGATTTGCCATAGACTTTATGCTGCGAAAAAGGGTAAACAAATCTATTAAAGTTATCAAGCAAAGAAATATCTGATGAAAATACTATAATGCAGATCAAATTAATTTATAGTGAAGTGCATCAAAATCTTCATAGACAGTGACAAGCAAGGATAGGTGTGCCCATCTGGATGGGGAGGAGGAAGGGGTGTGGTCATGGGGCACACAATTGCATTTGGTTTACTTGATGGACACTGGGGAAACAACAGTGAAGGTCCGAATGGAGAGACGATAAAATCAGCAAAAGGAGAGATGTATTGCTGGAATTGAATTCATCCTCAAATATTGGTAAGTACCTTCACAAGGTAGACCCTGTTTTTCACAAAATCTCACCAAGATGACATTGATATATAGACTGTATCTTATATAGCAGAGGTTAAAAATAAAGAAGATAGCTGGGTGCACGACTCCCAGGATAAAAACATGCCCAGTCCTGGTAGGCGCACTGGTACCAGGACTGGGAAAAATGACAGTATAGAATCCTCAAGACATGGAAATAGGAGGAGGATGGACCCCCTGTTGTAGAAGGAAGTAGCAGTCTACAAAAATCACAAAAACTGATAGACCAGAAAAGAGCCATACAGATGATAGAGTGGACTATCGAGGATAAGAAAGAAATTGTGTATTGTTACCATTATGCAAGAATCCCAGAATTTCCATGCAAAAGAAATATGAAAAAATTAAGAGAGAAATTAGAGGAAAAAAAATAATTCCACAAGAAAAACAGTCAGATGCTTCAGATAAAAATTTGTAATACAACAGAACCAGGAAAAACACTATAAAGACCAAGAAACCTTGTATTGTTTGGAAAAAGAAGAGACCGAGGAAGTTTGAAAATTTAAAGATCAAAAATTCGAGATGTGAAGGGTATATACAAAAGAAATATGGACATGCGAAAGAGAGAGATTTGATATAGTGCAATATTTATGTGAAGGAGAAAGCCAAATTAATCAACACAAAAAAGGCAGCACCAAAGATATTCAAAGAGAAATATGGGCAAAGGCATCCAGATATAGAACATTTCACAATAAAAAATAAGGTCACAAAGAGGAAATGTAGAACAGATGATTAGTCAAGTAGAAGTTTACAAATAGAAGCTGAAGTTATGGAATATTTGCAAAGTGAAGGATTCAGTGTAGATAGTCTAACACAGATCATATCACAGCATGAGGGAACAACTAGTCCTCAAAGTAAGAAGAGACAGGAGGAATAAAAGACATCTGAAGAAGAAATATGGACATGGAAAAGAAAAAGAGATTTAATATGCTGCAATATTTATGCAAAGGAGAAGGCAAATCTAATCAATGCAAAAAGAGTGGCACCAAAGATATTTGAACAGAAATACAGGCAAAGACATCCATATATGGAAACATTTACAGTACAAAAAATAAGAAAACAAAGATGAAAAGTAGAAAAGAGGATTAGTAATGAAAAAGTCAAAGAAAAAGATACTGTGGTTATGGAGTACCTGCAAAGTGAAGGGTTTAGTGTAGGAAATTTAACTCAGATAACAACACAACAGGGTAGAACAATGGACACAAAAAATAAGGAGAAACCAGTGGAGCAGGAAGCATCTAATCAGTTGACATATGAGGATACTTTGAAGCCTCCCATGGGAAACCAGTACAAAGGTTCAGCTGGAGCTATACAGCAAGAGAAAGAATAGGAAACTGTGGCAACTCTGACACAATCAATTTTGTAGAGTGATAGGCCAGTGAGTTACCATATGAAAGAACAATGGAAGACACAGGGAGAAACTGAAGAGAATGTTGCACAGGAAGAATCTCTGACACTTTCTATAGAATGCCCGCAGGAAATGACAAAGAAAGAATGTGCCCTCAGTTTAGAAGAAAATGATCTAAGAGAAGAGTTGCTTGATTTAATAGATGGAGAGACATATTAAGATTAATGAAAGAAATAGACTGTAGAAGGTTAAAAAAAACCCAAAAAGTTAAAAGTTTGATAAAACAAATAAACACAGTAATTAAGACTGTCCTTAGAGTTTCATGTGATATAACAGAAGTAAATAGGATACGTTACTGTGCAGCCAAATTGATAACAGATAAAGTCCTTCCACAAGAACACAAGGTAGTAAGGGAAAGGATGGGGAGAAATCGAATGCCATCATGGAAGTATCAAACAGTGAAAACTACACAGCAATTAAGACAATAAATGTAATTGTTAGAAGAGTATAGAAAAAGGAAAAGATCAACAACAATACTCAGAAAGATAGATGTGATAAAAGCAATAAATAGTATTATAATGTATCAGGATTTATCATGCAATATTGCAAATAATAAACTAAAAATATCAGCACATGCAGAAAAATGTAAAACATACACAGATAAATATAAAGGAAAAGTACAAAATAAGCAATTTATTGATGACCCAAAAAAGTTTTATAAAGAATTGGGAAACAAGATAAAAGGAATTGAAAGACCACCAAAGAAAAAATAAATAGATAACATTTTGGAGAAATATTTATGTAGATCCTGTGGAACATCAGCAACAAAGAAAATGGTAAATGCTGCTACCCGAAGATCCTCTTTGTAAAAATGAAGAAACAAGATGAGTAAAAACTGGAGACAGACCACCACGATGTAATAAAATAAAGACCACGTTTATTGAAAAAGATGAGCGGTTTCGTGTACTCCCAGGATGAAGTAAATGTCAGAGAGACTGAAACAAAGTTACGAAAAGCCTCTAGTTGGAAACCCCCAGGCCCAGATGCAGTACCTAACATCTGGTTAAAAGTATTAACATCTTTGCATGAAGATTTAGCCATGAGTAAGAATTATTTATATGTGTACCCGAAACAGACACCAGCCTGCTAACAACAGGAAAAACAATGCTCCTACTTAAAATTGAACCTGCAAGTTACCCTAAAAACTAAAGACCATTAACTTACCTTCCGATGATGTATAAACTATACACTGGAATTGATGCTGACAAATTTTATAGTCATTTAGAAGAAAACTCAATTATGGCACTAGCACAAAGATTAATAAAAGAAACTCATATGGAACAAAGGATTATTTGTTATTAAATAAAGTCATAGTAGAGAACTGTAAAAAGGGGAAGAATCTAAGTATGGCATGGATAGACTACAAGAAAGCATTTGACAGTATCTCACATTCATGGATGAAAGAGTAATTAAAATGTTTAAGATATACCATACTCTGATAAACTACATCACAGTGACCATGAAACAGTGGCAAACCACTTTGCAGTTAAGACATGATAAAGGACAAATTATTATTCCAGGATAAAAATCCAAAGAGGGCTATTCCAGGCTGACCCTCTGTCACTGCTGTTCTTTTGCCTTGACCTTAACCCATTAAACTGTCTGCTTAACAGATTAGGTCAGGGTTATAATTTGGCTCCCAGAAAGCAACATAGTGTAAAGACTTCTCATCTTCTCTTTGTTGATGATTTAAAACTGTATAGCTCATCAGATGAGGAACTGAAAGCAAAACTGCAAGTAGTCAAAGCTTTTTGAGATGATATATGAATGTCCTTTGGTCTTGATAAATGTGCAAAAGCAACCTTTAAAGCAAGTAATTTGCAGCACCAAGAAAACATCAGTTTGGGACAATAATGTGATATAAAAGAACATGAGCAAGAAGTAGTGTATACATATTTGGGAATTGATGAAGAATTAACAATAAAACATGAATAAATGTGAATAAAACTCAGTAAGAAATATTTTAGAAGACTTAAATTAATCCTGAAAACAGAGTTGACATCTAGGAACAAAGTTCAAGCTATAAACGAGTTTGTTTTTCCTGTCCTAACTTACAGTTTTGGAGTGATTGACTGGCCTCAAAAGATGTTAGATAGATTAGACAGGAAAACAAGAAGGTTGCTTCATACTCATCAAATGATTTATAAAAATCAGTGCATACTAAAATGATATATTCCTTGTTCCGAAGGCAGTATGGGCCTCCTTGAAATTGATTACATTTGTAGATCTGCAATCGTGGGACTGCATACATATCTGCTGACCTCGCAAGACCAAAACATAGTGAAAGTTTTGAAACATGTGGAGAATAAATCTAAGATGACTTCCCTACTTAGTCTAGCAGAAGCATATCGGTGTCAAGTGGGAATGGAAATCAAACCAGAAGTAGATAAAAATCAGGCAGCAACTGAATGTGCCAAAAAAACAAAAGAAAGAATATAAGTTGAAGGACCAGATGAAAAAGGAAGAAATGTGGAAAATGCATAAATATAGTTGGAAGTATAGGAAACTCCTGCAACAACTTCATGTTGATCAGGATTGAATGCAGGAGTGGTTAAGGAGAAGCAATTTCAAACCAAAAGATGAAAGGTTAATATTGGCAGCCCAAGACAGTGGACTACGTACACATTGGTTTACAAAGTCCATTGGACATGTGGGAGAAACAGACAAATGTAGGTTTTGTAAAACAGAATTGAAACAGTTGTATACCGTGTTGCTGGTTGTGACATAGTAATGCAGAAGGACTGTATAATGAAAGGTCTAATAATGGCCAAGACTGTTGCACTGGGGATTGTGTAAACATTATAATCTGAAGTCGCTGAAAATCACTGGAAACATGAGCCACAAAGCATCACAGAAAATGATGAAGTCTACATCACATGGGATCACCCATTACCAACAGTTTAAAAGATAGATGCGAGAAAACCAGATATAGTGGTCCATGAAAAGAAGACAAAAGTAGCATTGATCACTGAAATCACTATACCCAGTGACTACAGTGTCTTGCGTACAGAGAGACACAGTCATAAAATATCAGGATTTGTAGGCAGAAACAAGAGCAATGTGGAAGAAAGATTCCCAGACTGTTCCAATAGTAGTAGGAGCAATTGGGTATTATAAAAAAGAATCTACAATCATGTTTAAATATATAACTGATACATGTAGCTCCATACAAATTGCAAAAGGAGTCATTACTAGCCAAATTGTGGGTACTGCAAAGAGCACTTTTGCTGACACCAAAGATTGAAACAATACTAATTTCATGAACTTTAATTATATTTTGACTTAAGAATGGGGTTCATTCCTCTCATGGTATTAGAAACCCCAAAGATTTGGAGAAAATAAAAAAGGTGTTATTGAGAGTGAACATATTTTCTGCTAACATTAAACTTGTGTAAATGATGAGTTCTTAGTGCTGATGCCCATTGCATTCTCTCTTTCAGGAATATTATTGGACATGTGTACAGAGGTGGGAAAAATAACAAAAACGTTGCCTGGCATATTGCAGATAGTATACCAGGATCTTCATTCTCTTAACTGGCCATGGATGTGGGTTGTACATAGCATGGGAGAGGCTAACATGGCTTTGGTAGGCCAAGTGATACAAAGAAAGCAATAGGTAGCAGCTGATGGTTAACTACAGGGGCCAGAAAAGAAGTTTTTTTTTTAATCATCTTCATTTGAATGCCTCACTGCTCTCTCTATGTATATATATATATATATATATATATATATATGTATATATATATATATATATATATATATATATATATATATATATATATATATAGGAGCATTTTATAATCTCGAAATTCTGAAATACTGAATTTCAGAATCCTGAGATCATAAAGCTGAAAGCTCTAAATACCGAAACCCCAGAAGTGCGACTTTCAAAATCCCAACATTCAGAGATGTTGACGTAGCGCTTCTAGTGTTGTGGTGTTTGAATGGAAGTTCAGGTAAGTATGTATGTTTAAGGGTGTTGGCTAGGGGCTTTAGTGTGTGTCAGTGTGTGTTGTGACTGTGATGTGTGTCTGCAAAGGGAATGTAGGTGTGTGGTGGTATTTTCATGTGTTTGTCTGTGTAGTGCAACTCTGGAGTTAGTATATTTAAGTAGGGGGTGTGTGGGGTGCGCAGGTGTGTGTATTTGTGTGTAGAGAGAAGGTGTGTGTTTGTGTATGTGTGTGGTGTCTGGTTAGTATAGGATTCACGATTTCAAAATTCGCGCTTTTGGGATTTTTGTATTTAGAGCTTTTGGCTTTATGGTCTCAAAATTCTGAGATTTGGTATTTTAGGATTTCAGGATTATAAAGTGAATCGATATATATATATATATATATATATATATATATATATATATATATATATATATATATATATGCCTAGATATATGCAGAGCTGGATTATGGTCAAATGGGGGCCTAGGCAGGGTAATGGATCAGTACCCCCCCCCCCCGCAGCTATTCTAGTGTCTCATTATTTGGCCATCTGTCCCCAGTTACCATGAACACTGTTCAAACCTCTCATTGCACACACCATTTTCTTCTGTACTTCTACAATGATTACAAATATTTGGATTTAATTTAAAAAATGTATTTCATATTTTATAGCACAAACACTGATAGCCATTTGCTAAACAAAATACTGCAGTCTCACAATAAAAACAGACTTGGCATAAGCAACAGTAAACTTCTCTGCCCTTGAAACTCACGTTCAGTGAAACTGCAGTGAACCCAAGTCATACAACATGCATCTGGACATTGGCAGATTAATTTTTCGTTTGCACTTTTTCAAACCATGGGCTCCCTGCACACATTTCTAGTGCCATGCATAAGGGCATGTGTTCTTTAATTCGCCTTCCTGATTGTTTTAAATTATACTCTTTGCTTAATATAGCACGACTTGTTAGAGCGTGCTTTAAATTTGCAGTTTCTAACATTTTTTCAATAAGCAGTGAAACAAAATGTATGAACCAATATTGACAAAACCACATATTCCAAAACATTTAAATCATAAGAGTCTTCTAAACTGCTGTCATTATAATCCACCAATATCAGTCAATATGCACGATCTCTGCAGAAGTAAAAGTTATCTGAATAATTCCACATTAAACAGAACTACAACTAATGAAAGAGGCTGCTGTCGGCAAACAAGATTTCAATACTTCATCTAGAAATTTAATGTTTGCTGCCCTTAAAGAAAAAAAAATGCCTATGTCACATAAAAAAAAATTGGGGTTGTCAACAATCAATCCACCTTGTGTCTTCTGCACCAAAAACAAGTATGTTACCTTCTGCACAACAAACATAAACAACAGAGCTTTGAAACTCTATGACTGCCATTGACAGACTATAATCCTCAATAATTTAGTAAAACAAGAAAAAAGAAAGAAAGAAAATTAAAGGAGGCATGGCAGTTGGTATAGAGACTTAAGTCAGTTGCTTAGTAATAATTAAGATCAGGGTTTGACTCTGAGCTAACTCACTTAACTATTCATTGCCTCCTAAATCAGCATTTCACACACACATGCAGTGATGAGTGATATGTATCTACTCACAGGACAGATCAGGCTTGGCTGCTCTGTGCACACACTTGTTGTGCTGGGAGTTATGGGGCTTGGCTGCTGCTCTGCATTTGTGCACTCTGTTCCAAGTCTATTACTGCTCGCAGATGTCTTAAATCTCCTGTGGTTTTCTATAGGGGCTTGCATTACAAAAGTTATCTTAATGATGAGTTTTCTGAAGCTTACTGTGCTGTTAAATTTCCTGCAAGGTCCTTATGTAGTTGTTGAGTTGGGTTTTACCTGTTTTATTTACAGGATATTTTTTGGGAAGACAGAGCCCCCCCCCCCCCCCCCGACAACACGGGCCATAGGCAACTGCCTAGGACACTTAGTGCTGGATCCAGCTCTGGGTATATGTATATAATTTAAATTTCAAAAAGAAACTGGAGGTAGGAAAAATGTAAGATACAGGTTTATTTAGTAATCCACAAATTAAAATATTAACCCACTTGGCCTGGCAGTATCTAAAAAAATAAACAGTATCATCATAATATGTTCAGTTCACAAAGCCCTTTTTGGATATAGTTTGGGTTTTTTTTCAACCAAAAGGTAAGTCAAAAGCTCTTTCAGGTCCAATTTTCAGATCTTAAATCAATTACTCGGCTCTCTATTGAAATGTCAGCACTCAAAATGTCATGTACTGACAAGCTGAGAAAACAAGACTAAAACTATGGTAGAAGAGCAATCACTAACATCATTCCTCTCCTTTAAACTTCATTTTGCATGGGGCAAGTCCATCTTTTACACTTGGAGAAGAGGGAATATTCCAAGAAATGGCCATCTTAGACTTAGTATATGTAAGTCCTTTTTTATGCCATTTGTCACCATGTTTTGGAAATCCGTCTAGCAGGTCCCAACATTTCAAATGATTACACAATTGATCTCACATCTTATACTTCTCAGGTTAGCCTCACATGGTTTCACCATTCTAAATGAAAGTCTTCTTCCAAATGAACATCTATGTGATGCTGCAGCTTCCTAGATTTATTTAACTGTGACTGGATGTTTCCATTCTGTGCTTGCAGTTCTTCCACAGAATGAACCTCTATGTGTAGAAATAGCTTCCTGAATTCAAGTAGCACTGTGGACTGTTCCTTTTTCTACCACCATAACTGACAATTAAATATTTGTGTCTAGCTAATTGTTGTGAGAATACTCCAACAGTCCATATAGCTATATACATTCTGAGTACACATTAAAGGCATAAACACATTTCTATGAACAAAATATTTTAACTATATACTCCCTGCCCAAAACTATAGAATTTGGAATCAAAATATGAGCTGTACACCCTTCACACCCCATCATTTCTGCTTACTAATGCATGTCTGTGAGTCACTGTACAATGAAAGAGAAGGGGGGATAGCACCCAATAAATCAAATTGGTATCACCATGAATTTGCCCAAATGATCATTCCAAAATACATTGATTTAATACCAAATTGAAGCGGCTGCCTATCAAGTAGTCTTTCAGGACATAAAAAGTCCACTTAATAGCCATACACTCTCTTTAAATAACTGAATATCTCCTTTCTGCATTGTCTGTCTAGCTTTATACTGATACAGCACACAATGCGATCCTCGGTTTAAAGGCATTATCATAGCATTGTCCCTAAACCTCTAAATAACTTGTTGGCATATAAGGTAAACTCTTTAACAAAACCAGGAATTAAGATGATAACACATATTCTAAGTGAATGATTCTTTTAATTTCAATAAATGTTCTTTTTATTTCAAGAGACCTTTATACCTTTGCAGGTTTTTTTCACCCTGTCAAATATGGCAAAGAGCAGGCAATAATTGTAAAATGAGATACTTTTTTGTAGCATTCAGCTAGCCCAAAGAAGGCCTTCACTTCTCTTTCAGTAGAGGGTAAATGCCAGTTTTTATGGCCTGTATCTTCGTTAGTTTTTGTTTTCCCACCCTTATAAGGCACCCTTAGTACTTATCTTGTACCAGATCCAGTTTACTTTTCTTAACATTTACATTCAAATCTGACTGTGTTAGGATTCCAACAAAGCTTGCTATTTAGGCACATGTGATACCCAGTCCTTTGAATGAATGACCTCATCATCCATGTAGGCCAGGAGATAACACAATGTATTGAAAGAGACAAATAGGGATACAATTATCCTCTGGCAGAATGGAAAAGTGGCATCTGTTGATTTTACTTCATCAAGTCCAGTGTTTCCAGGTATATGGCCTTTCCTATGTTCTCTGTTCAGTCATCATTTCTGGTAATAAGATACACTTTGAAATGCATTCATTTCCCCAGAGTAGTTTCAGAATCTAATACTTCTATTGGGTTTACCAGTTAGCACAACTGGACTACTACAGTCACTTTATGACTCTTCAGTCATGCCTACTTTGAACTTCTGTAATTGTTTCTGTGACTCTAATACTCTGTAAGGTCTTGGTCTAACCTTAACTTTGGGTGTTGTCTTTATACAGTTTAGTTTCCCCAGATATTTCTGAAAACACCCCTTTGTTTACTAGCTTTCTCTCACTTCCTGATTTTATACATTTGATAAGAATTCTTCTAGGTGTACTTCACAGAGACACCTTGGTCTACATTCACATTAAAAGCACATTATCTTTTTTCATAACATACTTATTACAATTCATATATACATACACATAAATATACATATATATATATATATATATATATATATATATATATATATATATATATATATATACACATATATTTATCTGTTTATATGTATCTCCATATATCAAAAATGCAACATATCAAATGGCAATTATTGGAAAGTTCACTTAACTATCAAGCAATAAAATGAACATAATATTTACTAATATTATACTTCTTTAAAGGTATATTATTCTCTTGTTTCTAGTATTCATTTCAAATGGGTTTTAAAAACAAATAAAAAGAAGAATATGTTATTAGCATATATTATCAGCAAATGATATATCTGTTTTATTTTTTTGTAGTTAAGTGAAAAGAGTCTCTTGATTTTAGATTTTGTGTATATGCATCAGCTTGTCTTGGCTGCCATTAATCGGGTGAAGCCTGTTCCCTCTAATCAGTTGCCTATAGATTTATGAGGGTGATGTATTCTTAGCTTACAAAGCATCTGCAAACCCCACACTTATGAATCTCCTGCATATTATTAAGAAAAGCAAAAAAGTACCAGAAATACAAGGGCTATGGACCTGAATTTTGTCTGTGACTTAAACAGAACATGCTGGAGAGACGTATATTTATCTGAGAGACAGCCCCTCCTATGGAACAAGCTTTCCATCCATGTCTGTTATCCAGTTTAAATGCAACCTAGACCAATGGATGGGGAATAGGAAACATACACAGGTTGTCAGCCTTGCGACAATCTATAAATCTATGAATCTATAAATCTATGAATTTATAAGTACTGTGTTTTTGAACAGAGTGCCTAAACAATAAAAGATCTTACTAACAAATAATTTTGTGTCAGCTGGTCCACTAGTTCCTTTAACTTTATTAATTTGTTTTTGGAATGTGTATTTGTTTTTACAAAATAAAGGTTAACTTTTTGCTGTTTTTGTTTTATAGATAAAATACACATATTAACACAAATCTGTTTAACATAGTATTTTCTCAGGCAAAGACTGCTGATAAAGACTAGTTCTTCTATCATATTTACAAACACACTGATATTTCTCCTCTCATAGAAAGGTGCATACCAGTTCACAGACATTGTTTTTAACAACCAGAAGCTACCTCATAATCACCTTTAATCCAAGATAAGTGCCATCTAATGAAAAAATTAAGTGCTTATTTCCATAAAACATTATGTGTAAAGAGCATCACAGGGAACAGGCAGAAGATTTATATTTTATTTCCATTTATTAGTTGAATAAATACACCTGTCACCTAATACATTTTACTTCTTATAAATCTGCCTTACATAATGCTTGTGAGCTATACTGGAGAAACATGATGCCTGAAAATTTTAATTATCTAAACTGCTGTGTGCTAAAAGAGTGAGAAGGTTATGAACATTTCAGATAATTGAAGTCTGTACTATCTCCAACCCAGTTTGTACCATGAATGATCATGTAGAAAAGTGCAGTCTGTTTTATTTAAGGACCATGCTGCTTTGGCTCTTTGAGGATCGTGTCAGCAGTACAAAGGAAAACATTTTCTGGCAATCTGTTTTTTTTTTTTTTTTTTTTGGCTGCATACTACAAAGTATCACTGGACCACAGAGTATGGCATATAAGTATGTGTTAATATTATACAAGAACAGTCTGGGTGATTTTCCTCCAGAGCATTGAAATCATTCAGTTGATTTTAATTTAAATTTGACATGTTACATCTTACTTACCAATAATTGTATATTTATTAAGATAAATGTTCCATATTTTATTTTAAACTCTATCTGTGTTGTTTTCTATTCATTAAACCAACATGCAAATGACTATCTGTTTCATTAATTTCAACATAATGTAACATGTGCTGCATAGATTAGTGACAGATGTTAAAAGCAGTGTAATTAATGTAAATATACACGAAGGCTAGAAATGTGTTTCAAAATACATAATTCATTTAATCTGATTTAACAGAAAGTGTAATCAGTCACATACATATGAATGTACCTGCGCACTTGCACATAAACACTTCATGCGAGAAATCTTTTACCCAAAGTCAGAAGAAATTTACATTTCATTAGATTAATTGTATTTGATTTTTGTTTTTGATGCTATGGGGAATTAATTCAAGAGATGTACATGGAAAGTATTCCAGTATGTCAAGTAACCATGCTATTACACCTTGACTATCAGTAAAAAAAATATTTATCTTCTGCTTGCACCTTTCTATAACAAAACACTGAATATGGATAAAAATGTAATTACCAAAACTAATAGACAATATAGTAATTGAACTGCAGCAGCAATCAGTGCTCAACAAACTTCCAGAACTGATCACAAATGCAGTCACACTGCAATCAATTATTTAATGCATCAAACAGATCAGTTAATGCGTAAGCAAGTACACATACAACCAGATTCAATAAACCTTATACAGTCCATTTACACTGTGTACACATCATGTCGCTGTGAACACAAGACAGCACACCATTTTGGATTCAGTAAGTGGCTCTACACAGTGTGTAAAGCCATACAAACAGGGTAAGCACTGTGGAATGCTAATTACAGCATAAGCAACTGAATTGTATGATAATCAACCAATCCAAGATGGAGGAGGTATTCAACAGGCTATAAAGCAACCGTGTAGAGTGCCATACCTCTCAAGTGTACCTCATTACGAGGAACGTACCTCATTTGGGGTCTTAAAAAGTTCATGTTCCTCGAAATTCCTCAAAGTTCCACATTGAAAAAGTCTGTCTTACATTCAGTCATAGGAATTTTTTTAACTGAAATCCATGGTAAATTGAAATTAATCATATTAATTAATTAAAGGATCTTCTTTACAAGTAAAACCAGCATATTTGAACCATCCTATGACATTCTTAGTTGAAGTTGTTAGTAAGCCATTAGTATGTGTTCCACATTTTTCCCATTTGTTCCACATTATGAAGGTGAGTGTTCCTCATTTTGGCGATGGAAGGTTGAGAGCTATAGTGTAGACTGAGTGCTGGTTTTCCCTGTGAATTCCAAAACCTATTGGAATACAGCAACAGAAAGGAGTCTACACAGAAAGAATGTTAGGGGCTGCTGTTGCTTTAATTCATGTGTATGTGCAACAGGCTGATGTCTATACTGCTGCTGCTAATAGGCCACGGCTAAGAAGGAGAAGAGTTTTCAGACCATGTTTAATTTATCATAATCTGCATGATGTGGACATTGTAGAGCATTACAGGGTGGATAGAGACACACTACAGGTAGTCTGCAACCTCTGTCATCTTCAACTCAGAGCTGGGGCAAACCAAGTGGAACCGGATGGAAGGTTGAGAGCTATAGTGTAGACTGAGTGCTGGTTTCCCTTGACATCTCTAATGTGCAGGTGAAAGCTGCTCTCTCTAAAGCTAAAAACACAGCATCAATGGGACTGGATGGTTTCCCCGGCTGTGTGCTACACGAACTCAACGAGGAACTAAACCCGCATATAAGGCAGCTGTTTAATCTTAGCCTTACCACAGGATATGTGCCCAAGGAGTGGCGTACGGCAACTGTGGTCCCACTCCACAAAGGCGGTACCTCTACGGACCCTGGAAATTACTGCCCCATAAGCTTAACAAGCCTGGTCTGCAAAGCTATGGAGAGGATCATAATGGAACTCATAAACAAAGACATAGGGGACTTGCAGACATTGGACCCAACCCAGTTTGGCTTTGTCAAGGGCAGATCATGCCTTTTGAACTTGGTCAACTTCTTCGAAACAGTCACCAAGGCCATTGATGAGGTAAAGGCAGTCCATACAGCCTACCTTGACCTTGCAAAAGCTTTCGACACAATACCCCACTCGGGTATTATAGAGAAACTTACCAGCTTAAATGTAAACCCATATTTCACAAGATGGGTTGCAAACTGGCTAAAGGACAGAACCCACAGGGTTAGAGTTGCTGGCGCCATGTCAGACTCCAAGCCGGTCACAAGTGGGGTCCCACAGGGCTCAGTCCTTGGCCCCCTGTTGTTCGGCATATACTTCTCAGAAGTACAGGCAAACATAGGAGGACTATGGCTGACAAAGTTTGCAGATGACTGCAAACTGGGCGCCATAGTGGAAAGTACATCAGACACAGATATCCTTCAGAGGGGTCTCACGGAAACTGATAACTGGTGCCAGAGCCATGGCCTGAAGTTAAATGCCAAAAAATGTATAGTCATACCCTTCGGGAAAAACAAGGTAACCTCAAGCTACCATATAGGTGGCAATCCATTAAGCACAGAAGAGGTTATCAGGGACCTGGGGACCCAGGTTGACAGTGGCCTTTCTTTTGACACTCACATTGCTAAAGTGGTTAGAAAGATCTTTTACATTGCCCACCTGATCATGAAGGGATTCACATCCAGATCAAGTGAGGTCATTGTTCCCCTGTACTCTTCACTTATCAGACCAATGATCGAGTACAATGCCCCATTCGGGATGTATCTCACCCGACACCTGCAGCAATTGGAGAGACCCCAAAAGTTCCTCACCAAAAGGATAAAGGGACTCCAAAATCTGTCATATGCTGCCAGACTGAAGAAACTCCAGCTCTATTCAGTTGCATACCGCCTGCTCAGAGGTGACCTGTGCCTGACATACAAGGCCATGTCCAACCCGGAATTAATGGACATGCTCCACCTCAAAAATCCAAATCTACCAGATCCACTAGAGCAAGCGACTTAAACCTTAGCACGGATATAAATAGGACATGCTGGAGGGATAGATTTGTCACCCAGAGACTCCCTATGCTGTGGAATAAAATCCCAGTCCATGTGAGGCAGAGCACCTCGATGGCTCTGTTCAAGAGAAATCTTGACCGGTGGATGGGAGATCGTAGGTTTACCCTGGGAATCATCTCTGTGTCACTGCTGGACAGAGGCACAACAAACTAATGGGCACAGTATTTTTTAACATAAGGGGTGGCGTAAGCCACAAAACTTTGGGCTAGGCTTATAAATGCCTTAGGGCAGATAGCCTAGTATAAACCTATGAACCTATGAACCATAACAGTGGAGACAAAGGTATGTGTAGCACTGAGACTTTTAGCTGGAGGAAACTTTCAGAGATCAACAGGGGACATGCTGTGGGTGTTACAGGTATCAGCATCCAGGATCCTCCATCAATTCCTGAATGCTATGCTCCAACATGCCAGTAACATATATTTTCCCCATAGTCCTGAGGACAAGGCCATAAATATGCAGGAGCTCTACCCTGTAGGAAACTACCCTGAAGTACTGGGTGCCATAGCATGGACACATATAGAAATTAAGGCACCTCCTGGAGAACAGCAAAGGGTCTACATAAACAGGAATGGCTTCTGCTCTATTAGCTGTCAAGTTGGGTGTAATGCCAAGGTAATCATCTTGAATGTGTGTGCTGGCAACTCAGTAGTTACCACTATTCACATATCTGCACACCTCCCATCTCTGTCAGATGTTCACTAGGGAGGATATCCCACAGGGTCATTTATTGGAGTATGCAGGGTATGCATTGGAACCATGGCTGACAATGCCCATCAGAAATGTGCATACACACACACACACACACACACACACACACACACACACACACACACAAGAACATCATAATAAGGCACGTGCTCAAACCAGAAATATCATAAAGCATATGTTTGGGCTGCTGAAGTCACAATTCCAATGCCTAAGTACATGGGGGGGGGGGGCTGCAGTACATTCCCTGTACATGTACTGAAATATTCACTGTCTGTGCCATGCTACAGAACATTATCCTGAGAAAGCAGCTTTAGCAGGATCAACAAGGGGAAGGGGCACACATGAAACGTGACTACAGATTAAAGAAAGAACATTCCATTTTAAGCTATTGCCTATCATGTCTACCTGTGGCCAGCATTACCCTAGAGGTGTGTATGGTACATCCTACAAAGCTAATACCTCTCTGTCATTGACAATATAGGACATTTACCATTTCATGGAAATAACAATAGATGAGTGTACACAGATAAACAGCTTTAACATTAGCAGTTGTAATGACAGTAATAAGGCTGTGCATCTGAGAACGTGCAATGCCCTGAGAAACATGCCCTTGCCATCAGTACACTTCTAAGAAATGCATACAGATAAAAGTAGCATTTGCTAATGTAAATACAGATTTTTCTTAATGACATTTCAGCATATGCAGTATATAACTGAAAAATGCAAGCATACTTCTCAAGTTTAGTAGTCTTCTGTGCATATGTATCCCAAAGTAATATCCTCTGCTGTATTATCCACACAAACAAGTCTCTTAACCTTCAGGTTCACTAGCTATATGGTTCCCTTTTTATGGTATAGATTCAGGGCTGTGAGCATGGTGAATATGCAAGTAAGGAGTGAACTCATTAAAATTGCTGAATCCAAATTGCTTAGCTCAGTGTAGCAAATATAAACATAGTGCAGGCACTCCCTCAGTGTTTGTTGCTAATGGATTGCAGCTGTGAATAATTACTGGTAGGGAGAAGGAAAACACAATAGCAATTCAGATTGCCCTATCTCCAATGGGTGTGTCAGCCAGGTTAGACTTACAAAGTGTAGAAGTAATTTTATTAAGGTTTTAAATGTAAGTAAACTGCATGCATTTCACAGTTTTTATTCAGTAATATCCAATCTCCTCTTCATTTATTGACAACCTGTATATTATTGCCATTTAATATCCTCAGATTTTAAGGAGAATAATACAGAATGTCTTACAGACTGCATGCCTCAGATTACTGCTAAGATAAGACAGGAATGAGCAACAAACACCAAGTGATAAAACAGACCTGCATTTTTGCGAGCAATAGTCAGAAATAATTGTGTAATCACTTGGTACACTGCATTTTTAATTAATACATGTACAAGCAACTGATATATCTTTTGTTAGTGCTGTTGATGATGCTGCAGTTGGTTGTATACAGAATGATTTCAGTTCCCTACTGCAAAGCTGTTTGTGTGGCAAAGAGGGGTAAGACACCCTTACTGTGTTCTGAAGGTACATTGGAGTAAGACTTCAAATCCAGACCTGTGTAAAAATATTTCATGTGTACCAAGAAAAAATTTGTAGTGTTTATTTCATAGATTTTCTTTATTTCAACTAATTTTCCTTTTTTAATTTTTATTTTTATGCCATTGTTTGTGTGGTGTGTTGCTTAGCACAAACAAGAGAAAAGCAGAAACACAATGAATGCCAGGTTTAGCAAACTTGAACTATTAGCCCACACAGAAAACACTTGCAGACAAGGTGGAGGCAGTGTAAAGTTAAAAAAGGATACATTGTTGCAATTTTGCTTTCCATCGAGCAATGCTGCTAAGTGATGTTGTGCGGCAGTTAGCCAGGTTCCCAAACACCTATAACCATTGAATACCTGCAGACAGGATACAGACAGTCAGTAATTTAAAACGGATACGTTCTATTAATTGTGTTGGTCACCACACAAACACACTAAGTGGCATTGCATGGCTGTTAACACACAAAACCTAAGAAAGATAGGGCTTTATGCAACTGTTATTTAATTATTGCTGTGGCAGCAAGTGTAAGTGTAGGGCTCTAATACAGATGGTCCTGAGTTCAAGTACAGAAAGTACAACATATTTTTACTGTTGTAACAGTCCAGTTTATAGCAATGAGCAGAAAAATATGCATGTGTCATTTCAACATTCTTATGGCAACAGGTGTAAGTGAAGGGCTGCCATACACATGGTCCTGGGCTCTAATACAGGACATTGCAGACATTTTTACTCTTGTTCCATTTCACATTATATTCAATATGACTTACAACACCTTAGATAGTGGAGCTTATATGAATTATATGTATGAGGAATAAGACACCCTTATTGTTTTTTCAGATGTATGACTGAGGGTATACTGTCTACTAAAATTCATTAAGTATAATTCTGCTATGTGGACATGGATAGCCTTCACACTTAAATAAGACACATACACAAATTAATCTGTATACAAGACCCTTGTCAGGTTATACACATGCATGGTTAACACCTCAAACTGTCAGCTGTATTTATGAATGATTCATGACTATGTCTAAGCAGCATTTTTTCTGTGGCAAAGATAGAAAATCACCATTGTGGAAGGAGATAGTTTGTCCCGTATGCATAGGTTTGAATCCCATGCTTTTAAAATCACTGTATAAAGCCACAATAAAAAAATTGTCAGGTTGTGGAATTTATGCCCCCAGTGCATGACTGCAAAGTTAGTTCATCTAACAGTTACAGTATAATGTCAAGTGTCAGGTTAACCTTTCAGTTTACAAAAATGATTTCCATCCTGCTTGGTACTACTGCTCTCCAGATAACATCATGTAAATGTGGTTGGCATTGTTTATCAAGTTTCTTCACTACCACGAAATGCAATAACAGGTATTGGTGGGAAATCATTATTTGACATTGCTCTATTTTTGGTATTAGATATGCATGGCATTAGAGGGGAAGGTGCCCAATTTAGGGCACAGAGTTGGGGTGTCCAGGAGTCCAGGATATTTACTGGAGTCATTGGAAAGTGCCACAGCCAAAGGCTTCTGGAGGGGGTCTATTCTTGCTCCCAGTACAAGTCTGAGGTTTGGAGTAATTTAGCTAAGGCTGTATCCAGTGTGACTGGCATCCCATGCACTGGATAACAATGTAGGGACCACTTCAATGACCTACAAAGGTGCAAAAGGGATATGTTCAACCAGTGGTTGACCGAGTTTCAAACTGGTGATATCCCACAGTCATGTAAGTATGCTAATAAAAATAAATGTTTACACATAGAAAGCTAAATATAGATAAAACTGGTATGCATAATGCTCTGCTGTTATTTTCTTTTCTTTTCACATGTAATGCTGAAACTGAATTGAATTGGCAGGCTCATGCTGAACATCTGTAGAGACTGAGGGAAGCAAGTGGTATGTATGCAGCACAACATGAGTATTACTGCAACTTTAAAAGTTAATGATATTTTTTTTTGTATTCTATACAGTAGTAGCAAAGTGATCATGCACATCCTAAGTGTAAAAGCAAATATTCTTGCCTAAATCTATAGCACAAACCAACTTTGGAAGTCAAGTGTAAGACTGTAGTCAGTTCAAATACCACAAGTGTCAACTATGCAATACTGCATTTCTTTCATAATATTACATACATTAAACTCTATACAAGTGGCATATATTCCTTGCTGTTAACTGTAATCAGTATACTTGGATCAAGATATGTGCAATATATGCACATTGCAAAGATTACTTTGAGCAATCTGTAACTATATCTTGCAGTTCATTGCATGTATACTTCAATACAATAATTCAGATAGAATAGTTGTATAAATCTAGTGGTACTAATTTTATCTTTTTTTTCTCTCACCCCAACCGTTATCTTTATTTTTTTAATTTTCTATTATGTGTCATCAAAATGTCTCTATGTCATCCATCTGTAACAAGTCCCTAAATGCTTCACAGCATGGCGAGGTGGGCCAGCCCCAGTGGGTGAGCCTGCCACTGCTCTGCTGGCTCCAGCACTAATGCCCAGCACCCTGGCAGCACTGCCTCTGCTACCCCTGCACTACCTGCACCCTCAGGTAGAACTGCCCAGCAGTGGTATCCTCCAGGAGTAGTGGCAGTGCTGGGCATTTCATCACCTGCCAGGAGATGCCAGGGTTGGTGCACAGATCATGCACCACACCATTGGTAGACACCTACACCAGATGAAGATGCTGCTCTCCATCATCATCCATAGCAGGAGAGGATGTCAAGCAGTCCAGCAGCCAGCAGACTAAGGGGACAGTGATGACAGTCCCGTGGGTGAGGACTAGATTCTCACTGTCTCCATGTTTGACAGGCATAAGCTTGCATTGTTCTCTTCCTCACCCCGATCATGGTGTCCCCAACATTTTCTGTCCCTCACAGTCCTGTGTCTTATTTTGTTTGTCCTGTTTGTTTGCATCTGCTTCCTCACCTACCCAATTTACCTGATCCAGAAATAACAATGTCCCTTACTCAGCATTACTCTGTTACTGATTTAAAAAAAAATGGGCACCTGTCCCACAACATATCGTCCCAGTCATAGCTCTCTATTTCAAACACGTCTTCTTGACACACTTGATTTGGTCCAGTTGGCTATACAACATGATTGCATTGTTGTCTCCCCTCTTTGTGGAGTTGACAGTCCAAATTCAGCTAACATTCTGTACATATTTTCATTTTAACGGTTAAGGAAATGAATAGCTATGGTTCTTTCCTACTACCTTCCTGTACATTCACATATTTCTTTCCCTGTGTTCTTCCTCCTGTTTACTCCCCATTTCATCCTTCCTGTACATTCACATATTTATTTCCCTGTGTTCTTCCACCTGCTTGCACTCCATTTCACCACTTTCCTATTTACTCTATTTTAACATCTATAATCTGGTCAGAAAAATAGAATCATACACAACACATTTAAGTACCAAGAAAACTAATGGATCTCTTCACTTTTAACTTCTATATTTGCAGAGTTTGGCATCACTAATGCCAAGAAATGCTGAACAATTCTTCAATGGTGCAGTTTACCTCGATGCAATGCCGCTTAAACATTTATTTATTTTATTTATTTTACATTTGTTGACCAGGCACGTCAAACTGCATATATGTCCATTTTCAGTAGAGGCCCGGGGAGAAAAGCTCCACATAAAAAAACATGAACAAACAAAATATTACAATTTTGGTTACAGTTCAGTTGTCATACACAACAGGTGTTGCATGGTAACTTAGCATTCATGATAGAAAAACAGCAAAAAAATAGAAAATCCCTTTTCTGTGTAGTTGACCAACAAATAGTAGAAGAAAGAGTATTCAGAAAGATGTATGAGATTCACAAGAGAAAATTATAAATAAGGCACAGGAAAATAGAATAGATATATACAAGAGTGGAGAATTAGTTGAGGGCAGTGACTTAGCTATAAGGCAGAAAAATAACAATACAGTCTTTCAAGGGTATAAAAAAGTCTAAGGTAAAACACAATAACACTCAGTGAATTTAGTATAAAGAAAATTATTTCATTGCATTATCACTATTTCTTTAAAAGTATTACATACACCTGGATCCAAACCCAGGATCATCTGGTCTCAAAAAGAAATGTGTCAATGCATTTACACCTGTTGCCAAGGAGTCAGCTAAGCAGAAGGAGTGTTTCACCCACTCAATACTAACTGTCATAATTTTAGCAATGAGCCTTGCATTTGCATACTGCTTAACTATGCATAAACAGGGAAAGCAGTAGAAATGTGTATCCCACATGTGCAAATGCTTTGCTAGCCATTGTGCAAACCTGCTGCTCGCTGTTGCCCTATGCAAAGTAAATAATAGGATGTATTAATTTTGTTTACTGTCAATTTAGTCTTTATGCCATAAAATTACATGTAGAAACATAAAAAATGAAGGGCCTTTCTAAGAATATGTCACATATGTAAAATGCAGCCATATGTCACCTCCCCCATGCACTGCACCCCTGATCTCTCAGTACTTGTTGACAAATATATCAACTATACTACATAAATTGATAACAAATGTTGTATGATATGCCATGCACATCTTTGGAATGACAACACACATTCAGATTTTCAAATATTTGTAATGCAGACACCTGTTTATATACAGTTTGTAAAGCTGTCTCTGAAACTATACCTGAACATTAGAACACAACCACCAAATACTACTCATTGCACACTACTCAATCAGATAACATGCAGAACTTGAACTATATTGATACTTGCAAAAGCCTACACATCCATTTCATGCAGGTCTCCCAACATCTTCCACTGCTGACGTCATTCACTATAAGCTGGCGTGCAAATGTGTAAATGCCAGACTTGTGCTGTGGCACTTGGGTAAGTTCCTGAGTTCTCTAGTCTGTGTACTTAGATAGGTAAGGTTTCTGTCCTCGCTGCAGTCAACTGGGAGATGTGTGTGTGTGTGTGTGTGTGTGTGTGTGTGTGTGTGTGTGTGTGTGTGTGTGTGTGTGTGTGTGCGTGTGTGTGTGTGTGTGTGTGTGTGTGTGTGTGTGTGTGTGTGTGTGTGTGTGTGTGTGTGTGTCTAGCCAGATAACTGAGCATAGGTGTGTTTTTGATAGTTGCCACTCCAATTCCATGGCATTTTGACACTTGCACAAGTATACACATCTATTTCATGCAGGCCTTCCAACACCCAGTGCTGATGTCATCCACTATAAGTTGGCCTGTAGCCTTATAAAAGTCAGACTTGTGCTGTGGTGCTTGTGTAAGTCCTGAGTTCTCTTCTCTGTGTACTTAGATAGGTAGGGGTTCTGTTCTCACTGCAGTCATCTGGGAGGTGTGTGTGTGTGTGTGTGTGTGTGTGTGTGTGTGTGTGTGTGTGTGTGTGTGTGTGTGTGTTTGTGTGAGTGTTTGTGCTGCACTTGTGTGACAACAGAGAGAGCATTTTACACCAGCATGTAGGCCAATGCTATTACCATTTTCCCCTCACCAGACACTACTGATGTCATCATCTATAAAGTGTTGTCTGACACTCTCCAAATCAGACTTCAGCTGTAGCGCTTGCCTTAAATACAAAGTTCTTTAGTAAGTGTACTGAAATAAGTAGGGGCTCTGTTCCTATTGCAGTCAACGGAGGTGTCTGTGTGTTTGTGCACTTGCTTGACATTAGAGAGAGCATTTTATACCAGCATGTGGGGCACCGCTATTACCATGTTTTCCTCATCAGACTCTGTAGATGTCATCAGCTATAGTTGATTTGTGGATGTGCAGTATTCCCATCAGGGCAGGATCAAAGACTGGTCTGTAGGCCTTGTACAAGTCATCTCATCCTATATTATACAGATTACAGTATCTCTCCATAGACATCATGACATGGATGTAGGCCCTGTATTTCCTTGGTAAGAAACCCCTGTATTTTCTCCAGATGCTGCAGATGTCTGATGAGGTACATGCAAAAGGGAGCATTATACTCTATGAGTGTTCTGATGAAGTTCAAGTACAGTGCTGTTATATGATCCTCAACTCTGGATATGATGGCCTGACTTATGATGTGCATGACTTAGACTTTCCATACCACTGTGAACACTTGGTGGTTGAAGTTCAGATTGCTCTCTACATGTGTTCCCAGGTCTTGCACCACTGGGTTTCAGCATAGGTGGGTGTTGTCAATGCTGTAACTATCAGGGAATTCCACTTTGCAGAAGGTCAAAATAATGACACATTTTTGCATTTATGTGCAGACCATGTGGCTTTGGCACTAATCATTTTTCTGCGTTAGCCCCTCCTGTAGTATATCATCATCGGCGGTCTCAATGATTATACCCAATATGCAAGAATCATCAAACTTGGTAAGCCAAAAGTTATATACATTATCCTGGTCTGTTAAGAAATAGATTCCAAACAGTTAAGGGCCATGCACAGATCTTTGGGTTATGCCAGTAGTGACAGTTCTACTGGTAGAGGTTGATCTACCAACTTTCACAGTATGTTTTCTGTCAATGACGACTTGGTTAGCCATCTTGTGATATAAGGGTTAATTCCCAGCTGGGAGAGTTTCTCAATGATCCCTGAGTGGGGAATTGTGTCCAGTCCTAGGCCAGATCAAGATAGGTAATATTTTCTGTCTTACCTTCATCCAGGCCTATCACACAGAATCAATGGGCTATGACAACATCACAGGTTGCCACTAGAATGACTCAGAATTTACACCCATCTGACATGGTTGGAGACATACTTCAACATTCCCTCCACACTGACTATGTTACCATACAAGGGTGTGCATCAAAATGCATCCATCTGAGTTTGGGGGGACAGCACCTGATGCATGCATGTGTAGATACATCCTGCCTCTCTTCATCTGTAAGATAGACCAACATGTCATCATGGACCTTTTCTTAATGGGCACTGGTAATATTCCACCTGTGTGCAACAGATATGCATGAGTTGTTAATGCTGCATCTATGTCTGTTACGTCTGTTAGATGTCCTCAAAGAGGTCATAGAAGGCATGCATGATGAAAACACTATCATCCAGTGGAACTTGACCAGACACAAATCCTCACTGAGGTATTCACTCATTACTGTCAAATGTAGCCATAAACACCAAGTGGGTAGCCCAGTGGATCACATACATGGCATGTAAATACGCTGAAATATGTGAAGTGACCTAGATCTCAGGTCCAGTGATCAGGTCCATACATTAGGGCTGTCTGCTAGGCCCTTTCCTGGCCATTATTTAAGTCACACATGTCAAATATGATGTACACATCCTGTGTTCCAACAGCTATCTGAAGGACTACAGACTGTTGGTAATCATTGACTTCAACTGTGATATTAGTATAATACAGACATTATCAACACACATCAAAGATTACTGCCCCAGCCATAACAACACATGAGATGAAACAAAAACAGGGGGTATTGGTTTTGTTATGAAAACAAAAGCACAATTCAAGGATAATGCAGACATCACACGCTATAAGCAGACCAAATTTTATGTGACCTGTGTCCTTGGGTAGATGATATGTGGAATGTCCAGCAGCATGTGGCCACAGTGCTGACTACTCCCTTGTATGTAACGCAACTACTGAGTATGTGAAGTACACCCACATCAAAGGCCATACTACCTCCATAGTTCACAGCCTTCATCATACCAATAACTGAGTACAGTGCACCCTTCTTCATGTACCTCCCTACACATCTTATAGTGATGTGTAACTGAAGTTACCACCTTTTTTACAATGAGCTGTCACACATCTTACTGGCCATACCTAGGCATTCTTTTTCTTGCAAAAACACCCATCAAGGTGTTACACCAGTTGCATGCGTGATATCTATTCTGGTGATGCACACAGTACACACATAACTGTGTGACAACATTGATGGCATGGGTTACATTCATGACAGTCTGGATTGAGCCATGTATATCTGCCATGCACACCAGTGAACTAGCCTGTATTGCTCATAATGTCACATACAGGTATAGCAGTATTCCCTTCTAACACCTCCAGCAGATGTTGCAGTGTCAGGACCGAGTGCTTGATTACCCTCATAGATTGCTGACATGTCATAATAGATGTATGAGTGTGTGCAGAACCATCTATGATCACCCAGAATCACATATGTCAGGGACATGGGATTACTGGTGGTATTATTCTGATATTGTCCATGATTATGCATGCTTCTTTTACTGTTACCCATAAGCCTGTAACTGTATCTCATTTCTTGGAGATCTCATATTGCACTCATATTCAGGCAAATCAGTTTGCATAGCTTCACAATATGTATCCTACCATGATTGTATATAACATCCCTGATAGATGTCCTCTGCATTGTTCATGTAAAGATGCTTATCTCACAAAGACATCTTCTCCACTGTTATGTCACCATGTGTGGCAGTCACATATGCATTTTCACTGTCCATTCCATACTGAACCATATTGTTATGTGATTAGTGTTCCTGCTACAACTGTCTTCCATTGACATGCTCTGTTTTGCTGTACATTGCAATGTTTTACCTGCCATCTTTCCCTGTGTTCATTCCCACAGTTCATCTGTGTGTCCATATTCAATATACATGCTTCCCTTGACTGTTTATTTTAAATGGCAGTCCATATATCCTTACAGAGCATTTACACAAGCTTTGTACAGAATGTCTGGAATGGGATTTCATAATACTCTGCACTGTATACACTGTCCTGTACTGTGTTTATACCATATACATTACTATATGTTACGCCCTGGTAATATTTGTGGTATTCCATGCAATTCTGCTAACCCCGTTTGCTCTGTAGTAAACAAGTTTGCTATCCATGTTGGTTTACATGGTTTCCTGTCCTTGTTTACATTTAAACATGGTGCACAGCATGAATATGTAATTAGCTCTGCTGCTCACTGTGCAAACATGTAAACTCCATATAGGCTTCGGGCGAAGCTTACATGGAGTTTATTGAATCCCAGAGATAATTTTTGCATTTTGCTATTAGTTATGTTTCTTCAGGTTGAGACAAAATTATAATGTTAACAGAAACAGTGAATAGTATGAAGCAAGGTATCATATGTACTTCTAATTCACAGCAACAGTGTATTAGCTCTGAAGAAAACACTAAACAAATGGTCTTGCTAATGTTTTTTTTTTTTTTGTTTTGTTAATTCTCCTCATATTGGCTGATTTCTTTGACATATTTGTCACGGCTGGAGCAACATTCTGGATAAACAGACCAGCACATAGAATACCCACACATCAACATGCACACATCATTTCCTCAGTAGAAACTTGGCTTATGGAGATGGGGATTACTCACTCACAAAGATCATTTGGTATCTTTTTATGTGACATTTAGACCTTTGGACCATACCTCTCAACCTCTTAATGCAAGAAATCTGGACAAGTCATGAAATAATGGGTGGATAAAGGCCCAAAGATAGGGACACATTTTAAATGTTGCTCTTATAAAATTAGAAATTTTCTAGAATAAGAGGGTTTGTGCTAGCATGCATTTTCTGAAGGATATAAAGCCTGAAACTCAAATGTGTATTGTCATTTAGAGACTTCCATTATCAATGATTTGCCAGAAAAACACACATTTTGTGATGAACAGACCAAAACTATGAGGCAAAAGTCTGGACATTTGGGAAAAATCTGGACAGTTGAGAAGTATGCCTTGGATATATCCCATTTATATTTATAAGAAATTGGTTTTCATGCTGCATAAACTATATTGGAATGTTTTTGACAGCATTTCCAAGGGAGCAGTATCAGTGGAAAATTGCTGAGAATGTGGCAATTTCTCTGCCACAACATTGCATACGTTCTGGAATTACCCTGTAATCATCCCATTCTGTGTTCCAGTTGTAAACTGGATTAAGAAGCATATGGAAATTTCCTTGGCCTGATCTAAACAAGTTTTGTATGTGAAGATATCACTTTTTAAGGACAGTAGGAAGAACTCTTGGAAGCTGTGGCTTCTGCAGATATCCACAGTTGATATAACCTATATTTCGTCTGAATGGAAAATCCTACCTCATTCTTGATGGAAGGAAGACTTAGATAGATGGGTCACAAGGGAAACTGTTGCTGGATGTTTCACCCTACATCTAGATGAAGTGGCTGCCCCAATATTCCATGTTCTCCTTACTGATACCAGTGTGCTGTGACATACCTTAATATCTGCCTTGAATTGTTAACTTATTATAGAATACAGATTTATGTTTCACACCTTTTACACCACTCCCATTTCTCTTCCTAATTCTCTGTCTCCCCATAATGAGCGCTTTAACTGAGCTACATGAATTATATTTGATACAATATAGTAGACATCTCTTCTTTTCCTTCTTATTTCCTGTTTCACCATTTCTTTCAATTGTATTCATCCATCCTCATCACTTTTCACATTTTACACATGGGGTCAGGGTGTCACTTCAGCAGGGGAAATTATCTCAAGCCAAGATTTACACCACTGGGTGACTAGCTCTGCCATAGTAGTTCATTCATACCAATCGTTCGCACACATACTCTCACCTATGGACAATTTAGAGTGTTCAAGCCACCTACTGCATGCCTTTGGAATGTGGGAGGAAAACAGAGCTCCCGGAGGAAACCCATGTCATCACAGGGAGGAAATGCAGACTATGCACTGAAAGTACCCAAGCCAAGAACTGAACTGAGGAACTTCTTTCTGTGAGGTGACAATGCTAACGGTTGCACCACAGTGGCCACTCCCACCACCGCGGACATTTTATTTCAATTGTATATAGTTATTAACTGTATATAGTTCAAGGAAATTGATTTTGACTGGATAATCTACAGTTTATTTGCTGTTTATGGTTCACAGTCACAGTTTGTAATCATTGTGTGTCTTTTTCTACAGTACTCGTGTACATACAGAGATTGTAATGATATTCTGTTTGTTACTTGGTTTGAAATAGTAAGTTGTTTAAAAACATGCACACATTATAAAAGCTGAAAGACATAATCCCTATATTTCAGAAATGAGCATCTCTTAAAAGTTTTTGTAAACAATTGTTATCAAACTTCACTGAATGACATTCTTTTTATTTTTCATGCAAATTCAGTCAATATTTTTAAATTAACTGAATGGTCAAGCATGCACACTATTATTAATACACATCTTCAGTATTGCATCGAGTCTTCATTATATAATACTTAATGTATGTAAATTACCCCAACAGTCATACAGATATATACTTCTATCTAGCTATATCAATCTGTATATCTCTATATATATGTATATCTATATATCTATCAATATCTATCGGTATCTGTATCTATATATGTATATTAAAAATACAAAGAAATACAAACAATGCAAAAAATACATTTTAGAAATGAAAAGTGAGATTGTGAGTAATAAACAGCAGTACAAGTCAGAAGAGATACTGAGTATGGGGCAAACAAATGTCATACAGTGTAGACAGACAAATAAGAGAAAGAAAGAGGAAAAAAGAAAAAAGAATAGGAAAAAGCTGGAAATTTAATGAAAGAATTGGTAATAGAATATAATGTTAATATAAGAATGAATATATTATCACTTTTAGTTAGGCAGTTCATAAGGCCATGTCAAAAACAAAACTTTTGGCAGTGACTTAAGTATCCACAGTTCTTACAGTTCTTATTGGGTGGCTAGTTGCACTAAATGGAGGAATAAGACAAAGTGGGTATGAGTCTTGAGAGCTAGTTATTAGAGCAGCAGGTCATGATGGACTTTAAACGTAGGATGTTGTCAAGACATTGGAGCAAAGCTAGGTGGGTAGAGGTGAGGCATATACACACACACGCGCACACACACACACACACACACACACACACACACACATATATATATATATATATATATATATATATATATATATATATATATATATATATATATATATACACATATATGTATATACAGAGAAAGAGAGAGAGAAATTATGGTTCATTTTATCTAAAAACAAAAATAATAGCCCGATTGAACAAAACCACAAAATAACAAAATTAATTTGAATGAAAATGTCACATGCACTAAATATATCTACAAAAGATTTTTTTGCATGGGGGAAATACCTTTGTACTCCCACGTGGAGGGCTTTGACCCCCACACCCTCCAATTTGAATATATCACCCCACAGTTGCACAACCACGGAGTATAATGAATAATCCTTACACATTGAATCACTGCTGCTTCATATACACAAACTTCTAGACAAGAAGGTACAACTTAATAAGAATTAGCAAGGAATGACTACTGAATGGCACTAATTTGCCGTATGGATTTATTGGTTCACAAGTATATACTAAGCTAATGACCACCAGGGTCTTTATAAGCCTAGATGTGAAAACCAACCCAACTGTGTCCCTAAATATGATGGACATTTATTAGGAGGGGTATGTTAGTTAGTCTGAAGGTTTCTAGAGGTTATGTGGGGAGAGTATATTAGTTTGGGCATTACTGTCTGACTCTTTCAGAGACATAAGGGCCAGACCTGGTGTGAATTTTCTATTTCCCTTCAAATGGTCAATATTATAGGATTAGAAATGCACTTTGCTTCACATGGATGGGAATCCCATTCCAGAGCATGGGGATCCTCTGAAACACATATCTGTCTCAACAACACGTATGTCCCAAGCAAAATTTAAATCCTTGGATCTAGTGATTCTGATGCAGTGGATTTTGAAGATGTTCAAAAGGCTCATGAGAGAATGATCCAAGGATGCCTTGTATGCCAGACACAGATCACTTTTCAGTAACTTATAGCAGACACAGTATAGAGATAGAGCTCTAATTCTCCCTCCGAGACCGCACTACAGTGGGGAAAAGGGAAGTTTTCCTTACCCGCACCATAATACAGCCTCGGCAAGAGGCATACTTACACGAAGGTGCTTCTTTGGTGAAAAGCACTTTCGTGTAAGTATGCCCAGCTGTTTGGGTTTCGGTCGTTTGCTCATTTGAGCAAATGTCCTGAACCCATATATATATATATATATATATATATATATATATATATATATATATATATATATATATATATATATATAGATATATATATATATATATGCACACACACACACATATATATATATATATATATATATATATATATATATATATATATATATATATATAATGTGTTACTACCCTAGATTCGGCTAGTAAAGAACCTTTGTGGGCATTTCAACTGGCACATGCTGAAGTGGGCATTATATCCACTAATGGGTTTGATAAGGGCTGAATAAGTGGCACTATGACTTCCTTGTACCTGGATGCCATCCTCTTACTTATAAGTTGGGTAACAGAATGATTATCTTATTACCTTGCACACATGTTGTTGAAAAGCTGATTGCTGTCTACATATATTCCCAGATCCCTGAAAACTGATTCAACTCTTAGTAGTATCTTATCGATGAAGTAATCAGCCTGGGTGGCAGTTTTCCTAACCGGTACTATAATGCATTTCTTGGCATTGAGTTTTAGTCCATAAATTTGGCAGCAGTCATTTGCCTGTGTTAAACCCTCTAGTACAATGTTTGCGTTGTGGGAGGAATCTGTAATAGCTTCCAATTTGCAGTCATCGGTGAACTTAGTCAGCCAAAGGCCTTCGATATTAGCCTTTACGTCCAAGGAGCAAAAGTTATGCATATAGAAACATTTGCAAGATGTATTGATTCAGGTGCAAAGATACATACATAAGTACATACAAATATTTCAAGCACGGGCATTAATGCCCTGCTAGCTTGCCAATATACCAAAACACTTATTCCCATAATAAGTATCCAGGCTGTTCTTAAACATATTTAAACTAGTACTTGCTTTAGTGTAATTAGGTAGTCTGTTCCATGCATCAGCTACTCTGTCAGAGAACCAATTAGTACACTTCTCATTCCTATAGAATCTTCTACATAGATTATCTGATGATTCTCTAGTACTTTTTGATAACCCCAAACATTCCCAGAGGTAGTTGTCACTAAATGCCCTATATACCTGAATAAGATCTCCTCTTAGATGTCTGTAAGGGACACTGTACAAGTTCAGATATTTTAGTCTTTCATAATAACTTAAATTTTCACATCCATGGATACCCTTGGTATATTTCTGCTGTACTCTTTCCAGTTTACTCATGCTTGTTTTCTTATAGAGTTTCCATATTATTATTCCATATTCATGTCTGGGACTAATGTAACTAACAAACAATGACTTAATTATTTTTGATTTCCTAGACTTTATAAATCTTTTTGTATAACCTATAGTTCTATAACTATCCTTAACCAATTGGTTGATATGATTGCAAAAACTCATACCTGAATCTACCCGTATACCCAGGTCCTTAAATGAGTCTACAGTTTCATTCACTGTGTGCTGTATTAAATATTCACCTTTCAGCTTATGCCTACCAAATCTCATATGCTTAGTTTTTGATGTATTTATCAGCATATTATTCTCCTGTGCCCAAATGGTTAATTTAGTCAAGTTATTTTGCAGATATGCCTTATCTGTAATACATGTAATCAGTTTACCCAATTCCAGGTCGTCTTCATATAGACTGTAGAACACCTCAGATGAAAAAGATGAAAAAGTTATATTTGAAAGATACAATCTAAACAAGTAAGGGCCTAGGACAGAGCCCTGTGGGACACCCTGACTGTAACCAATGATTTTGCCTGTCCAGTTGCTGTATAATACTTGCCATGTCCTATTTGTAAACCATGCATCTATCCAAATTATCAAGAGTACATCAACACCTAGATGTCTAATTTATTGATCAGTGTTATGTGTAACCCTGTCAAATACTGAAGTTAAATCCATTTAAACTATATCACAGCACAATTTTTCATTCATAGCTGTTATTATATTAGGTTCATAGGTTCATAGGTTCATACCAGGCTATCTGCCCTGGGGCAATTATAAGCCTAGCCCGATTCTGTATGGCTTACGCCACCCCTTGATTTGAGTATACTGTGCCCTTTTTAAGGTTTAGTTTACTGTGCCTCTGTCTAATAGTGACACGGGAGTAATTCCTGGGACAAACCTACGATCCCCCATCCACCTATCGAGATTCTTCTTGAAGAGATTCAGTGAGGTGCTCTGCCTCACATGAACTGGAATTCTATTCCAGAGCGAAGGGAGCCTCTGGGTTATGAACCTGTCCCTCCAGCAAGTTCTATTTATTTCTGTGCTGAGGTTCAAGTCCCTAGAGCGTGTGGCTCTAAGGTATTTAGATTTACTGAGGTAGAGCATGTCCATTAATTCTGGATTTGACATAGCTTTGTATGTCAGGCATAGATCGCCTCGAAGTAGGCGGTATGCAACTGAGTAGAGCTGGAGTTTTTTTAACTGAGCAGCATATGGCATCTGTTTGAGACCCTTGATCCTCTTGGTGAGATACTTTTGGGGTCTCTCTAATTGCTGCAGGTGTCGGGTAAGGTACATCCCAAAAGGGGCATTGTAGTCTATGATGGGCCTGATGAGGGATGAATAAAGGGGCACGATTACCTCTCTTGATCTAGATGTAAAACCCTTTGTGATGAGGTGGGCCATATAGAAGGTCTTTCTAACCACTTTGGCAATGTGGTTTTCAAAGGAGAGATTGCTATCAACTTGGGTCCCCAGGTCCCTAATAATTTCTCTGTACTTAATGGGTTTCCGCCTATGTGGTAATTTGTGGGAACATTGTTTTTGCCAAAGGGTATGACTATACATTTTTTGGCATATAGCTTTAAACCATGGTGCTGGCACCAGTTATCTGTCTCTGTGAGACCTTTTTGAAGGATGTTTGTGTCAGCTGGAGAGTCGATTATGGTGCCCAGTTTGCAGTCGTCTGCAAACTTGGTGAGCCATAGTCCTTCCATGTTTGCCTGTACCTCAGAAAAGTATATACTGAACAAGAGTGGTCCCAGGACAGAACCCTGTGGGATGCCACTTGTGACTGGTTTCGAGTCTGACATGGCTCCAGCAACTCTCACTCTGTGGGTTCTGTCTTTGAGCCAGTTTGCAACCCATCTTGTGACATAGGGGTTTATATTTAAGCTGGATAGCTTATCTATGATGCCCGAGTGGGGTATTGTGTCAAATGCCTTTGCAAGGTCCAGATAGGCTGTGTGGACTACCTTCCCTTCATCTATGGCTTTGGTGAATGTTTCAAAGAAGTCAACCAGGTTCAAAAGGCAGGATCTGCCCTTGACAAAGCCGAACTGGGTAGGATCTAGTGTCTGTAGGTCCCCAATGTCTTTGTTTATGAGCTCCATGATGATCCTCTCCATAGCCTTGCAGACTAAGCTAGTCAGGCTTATGGGACCATAGTTTCCAGGGTCCGTAGAGGCTCCACCTTTGTGGAGTGGGACCACTGTTGCTGTACGCCATTCTGAGGGCACATATCCTGTAGTGAGGCTGAGATTGTATAGCTGTTTTATTTGAGGTATTAGTTCCTCTTGGAGTTCATGTAGGACGCAACCTGGGACACCATCTGGTCCCATGGAAGCAGTGTTTTTTGCTTTGGAGAGGGCAGCCTTCACCTGAGCATCAGAGATGTTTGGGAGGCAGCCTTCTGCCGGGACAGATACTTGCTCTTTTGGGGGGGAGGGGGTGGAGAAGTTTGCACTGAACCTGTCTGCCAGGATATTGGCGATGTCTGTAGGTTCAGTGTATTTTTTGTCATTTAGAATCAACTCAGAACAAGTCTGGGAGTTGCATCCCAGGTTCCTAACATAACTGAAAAAAGCCTTATGGTTGTCTTTGGTGTCCTGTGCAATTTTTCTCTCGAAGCTGGCCTTGGAGGATTTTATGAGGGATCGTAATTTTTTGCTAGTACTGATCAGAGATGCCTTCCCTATTAGGGATTTTGCTCTATCATGTAGTAGCTTCCTCCTTCTGTTGTACAGTTTATTTATAGCAGGGGTCCACCAGACTGGACGCCTGCCTTTGGATGATTGGGTCTTGGTTTTGTTTGGGATAGCATGATCCATGCATTCCTGGAGATGTCCGTAGAATGCGTTTATATAGGATTCTGAAGTTTGGGCCGTAGTTTCCACTGGCCCTGGGGCCTTGAAGGATTCCACTTCGGTTTTGAGAAGTGAGAAGTTTTTCACTGTGGTTTTCTGGGCTGTGGGTGGAGTCGGGATGTGGACATCCAGTGAAATTAATTTATGGTCTGATCTTACCAATGAGGGATATACTTCTGGTGTGGAGCATAGAGTCCCCATGTTGGTAATGATCAGGTCTAGTATGTTGTCCCCTCTTGTGGGAGTGATGACTAGTTGTTCCATAGCATTTGAGTTTATAATTTCCAGAAACCTTTGGGCTAAGGTGCTGGGGCTTGAGTAGTGCTCCCAGTCAATGTTTAGGTAGTTGAAGTCACGCAATATAATGGTGTTCGGAAAGATCTTCATGTTCTCCAATGTTTTCAGGAAAGCCTAGTGGGATTTCTGACTTTGAGAGGGTGGTCTGTAGGATGCTATAAACTGAAAAGCAGTCTTGCTCACTGTTAGTTGCACATGGATTGTCTCCGATACTTTGTGCAATGCAACTAACCTGGAGGTGTGGATATCCTTGATAAATATGGAAACTCCCCCTCCTTTTGTGGTTCAGTCTGGGTTTTGGGGCCGAAAAGCATGATATGAGGTATAGCCTGGTAGTGCTGGGGTGCTCACTGGAGCCTTGAACCAGGTTTCTGTCACTGCACAGATATCGATGTTCTCCATACTGAAGAGAGCTTCGAGTGCATGCATCTTGAGGTTAAGACTTCTGGTGTTAAGCAGCATTACCCTTAGTTTCTTGTTCCTTGTGCTATCTATGGGGGTGGGTTTGACTTTTGAGCCTTGCCTACAAAAGGCACTATGGGGGTGGCAAGAGCCTTTGCCAATATCCGAAAGCCCAGTGATGACAGGTGCAAGCCATCCCTAGCGAAGCAACGTGGCTTGTCGAGCATGTCATCCCAGGCTGGCAGACACTGGATCCTGTTTGAATGACACCAAAATTTTAGCCAATTGTTAAAATCGATCATTTTGTCTTTTTACTGTGGCATCATTCTAGGTGAGGGTAAGATGCTGCTCAAGGTCAGGGTCATACCAGCCTGGGCTACATGATCAGAGAGCTCCTCTATGTCTCTTTTCATGTAGTCCATGGAGGTACGTCTCAGGTCATTCACACCAGCATGTACAATGACTGAGTCATACTTGTATTTGCTTTGGAGTGACCTGAGTGCTTGCGTTATGTGGTGGATCCTAGCACCCGACAGGCAGCTTACCGTGACCTTCTCTTTATTCAGTCTGGTGAGCAGGATGTCAGTGTGTCTGACAATAGAGTCACCTATTACAAGAGTATCAGGTGTGTTATTCAGCCTTAAGATCTGTGGCTGCTTGGCACACTGACTTTGTGGGCTATGTGTTGTGCGTGTTTTGTTTTGAGGTAGCGTTTGCTTGGATGTCTGCTTTGGAAGTCTTTGTTGCTTAGGTAGATTTTTATTTAGAGCCTCCGAGTATGTTTTTGTGTATTTATGTGTTTAGTTCGCTGATGTGGTGGGACTATGTGATACTGGAATTGTGTTGTGTGAGGTTACCTTCTCCTCCTGACTGGTTACACCATTTTTGAGATGAGAGAGCTCAGCCTCCAGTTTGGCTAAATAGTTGCATCTCTCACATATATTTGAACCTGTTTGGAGGAGGAGAGTGTTGTCCGTGTACATGAGACAGTTGTAACATTGCCTCAAAATTCCCAGATTCACCAGCTGGACTGGAGAGGAAACCATTGACTGACCTTTAGACATGCTAGAGTAATATAGGGAAACTGAATTTAAGACGGACCAATAGAGGACAGGGTAATCGTAGAGAGTATAAGAGTAAGTAGTGCTTATGGTTTAATAGTGCTAACTTGTAGGATTACTTAATTGGACCAGTGAAGGGCCTTAGAATGAGAATATGGTGTTTAAATTGAGAGATAGAGCAGTTCTAAGGGAAAAAGTAAAGAGCAGACTTTGTGGAGCCAGGAATAGTTTAAACCCAATTAGGCGGCACTGCCCGCTGTTGCGCTATGCACAAAAATGCGCAAAACCGCACAAAAAAGGTTTTTAAGAGAGGAAGATGAAGGAGTTAGGAATTGACCCAAAATGGCCAATAAAACTACAGTTTCAAGTCAGTAACCAGTCCCACAGGGGCAGGCAGGCTGCTCAATGTTTTTCACTGCCACTGATCAACAGAGAGACTTCCCTTTAGCCCAAGCAAAAAATGGCCTTCAAGAAACTTACAAACAGTTCAAGAACAGCAAGCCTGTAATTGAACTTTTTTAAAATCTCAGAAAAGTGGGAAAAAGCAAGATTTTTTTTGCTTTTTTGTTTTTTTCAGAGATAGCAGAGGTTCACAAGTATCAACAAGTTATAACAGTGCAGTAAATGACCCCACACAAGAGTGCTAGGCCAAGACAGATAAAAATGCAAGTTTTGAGAAAAAAACGATTTAAAAAATAAGTGCAAACAGGAAATTCAGTAAGCAGCTCTAGGTTGTGCTCTAAATACAGTTACTAATGCAGAAATCAAGGTTAACTATCCAGAAAATGCTCAAAATAGGTGGCTATGCAGAAAAACTTAGCAAATAAACAGAGGAAAAATACTTAAAATCTCAAAAGTGGCTCCTTTCTTCTCTCAGCATTTTCTCCTCTTGGTGGGTGCTTCACCAACAGCCAACAAGCCCGAAAAGACACCAAAACCACGAGGCAACCAGGTTTTAAGAGAGGAGGATGAAGGAGTTAGGAATTGACCCAAAATGGCCAATAAAACTACAGTTACAAGTCAGTAACCACTCCCACAGGGGCAGGCGGGCTGCTCAATGTTTTTCACTGCCACTGATCAACAGAGAGACTTCCCTTTAGCCCAAGCAAAAAATGGCCTCCAAGAAACTTACAAACAGTTCAAGAACAGCAAGCCTGTAACTGAACTTTTTTAAATCTCAGAAAAGTGGGAAAAAAGCAAGTATTTTTTTTTGTTTTTTAGTTTTTTTCAGGGATAGCAGAGGTTCACAAGTATCAACAAGTTATAACTGCAGTAAATGACCCCACACAAGAGTGCTAGGCCAAAGACAGATAAAATGCAAGTTTTGAGAAAAAAAACGATTTAAAAAATAAGTGCAAACAGGAAATTCAGTAAGCAGCTCTAGGTTGTGCTCTAAATACAGTTACTAATGCAGAAATCAAGGTTAACTAGCCAGAAAATGCTCAAAATAGGTGGCTATGCAGAAAAACTTAGCAAATAAACAGAGGAAAAATACTTAAAATCTCAAAAGTGGCTCCTTTCTTCTCTCAGCATTTTCTCCTCTTGGTGGGTGCTTCACCAACAGCCAACAAGCCTGAAAAGATGCCAAAACCACGAGGCAACCAGGTTTTAAGAGAGGAAGATGAAGGAGTTAGGAATTGACCCAAAATGGCCAATAAAACTACAGTTTCGAGTCAGTAACCACTCCCACAGCGGGCAGGCAGGCTGCTCAATGTTTTTCACTGTCACTGATAACAGAGAGACTTCCCTTTAGCCCATGAAAAAAATGGCCTCCAAGAAACTTACAAACAGTTCAAGAACAGCAAGCCTGTAACTGAACTTTTTAAAATCTCAGAAAAGTGGGAAAAAAGCAAGATTTTTTTTTTGTTTTTTTCAGAGATAGCAGAGGTTCACAAATATCAACAAGTTATAACAGTGAAGTAAATGACCCCACACAAGAGTGCTAGGCCAAAGACAGATAAAAATGCAAGTTTTGAGAAAAAAATGATTTTAAATATAAGTGCAAACAGGAAATTCAGTAAACAGCTCTAGGTTGTGCTCTAAATACAGTTACAAATGCAGAAATCAAGTTTAACAAGCCAGAAAATGCTCAAAATAGGCGGCTATGCAGAAAAACTTAGCAAATAAACAGAGGAAAAATACTTAAAATCTCAAAAGTGGCTCCTTTCTTCTCTCAGCATTTTCTCCTCTTGGTGGGTGCTTCACCAACAGCCAATAAGCTCGAAAAGACACCAAAACCACGAGGCAACCAGGTTTTAAGAGAGGAAGATGAAGGAGTTAGGAATTGACCCAAAATGGCCAATAAAACTACAGTTTCAAGTCAGTAACCACTCCCACAGGGGCAGGTGGGCTGATCAATGTTTTTCACTGCCACTGATCAACAGAGAGACTTCCCTTTAGCCCAAGCAAAAATGGCCTCCAAGAAACTTACAAACAGTTCAAGAACAGCAAGCCTGTAACTGAACTTTTTTAAATCTCAGAAAAGTGGGAAAAAGCAAGATTTCTTTTTGTTTTTTTCAGAGATAGCAGAGGTTCACAAGTATCAACAAGTTATAACAGTGCAGTAAATGACCCCACACAAGAGTGCTAGGCCAAAGACAGATAAAATGCAAGTTTTGAGAAAAAAATGATTTTAAAAATAAGTGCAAACAGGAAATTCAGTAAACAGCTCTAGGTTGTGCTCTAAATACAGTTACTAATGCAGAAATCAAGTTTAACAAGCCAGTTATAGAACATCATGTTACAGGTAGTAATACATCTGTTTTCAACATATGCATTCTGATATATGGTTTCAATTCCCAACCTATCCAGTTCTGACAATAACTTATCCAATATTAAACAATTTTGTAACTATTAAATACAGGTTTAAAAATTTGATTGTTATTTTATTTTAATGTTATTATTAATGAGTTGATATGGGGTGTTTTTAACAAGTTTATTAAGGTGTGCATAAAGTATTTATTGAATTTTTAATGACAAAGTTTGCAGTAACACTTTAAAGTTACACATATATTTTTTATTTGGTTAATTTTGGTTGCTTGGAATTTGATTAGTTAATTAACTAATAGGAGGCTAATGACTATATAAGAAAAGAAATGTGGTTTGACTGTATTTCTGATGAAGTCCTGTTTGCAACAGGACGAAAACGCTGGTCTGTGTTTTGGTGCATTAAAATGTAATACCTTTGCTGCCTTTTCACTTTTGGAGTCATGGTTTCTGCATTCCAGGAAGTGCTTTGTTCATTTTTTATCCAATATTACCTTCTCCATTATTTTTCCACCACATGAAAGTAGACTTAAGGGTCTATATGACTCTGGGTTTGTCCTACTCCCCTTTCCCTTGCAAACAGGTTTAATAAGCGAGAAATCCACCATATTTATATGACTTAGTGAATAATAGATATAACGGTACTGTAAGTTCTTGCTGAAGTGTTCTTAGGCCATTGTTATTAATTCCGTCTCCTCACTGTACTTTGTTTGGATCCAGTTTGCACAGTTCTTTTTCAATATAATCTAATTTGATTCCAGTATCTGGGGTTAAATGGATGTCACTAGGAAAACTTACCACCATTTTTGTGGATCCAAACCATTTTGCATAAGATTTTGTAAATATATTTATAATCTGTCATGCTTGAGAATAAATTTTAGAATCTGCACTCATTTTATCAATCTGTGTGTCTTTACTTTTTCCACATCTTATGTATCTATAAAAAGGTTTCCTATTATGCTCAATATCTTTATATAATTTTTTTCCAACATTTTCTTGATCTTGTCTCACATTATGCTTAATCGGTTTGTCCTGTTTGTTTATTTCAGTTTCAAAGTTGTAGTTCGACCTCTCTTCCTTTTCTTTAAGTCCAGTTTTGATAGTTTGTGTCATTCCTTGTATTAAAATTTCTTCTGATGATAATCTCATCTCCACTACTCACTAATTATTCCAATTTGCAGTCTTCTATTTATGCCAATGTTTGGTTTCCCACACTACTTTAGGGTCAACCTTCTCATTATCATCTAGGCTTGCCACCCCTCCATTTTTTTTCCGGACTATCAGGAAATCAAACTGATTCTCCGGTAGTCTGGAAAACACTGTACAAACTCCGGTATTCTGTTTCAAAAAGGAAACAGACTATCGGAGTTTGTAAATCAGCTGATTTACTATGCTTTTTTTACAGAAAAGCATAGTAAATCAGCCAAAAGCAGGCGGCGGGAATGAAAAAAGAGGGCATTCCCGTTGAGTGATGCTGTCGTGACATCACAAAATAGGAGATATGTTGGCGGGAGAGGGGGTTGTGTGGGCGGGGTTACTGGTGACGCGAGGTGCGTGGCTTTGCTCCGGTTTTAGCTGTGAAGGAAGGTGGCAACCCTATTATCATCATGATCATATACTGCTGGATATTACAGACCTGATCTACCACAAAAGCCAGCTTTCAGTGGTTGCAGTCCAGTATCACTCACTCATGTATGCTATCATTGACTGAAATAGCCCCTAGCTTATTAACCCTAAAATATTCCTAGTAGTCCTTCCCTCATACATAAAACTGTCAATCAGAATTGTCTGGTTACACCTACTGTTCTTGGATACACGTATCAGTAACCAGTTCTATGTCAGCCATTACTGCTGCTGATGTCTGGTTACACCTGCTGTTCATGGATACTTGTATCTGGTTACACCTGCTGTCCGTGGTACATGTATCAGTAACCAGTTCTATGCCAGCCATTATTACTGCTGGGAAGAGTCTGCAGTATAGATCAACAGCTTTAAATAAACCTAATCAGTATCCTTGCGTTATGTTTCTTAGCTGATATATATATTTTTAGTTAAGCATGATAACTAGGGTACTGGGAAATATGAGCACGTGTATGCAGTCAGAAATAAGAATTTAAAAATGCATTAGCTCACTAAGTCAGTGCAAACAATTCATGCAGAAAGATGAGTTTTTATGTGTTAGAAAAAAGGTGAACCTGGTAATGGAGAAGCAACACTGAGAATTTGTAGGACTGCAATGAGTAGCATTGTCAAATTGTATTAGAAACTGAGAGTAGATGGACCCCCAGGATTCAGAAACAATTAGCATAGCATAGCGCAATCAAAATAGTATAATGAACGGTGATTTGCAGTGGAAGGATGCTTCAGAGACAGATGTAAAATGGGCCACAGAGAGTAATACATCTATACACCAATATTTCTTTGTGAACAGACATACTGACTGTGTAAAGATGCTCGGAGTAGCTTCTACAGTACCAGAACAAGACATGTTAGTAGGCTACCTTTTTGTCAGCCATTGCCTATGACAGTACATGTTGTCACCTCCAGCATCCCAGGCAGCTCCATCTGCAGCTAACCTACTATCACCTCATGACAGGGATATTGCCAAATGCTACTGTTTAGGCAAAAACACCATAGAGAAACTCATAGATATGTGATGCCTCACATTAAATGACATGGGACTGCACCTGTAGATTCTGAGGCTTGGGTGTCCCTAAGCCATCCTTGCTATGTGAAATTTCCAGAAACCATTATGGGTTCATCATAGGTAAGTACTAGGCTAGCCGCCCTTGTGGAGCATTTTAAGCTTAAGCAATTTCTTTCAGTGAGAATTAAACCCTGTACTTCTTGTCTGCGAGGTAAACACTATAACCAGTAAGCCAGTCCTATTAGTGGAATCAGTTGGAGCTACATGGGCATCTGCCTCATGAATCCTACACCAATGACCATGTCATGCTGCAGCATGTGGAGGAGCATATGTGGTTCCCATGGATGTCAGAGGAGAGAGAAACACCACTATGTGGACATTTTATAATATAGTCTGCTTCTTCTGATGTTCTGGGGCAATATTCAGTATTAACCACACTATTACAGCACTGCATACTCTTGCTTTGCACAGGGCTGGACATTTCCTTTGTGGCTTCTGTTTATTTCTCCCATGTCCAGTGCACACATGCTGGTTAACATCCAGCTCCAGTGACATTTTCCTACCCTGCAGCAATGGTGGAACAGCCATTCATAGTGCCAGAATCATTCTCTAGTCTTATGACAGGAGATACCCAGCAATGTTTTTTTCACATTGCTCTGCCAATCGCATTTTTCTCCTTCCTGGAGCCAGTTGTATAAAAGTGCATGTCTTCATGCTGACCACTGAGGTATTTGTCCTGTTCATCTTCTTTTTTTTTTTTTCTTTTCTTTTCATTTATGTGAATTTTTCATATTTCTTGACCACTTAGCCCAGGAATTCTGAACAAAGACAAACATTATGTGAGAAAAAGGACAGAATCAGGGATAAAATTTATACACTGCTCTTATAAACTTAGAAAGTTAATATAATGGCAAGTTCTGAATTAGCATGCATTTTCTTAATGACATGAAGTCAGAAACTCAAGTGTAATCTCTCTCTCTCTCTCTCTATATATATATATATATATATATATATATATATACACACATACACAGTATATGGTTTACTATTAAAATGTTTAAGTGACTTACCATGACTGTTAGAAGGTTGAACACGGAGGTACAGAGAGGCAAAACTGCAAACACAAATCCTGTTAACTCCAAAACCTTGACACACAGCTTGTGTTCACAGTTTTCAGTGTCAGTGTTTTAAAGTGGATCACACTACAGTGGGAATCAGGGAAATTACCCTTTTCCTCACTGTAGTATGATCTTGGAGTTAGAATATGTAAGTAGCAGGTGGTGTGGGGTGTACAGGTGGGCTTGCCCCCCTGCAAAACAGTAGAAATATGTACGCATGTTAGTCAATGTATGTTTTGCATGGTGAGCGGTCAAATGTCAATTCTTTCCTTCCAAAGGTATCAACATTCTGAGCAGTCGGCTGGACGGTTTTTAATTGTTCCAGTTCGAGGATATAAATAGTTGTGGTAAGTCACTTTAACATTTTGATAGTAAACCTATAGATAGATAGATAGATAGATAGATAGATAGATAGATAGATTTACTACCAAAATCTTGAATGTCAAAACACATTTTGTATGCAAGCAGTGAAAACATTTCTAAATTCCCGAATACTTATTAGGCAAACATGCCGAAAACATGTCAATTTGAAATGATTGAACCAACTGCTTTGACATTTCCAAAAGTTTCCTTGCTGACACTTACCTGCCTGCTTCCCAACAGTATAAAAGTATGCAGTTCAGTACAGCACATCACTTTACATCACGGTTTTACAAGAGGGCAAGCCCTTCTGCATCGCCCATGTGGGGGCTGTGTCCCCACACCCCGTGCAAATTATATATTCCAACTCTGAGGTTGCACTATAGTGAGGAAAAGGGTAAAGTTCACAATCTGCACTGTACTGTGGTCTCTGTTCTTAACATCGACCTCATTTGAGTGAATGCACAGTGGCATTCACTAAAGAACATTCATAGAATTACAGTTCATCAATACAGGAACCATCCAATACACATTTGGCATTCCCGTGTTTGCCTAACTGCACTTCTACATTTTGATAGTAAACCTATATATAGTTATCTCTCCCTCTCTCTCTCTCTCTATATATATATATATATATATATATATATATATATATATTTATATAAGGCAAAAATCTGTACATTCACAAAATTTAGGACAGTTGAGTGGTATACCATTCACTCTGCAAATTCAGCCTTGGAGCAGGATGCTGTGTGGCAGTAGTCACCATGCCTTGCATCTGCCTCACTACCAACTGCTTGGTCTCCAAACGTCCATAGACCAACTTTTCTGCAGGGAGGCAAAGGTCACCTTGTGTGAGGCAACCTGGATGTCTAAGTGGTGGTCTGTGGTGTTGCTTTTCCACTGGGGGGCATGGAACCCTTATCAAGGAGTGCCACCCTCAATGTCTACATGGGGGTCATTAGTGTTGCTTCTCCAATGGGGGGGGCATGGACTACTCATCACGGAGTGCCAATGGGAGTCCTATTGGACCTTCTTGCAAGAGAAGAGGAGAATGATTAGAATGAAGTGGGCCAGTGATGTGAGACCCATATTGCTACATGGAAGTATATCATCATGTGATTGGCAGACTTGCTTAGCTACATAGCCCCAAAAATTAAACCAGGTCTAATGTTGTCAGCCACAGAGGTGATTGACTTCAGGGCAAATTCCACATTGGGGCATCTTATCAAGAGGTCTGGACCTCACCCTGTTCCCTCATCATGGCGTTTCCATTCCTTGTGTACCGCTCATCCTACCCTTTTTATCATTCATGCCTGTCCATCACCATTTTCCACCCTGGATTTTTCTGCATAGCTTTTTTGTGGTTCCTTCCTTTGGTATCAGCACCTGAGCTGTCAGTACTTGCTCATACTATATGTCTGTTTGTCTGTCCCTGCTACCATACTTGCACCCTCTTTCTTATCATCATCATCATCCTCTTGCTTCCCTTTACCTTTACCTTTCTTTTTTTTAAATTAAAAGAGAAAATCTGCCCCCCAAATTACCTTCTTCTCCCACCCCCTATTATATATTCACTTCTTATTACCCTTCTGTGCATTCAGTTGCATGCCCTTCTCCTTTCTCTTTCCTGTCACCCCATTTCATTCCCATGAAGAAAATGATCTCATTTTGGCTCTTTGCTGTGCATCCCTTGTATGGGGTCTTGATTGTATTTTCTTGTTCACTTTTAGTCTTTGAAGTGCATGTGTAACTTTCAAGACCCCGTGCATGATGCTATGCCTGAGTCACATGACCTGCCATAACATGGCCACCTGATTTTGCATGGTAACTGTCATTTTTACAAAATCAGGGCTTATTTATGCAGCAATATCTGAGGATGATCTGAGCTATGTCAGCATTTAGAAATACCTCATTTGCTTCAGGCCATATCCCTTAATTACTATTGTGCTATTTACTGCAACACAGTCAGATCACAAGTCTTTCTGAATCCCAGCCTTGGTTTAAGTGATGATACAAATTTCAAGTGCAAACTGAAAATAATTATTAAAATTTTGGTATCTTGATCTATTACATTTTAAATATTCATATATTTTATATCATGTGCTATAGTGTTGACTTGATGTTTTCTAGTTGTTTTAATCTAATCTGGGATTCCGAAAAAAAGTCCTTACACTTGTTTAAATTGCAATGACCAAAAGCTGCCTACTACAAAAACATGAGAAATGTAATTTAGTGACATGTTTAGCTGCAATGATGAAGACTTCATTATTCTGCTAATTTGCAAATCTTTGAATTGGAAGTAATTACTGACAGTGTTAAACAGCAGTTTTCACCTTTAATAACTTCTGGCAGCACATGCATTACTTAAGCACAGATACCCTCATTCCTTCTGTCACACACATGTAGACTTTCATATAGACACATACACACACTCACAATTACTCACTGTACATGACATCCCCTTACCCATGATCACACACACACACACACACACACGCACACACACACACACACCTCTACTCTATTGATCATGTAATCAACTTGTCTACTATGACTGCTCAAGCAGACACACACTCAGGTGCAAACACACACACACACACACACACACACACACACACACACACACACACACACACACACACACACACACACACACAGAGTCACTCTAGACCATCCATATCCCTGCAGACCTGCACATGTGCTGCCACACATATAGAGACACTCACACATCACACCACCACTATCTCTCCACTTAACTCCAAGACACATACCTACATCTTGCAAAGTGACCCTAATTTGTGCTGCTGCTAGTATTTTTTTTCATTTTATTTCCACATTTTACTGATTTGAATGATATGAGATGGAAAAATAGCTTTTATCACCTTCAACCAGTGTTCAACCTTAGTGAACAAATTAAAAGGATTCAATAAATAAGTAAACACATTTTTCCTTTGGAAAGTAATGAGGGAATGAGGAATTTTGGCCATGTTAATTAACATGACTATGTATGCTAAGCTATGAGGGACAGGGCTGCATAAATCCCCTTTCTGCAGTCATTTTTAGGAAGCCCACGTGGCTAATTAGCATAGGCTGCTCTCTTGGAATGTAGCATCAGCATATAACATGGTTATGGAGATGGCCCAATATGGCGATTCTGTCAAGGTAGATTTATTGTGGTAGGCCTGTCTCTGAATCCCAGAGGGCATCCACCAGTGATTGTATGCCCATGTTAGGGATTACTACTGGAAGTAACCCTTTCTGAATTCAAACTTTAGTGCTCTGCTTTAGTGTTTGGTTAATTTAAAGTTGTGTGAGCTTAAGAAAATAATTAAAATAGTTGTGTTTGATCTAATTCTAGCAGTTTGATAAATTTACTTATCAATGAAAGGACTTCATTGTTTAGTTTTATTTTTTAATAAAGTATGCAATTGCTGTTATAGAATTTTGACTGCGTTTTTCATGTAGTAAAGTTTAGTTAAGTGAACTTACCTTAAGCTGTTGTTAGTATTTTTTATTTCCATTTATTTACTGATTTGAGTGATATCAGGAAGAAAACTGGCTTTGATTACCTCTGACCAGGGTTATTACAAATACAATTATATGCCACAGAAATAGCAGTGGTTTTTAAAATTGTAGTCTAACTGCTGCAAATGATGCTGAATCACACAGCCACCTGTGGATCACACAGCCACCTGTGGATAACACAGGAAATCTTAATTCGCAAATGCATGCCATACTTGTTGGTTTTAATAAATTAGCTATTATTAGCTGCAGTCCACCAATCAGATTTCATAGAATGGAGTAACCGAGACCTCATTTAGTGGGCAAGTTGTTAAACATTGTTAAATCTGAAAATTATGTATTTATTTAGTTGTTTGTTTATGCTTTCTTGACCAGGTGGGTGTCACTAGACCAGTGGTCTCTTTTCAGGTGAGATCTGAGGTGGTATTTTTTTACTGACTATGGGAATTTTGGTCAGGGCACATGAGGAACTCCTGTACTCTTTTTAAATAACTGTCATGGAATCTTTTTACCTCCACCTGAGCTGACACAAGTCAGGTGGCTGGAACTTCTATTTAACATCTCATCTGAAGTATGGCACACTCAGGAGTGCAGAATTCTGTAATTATCCTAAACTGCAATGTCACTACTGGAAAGGTAAATCAAAGCACCTGATGTGAAATCTTCTTTCTTTAAAGGCAAGTGTAACACCTGTTGAATCATTGACTGTGTTAGCATTTTTTATCTTCTCTCATCTTGAATGTAAAACAAGTACTGATATTTGGAAATGGGATGCATTTTGTGCAAATTATGTGGGTTGATATTGTCAGTATTGTAGATTATTGCAAATGGCATACTAGAAAACTTCACCTTAAATTAATGTTAAACAGAAGTAAAAGTAATATGTTAAGAACTGATATTGTTTGAAAAAAAAGCTCTTGAGGGCTTTAAATCATATTGAATTTATCACCTTTGTGAGAGATTGTCAATTGGGTATTAGGATGCTTTTAAAAATGGCTCCAAAAGAAGTGTAAATAATTTAACTTTGGAGAGAAGAGAAGCTTTACAAAAAGTAAAAGTAATAATGCCCAACAGGGTGAAAATTACAGGGAAATAGGGGACTACCACTGGTGTATTAAGGCCTGATTTATGCAACAGATATCTTAATCAATAGACTTCTTCCTGCTGGTGCTGGTGGGAATATAAACAAAACCCACCCTCACAGTGCAAATGACTTTTAAAACATATTCCAGTCTCTCATATTTCACATTTTAACACATATGTAGTTTGTCAGTCATGCCTTATGTATTTATTTAAAGAAACTAAGTGGAACTTTGGACACATTTTTAAGTCATGATTAGTCCCTCCTCCAAAAAAAAAAAAAAAAAAAAACAGGAGAAGAATTACATGTGGTATACTGTTCAAGGGTATAAAAAGTGAATAAACAAGATAATTAAAAGAAAGCAATATAAGTATTATATGCAATAAATAGTATTTTGTTCAGCAATATAACACAACAAAATAAAAGAGAATTATAATGATGCAGAAGTGAGCAATGAACATTTCACATGTTACTAAAACAAAGAAAGATGACTTATCTGGTCCTGTAGTAGAAGGTTGGCAGCCAGGGCACTAGAGCAGATGGCTAGGTAGACAGAAGAGTGCTGTGTCAGAATCTACTGACCTCTCCTGGGTGGAGTTTCTTGGTTCTCATTTATAATATGAAATACAGCCTAAATATGCTGTAATCCCCAGTGGACACTAGACTTGGATGGGATCTTTGACCTTCAGGATAGTATGGTTATAAGGTTAGTTCTACTTACATAAGTGTATGACAAGCTCTTGCATCAGCTGATTGCATGGGCAACGCTTGGGAATTTGTGAGTATATGCAGGGAGTAACAGAATGTAAAACAGAAAACTGTTTGATTGCTGTATGGATAATGGTCACAATGCAGCTATGCTTTCATTGCTTAATGGGAACAAACCGGTGAAAAGTGAAGCGGCGATTGTTTGATGGTCATTGAGAATGGAGAAAAAATGTTGGTAAAAAGCAATGCGGAGATTATTTATAAAAAGAGTTAAACAGAAACTTTAAAAGGTGGTGCATGGTAAGGTCAGTTTGGTGCTGGTGAAAGGTAAATGTAGGCCTAAAGTCCTTAATATATTCTGCAAGACAGGAAATGTTATCAATGTGTGCAGAGGCTACGGCTTTAGTAGGAAATGTGAAATTATTAGAATGTTATTCAGAACTGTAGAAGCATAGGAAATAACTAGACCAGTATATGCAGATTGAGTCAGAACAGAGGATTTATTTTCTTTAATTATTTATTTGCATTTGCTTACATGATGATCTGACTGGGCATAAAAACCCTTTTCAGCAGAGGTCTGTGGAGAAAAGCTCCAAATATTTACAATTACTAACAGTAATAGAATAAAACAATCTAATTTACAAGATATACACAACTTCATACCAACTATAAAAGTATCCAACATCCTTCTGCCTGTCCAGCACTAAAAAACATTCTATGCATCTATGTTCCCAGTCAGTCATTGCAATCCATTGACCAAAAAATCCTATCTGTCTACAAGCCTAGCAAATCTGCTGGGCATTGTTTGTACTCCTACAAGGTTGCTAAGGCCTGGAACTCCTTAACTGCATCCATCAGGTCTATATCCCACCTCCCATCTTTCAAAAACCACTAGGAAATACTTCCTAGCTAAAATCTGTCTCTGTTCTTGTTCAAAAAAAAAAAATGGAATGGAACACCTGTTATTGTCTTACAAGTATCCTGTAATTGTAGTTTACTGCTCAGTTTTTATGCATGTCTTTGTATCCTGTAATTGTAGTTTACTGCTCTGTTTTTGTGCATGTCTTTTTATGGAGCTTTTCTCCCCGGGCCTCTACTGAAAATGAACATATATCCAGTTAGACTAGCCTGGTCAACAAATGTAAAATAAAATAAATAAAAATAAAAATAAATAAATCCAGGATAAACTATATCCCTAAATGTGTACAAGTATCTTTTTATACCTTATTCTTCCTTACTCTTCCTTCTACACTCACTTCCTTACTGCTAATTCTCTTCCCTGACTTTCTCTTTAAATATACTTTAAGCCTGTTTTTCCCTATCCTCATATCGCAATTCCTATATGCATTAGACTAACGTACCTTTACTTTCTCTACAAACTGTCTAAAGTTTATCTAAACATTACATGATTGACATATACATTGTACAGATGTTTAAACAATGTTTTCTATATTATGTCAAATTTGTTATAATTATTTAAACTGCAACTGTTTTTGTTTTATTCTCGAAGATTGTAAACTTATTGTCCTTAAAAATGTTTTGTAATAATTTGGAGCTTTTATCCATGGGCCTCCTCTAAAAATGGGCTTCTACCCAGTCAGACTTTCACTGCAATCAAATGTCAATAAACAAATAAATATGAAACAAATAATCACATAACAGAGTGCAACAAACTTATGTACATGATACAACTGTAATAGCTTTGTGAAGAAATAGAAGCATAACAGAAGGAAGACATTGTTAAAAGAGGCTTACAAGAAGTAGGAGAATGTTGAAAAAGTCCAGACAATGGGAAGAGTAATTACGATGAAGTTATTAACAATAAAGTGGGTTACAGAGAAATAATTATCCAGGAGAGTTACACACCCAATTGTCCATGAGGTGAGATTTTAGTAGGAGTTTAAATGTTTTGGAGATTATAATCTCATTAAGTGGTAATGATAGTGAATTCTTGTATTTAGATACAATGCATGAGTTACAGACATCTCCAGTGGAATTGTTGGTTAGGGTCACAGAAGTTAGGAATTTATCCGAAGATCTTAAACTGTGAGGTGGTGTGTACCCCGACATTTGAGATGTTAGACAGGTGGCAATTTCATTGACTATGTGTTATGACATGAGCATGTTTCAGGTGAGTGGCGTTAAGGATATTAAAGAACTCAAGCCAGTTATGATGTTTGATAGCAAGAGTGCTGAGTTTTAGATGACAGGTTTGAAGCAAATTTGCCAATCTTATTATCAGTTTGTTCAAGTTTTCAAAGTTGGCAATAGTGCAGGCTAGGGAAGATGCAATATACATTTATGACAGTGTGCAAAAGGATGGAGGATACAATTCATTTTCAGCTTGAGGCTGTGAAGAAATGTTTGATTCTGTAGAGATGTATTAATTTTTGAATATTCTTTTTTTTGTAACTTGTTCAGTAAAGAGAACAGATTTGATATTCTCCCTGATAGTGAGATCAAGGAGCTTGGTGTGTGAGACCTTCCGTTGCAGGTGCTATTTGATGATAATATTGATATTTTTTTATTATTTTGTTAGGGATTTGAGGTAAATAGGATGATGTTTCTGGCTTTAGGTTTAAGATAGACTTTATAAGCCAATATTCTTTTTCTTTTGTTGGTTTATTTCTCTTTATTTATTGAGTTTTAAAAAATCTATATGAAAACAAATATATAAAACTGTGTGTGTTTGTGTGTGTGTGTGTGTGTGTGTGTGTGTGTGTGTGTGTGTGTGTGTGTGTGTGTATCACTGTTTATTCAGAAATATCTGTATTTAGCTGAAATATTTGTGTGCCCTGCTTGTTCTGAATATCTCTGACTGCATTTTATTTTGATTTGAAGTTCTTCATTTAAGATTTGATCACTTCTATTTTGTATCTTTTTGTAGTATTACATTTGTTTTGTTTTAAGCTTTCTTTTCTGTTGGAGTTTTAAGATTTCTTGGCTAGGGTCAGTTAAAGTTACCAAAGAATTCCTTTGCAAACTGTGAATAGCATCAGTTAAGTAATGGCAAGAGCTGAGAAATAGCATTGCTGTTTAAATTAGAAATATGTGTATTTACCTGAAGTATTTTGTATGCCCTGCTTGCTCTGAATATCTCTGCCTGCATTTTTCTTCTCCCACCCTCCCTGTTCTTCTTGTTTTCTTAAATTTGGTAGCTTTTGAGTTGCCCACCCCTGCTACAAATCTCATTTTGGACACTCCTCCCAGTCCCATCTCATCAGCTCATTCTACTAAGTAGAAAGAGAGAGATCATCTGGGAAGGCCCCCCCCCTTAGATTCTCAGCCTTGAATTATCTTGTTTCCTCTCTTTCCACTTAACCTAAAAAAATTGCACTTTATTCATCTGCTTTTACTGTATTTGTGTTTCTTCCTACTTTATTACTTTATTTTGCTTTTGGTGCTTGTTCTTAAAAGTATTCAATTGCAATTTTTCTGTATTATTGCCTGTTAGTAGCCTGATTAAATTGTAACTATTCTTCTATATTAGGAAGGTTTGTGGTCTACACTCTTTTAGCAGGAGAGATAGCTTACATCCTTCTAAGTTGGGAAATTACTGGTTGAAGGCTTAGTGTATCTGTTATCCTAAAAGTGTCTTAGTTCTGGTTTATGCATTTGAGATTCAGGCCAGTTATTTTATATTAAGAAGGTTTGTGGTCTACACTCTCGTGGGAGGAGACAGTAGAGTTTGCCCTTCTGAGCTGGGAATTGCTGGTTGAAGGCTATTTGTGCCTGCTTATTTGAACTGTTTCTCTCTGAAATTGGTGCCTTTTTTGCTGTAGCTTAGACTAGATTCAAAACTGCTAAATCTAGTTCTGTTTGTATAATGTCAGCACTAATCCAGGCCATCTTTTTTGGAGAGGGGTCCCCTGCACCCTAGTGGTAGGAGTGTGTAGTTAGAACTCATTTGATTTGAAGGTTGCTGGAACAGGGCTCAGTTTTGATCTTTTTTCGTTAACTGGTTAATTTGTTTAAATCAGTTTGCTCTTGTTTGCTGCTGTTTATATTTAAGTGTGTGTCTGTTTTCCTCTGTTAAATCAACCTAAACAGAGTTTAAATATCTTTAGCTTTGTCTGATTGCAGGTTTTGCTGTATCCAGATCTGTTTGTGTGATTCCTGTGTTTCTTGCTACACCATCTTTTGTTGACCGGGGCCTGCCTGTGCTTAGTGGAAGTAAGTGAAGTGGTTGGAAATATTCTGGCATAGGGTATTTAGCTAAGAGCTCAGGGACAAGGGTTAATTGGTCAGTTCTAGTGTTTATATTTTACTTTCATTTTTGTGGTATTTAAAACTTGTGTTTGTGCGGGTTTGTGCTTGTTTGCACATCATGCACCACTGCTGCTCTGTTTTAACCCTTTGTGGAGGTAACTCAGCTACATTTCTCCCTTCCCAGCACTCCTGAATAAGTGAGGCCCACACTTGCAACTACTGTATTGATTTTATCCTGTCCTACTCACACCTATAGGTACGCTCCTCAGATAGTACACACTGTACTATCTCTGACCTCTCTTCCACAGATTCTGACAACTATGGATGGGCAATTCCCTGTGGTTTTGCCTGCTAGTCTGGTTGATATGGGCATCAAGAGGCAGTGTAGCAACTGCCTTACATACACAGGGATCCACTTCTTAATTTTGAAATTACAAACTCCCGAAGTTCTATATATCTAACTGAGAACCTGGAGATCTTTTTATCTTGAAATTAAGAAAAAAAATAAAAACATGTAAAACTATGTTTTGCAGGGGGGCAAGCCCCCCACTGTACCCCCACACCCCCTGCACCTTAAATATACTACCTCTGAGATCGGTCTGCAGTGAAGAGAATGGTAATAGGGTTTGCTAGACAGTGGAGAACAGGATCATTACCATTCTCTTCACTGTAGCGCAATCTCAGAGTTAGTATATTTTAGATACAGGGGTGTGGGAGGATGCAGGGGGCTTGACCCTTTGCAAAAACATACTTTTACATATTTTTATATTTTTTTCTATTTACTTTTAATTTCAAAATTTCATTATGTTGGGATTCTGGGTTCAATTTTATGAATTTTGACATAATGGCCTTTCAAAATTAAAAAGTGCACCCGTACACAGACAACCCTCTACTACTACCACCTAGGAGCACAATATGTGATTGATGCAGTTATATTAAGAGCCTATAATCCTTGCTGTCTAAGTCATAACCAGTACATCTAGCACTGAGAAGGTTGTCTGCACAAACACTACAAACACCACACCTCTAACACCACCCAAACCTGTACAACACACTCCTACATATGTGGAGGTTCTCAACAAAAACATACCTAAACAAAAGAGATTTCCAAAGCAAACATGCACACAGACATCACAAACCACAGCACAAAGCATCACACATAGTACACATGTCTGTGTTTCACAGCCTCTAAGGTCCAGCCACAAACCCAACATACTATTCATAGGAGACTATGTCGTGAGACACACAGATGTGCCCCTCACTAGGCTAGACAAGGAGAAAGTCATGGTAAGTTGCTTGTCAGGTGCTAGAATCCATTATATCACACATGCACTGAAGTCTCTTAACAACAGGTACTGTTATGACTCTGTGATAATGCATATTGGTGTGAATGACTTGAGACGTACCTCTCTGGACTATATGAAGAAAGACATGATTGAGCTCGTCCCAGGCAGGTATGTCCCTAGCCTTAAGCAGCATCCTACCATCACCCAGAAAGATGCCTCAATACAAACAGAAAATGATTGACTTTAACAACTGGCTTAGTTTCTGGTGTCATTCCATGGGGATCCAGTACCTGACAGCCTGGGAGGACATGATTGATAGACCAGGATGCTTTGCCAGAGATGGCCTTCATTTGTCACCCCTGGGTTTCAGGCTTCTGGCAAAGGCACAAAATTACCAACATAAAAAATAATTCTAAACTAAATTTAAAGGTCATGCTGCTAAATGCTAGGAGTCCTAGCATGAAAATGTACTCATTGCAAGCATTCCTTGCCCTGGAGGATGCTGTCATTTATGCAGTCACTGATACCTGGTTCAAAGCTGCAGAGAGCACCCCAGACTTACCAAGTTACTCATCCTACCCTACTTTCAAACCCCAAATGGAGAGCTACAAAGCCAAAGGAGGTGGAGTTTCAATATTTATCAAAGACATACACATCGCCAGGCTGGTCAAACAGTATGATGCACAAGAGACACTCCAAGTGCAATTAACAGTTGATAAAACACCTATTCAAATCATAGCTAGTTACAGACCCCCAACCATGTTCAAGACACCCACTCCACCTATATGGCTTACTTGAATCCATCAGGATTCAACCATCAAGCCTGATCCTGGGTGACTTTAACTACCCAGCCATAGAGTGAAAGACCTATTCTAGCCCAAGCATGAATGCCCAGTGATTCGTTCACTTTGTCAATGCCAATGTATTGGATCAGCTGGTCGACACCCCTACAAGAGGTGAAAATATCGTGGACCTGGTAGTAACCAACATGAGTAGCCACCATAGCACTCCTACAGTATCATCCTCCTTGGTAAGATCTGACCAAAAAGCAATCATCTTTGAAGTCACCATCTTCCCTGACCACCCCCTTGTCAGAGTCAAACAAAAAATACTTTTCCAAAGCTCACTACAATCTCCTGAGAGCAGGTATAAGTAACTTCTCAGCCACTGTCCCTTCAGTAGGAGCTAGCACTAATGTCCAAGCCTACACCAAAAAACTATATGAGCACCTACATAGCTGTATGCACTTAGCAATACCTGACAGGACCAACTAATCTTCCTCAAGGAAGAGTAAGCCTGTCTGGTAGACAGCAGCAATAAACAAACTATAATAAAAGGAAACAATTGCTGTCCAGGACCAAGAAGGAGCAACTACCAAGTTGGAAGCAATCTCCCCTTTGTCTGAACAAGCAAATAAGATCACTGGTGAAATCCTCTAAGGCTAGCTTTGGGTCCACATTGGCCACATCCACTAAGGATAGCCACAAGGCCTTCTTCACATATGTCTGCAGTCTGAAAGATAACATCCAAATCTGCTCTGAACTTGTGGTCAATAACACCACATACACAAACGCAGTAGATAATAGCCAACCTACTGGCAGACAGGTTCAGTGAACACTTCTCCCCCTCTGTCACCCCATCAGTAAACCTGGACATCCCAGTATCTTCCCCTCCCTTCATTACAAGGCAGCAAGTGTTTAATGCTCTCTCAAAGGCACAAATTACAGTATCCATGGGACCCAACAACATTCTGAGTGTATCCTACATGAACTCAGCATGATGTGTCAGCTCCATTAGGCACCCTATTCAACCAAAGCCTGAGCATCTGCTTCATCCCAGCCAAATGGAGGACAGCCACTGTGATCCCTCTACACAAAGATGGAACATCCACTGACCCAGGCAATTATAGGCCCTCAGTGTAACTAGCCTGATCTGCAAGGACCTTATAAACAAGGACATTGCCAACCTCCAAACACTTGACCCTACACAGTTGTGTTTTGTCAAAGGGAAATTGTGCCTGTTAATCTTGGTCGACTTCTTTGAAACAGTCCCCAAAGTCATGGACAAGGGGAAGAAGGTGCACACCGCCTACCTTGACCGAGCCAAAACCTTTGACACTATTCCCCACTCAGGCATAATAGATAAACTCTTCCAGCTAGGCATCAACCTGTATGTTACCAGATGGGTAGCTAACTGGCACATGGATAGAACCCACTCAGTCAAAGTAGTGGAAGCCACCTCTAGTAGTAGATCTGTAGCAAGCAGTGTACCCCAAGGATCGGTCTTGGGGCCTCTACTGTTTGGTGTATACTTTTCTTAGGTGCAAGACAAAAAACAGTGTCTGTGGCTGACCAAGTTTGCAGATGACTGCAAGCTGGGTGCTGTCTTAAACTCCCCTAGTGATGTGAACATCCTCCAAGAGTGCCTTACCCAAACAAATGACTGGTGCCAGAGGCATGGCCTCAAACTGAAAGCCAAGAAATGCATCATTATCTTCTTTGGAGAAAATGGAGTCCCCACTAATTATCACATTCATAACAATGTACTAAGCATGCAATCAGTCATGAGGGATTTGGGCACCCAGGCTGATAGCAACCTGACTTTTCACCACCATGTTGCCTCCATTGTACGGAAGGCTTTCTACATGGCCCACCTCATAAGTAAGGGTGTTTCTTCCAGGAACAAGGGGGTCATAACATTCCCTTAACACACCCATTATTGAGTACAATGCCCCCTTCTGCATGTACCTTGCCAAGCACATGCAGCAGCTGGAGAGACCACAGAGGTTCCTGACCAAGAAAATCCAGGGTCTCAAACATTTGTCCTATACTGATAGGCTAAAAGCCCTGTCCCCTCTACTCAGACTTGTGCAGACTGCTCAGAGGTGACCTGTGTCTGATATACAAGGCCATGTCAGACCCAGCCTTGATGGAGATGCTGCATATACATAAGTCAAGCATCACTCACGCAACCAACATGCAAGGCCTCATCCTGGTCTGCAACATTAATAGAACTTGTTGGTGGGCTAGATTTCTGTCCCAAAGACTTCCCCATCTATGGAATAGACTCCTGCTCCATGTCAAGCATAGTACCTCTCTAGACCTCTTTAAGAAGAACCTGGATGACTGAATGGGAAACAGAAAATACACCCCTGGGATCTGACCTGTGTCCCTGCTGGACAGGGGAAACTGACTTTGTTAGAACATGGGCAAAATTCTTGGCTAGGCTTATAAGGTCCTCCAGGCCAATAGCCAAGTATCATGCTATGAAACTATGAATCTAACTATACACATATATATGTATATATATATATATATATATATATATATATATATATATATATATATATATATATATATTTATGTGTGTGTGTGTGTGTGTAGGACACAGTATCATTATAGAAAGCAGTGTCTCGGCACCCTGCAGATTGACATCCAAACATCAAACATGCCACTATCAACATGTTCTGTGCATGCTCCTGGGATAACCTCAGAGCAAAGTAAACCAATGACAAGTGTTTTTGCAGGGTGTGAAGACCCCCTTCACTCCCCATACCCTCCAATAATTATATATATACTAACTCCAAGAGTGCACAATCGCAAGGTAAAGGAAATATTCTCCTACTCAGGGACTGTCAATCTTGCACACCTGTCAGTCCCCCTGTCCTTTCTGCATCAACCATATAGCATCAGCCTATTGTGTGTCAGGACACTGTGCATTTGATACAGTGTCCTAAACCCAGAAATATAGATAGATATAGACTGATATAAAATATATGACAATGCTAACAGATAAACCTATGTTGATTTACTTGCCCAAAAATAACTGTACCAAACTAACAATATTATGCATTCAGTAATATTAATTAACTATTGTGAAATATTTATTATATTTTTATTTTATTTTAGCATTTGTTTACCAGAAAAGTCCTACAGAGACAGAGCCCATTTTCAGCAGAGGCCCCAGGAGAAATGCTCCAGAAGCATGTCTTTGGAATGTGGGAGGAAACCAGAGCACCTAAAGGATGCCCACTCAAATGCAGGGAGGACATGCAGATTCTACACAAAAGGCACCGCAGCTGAGAATCAAATTGGAGAACCTCTTGTTGTGAGGCACAATGTTAACTGCTGCTCCACCCATCTGGAAACAAAAGAAATGCCATAGGCTGGGATTCATGAACACCTGCTGGATCCCGCTAAGCTAGTTATATGATGGGTGTAGTTTGATCATGTCTGTTAAACATGGTTGACTACTTCATGAAAGTCACCAAGGCAGTGCATACTGACTACCTTAACCTAGCCAAGGCATTTGGCACAATCCCCCACTCAGGTATTATAGATAAACTATCCCAATTGGGAATTAACCCCTTAAATTACCAGATGAGTAGCTGACTGGCTCACTGACAGGGCACATACTGTCAAAGTGGAGACTTCGCCTCTAGCAAAAGACCAGTCACCAGTGGCATACCACAGGGATCTGTGCTGGGTCCCTTACTGTTTGGAATTTATTTCTCAGAAGTTCAGGCAAACCTGGACATCCTATGGCTGACAAGTTTACTGACAATTGCAAATTGGGAGCAGTCACTGAGTCCCCCAACAATGTTAATATGCTGCAGACAAGGTTAACACAGACAGATGATTGGTGCTAAAGCCACAGATTAAACCAAAATGCAAAAAATACATTATTATTCCCTTTGAGAAAGCTGACATCCCTGCTAATTACATTATAGACAGCACCCCCCCCCCAAGTGTAGACCCAGTGATACATGATCTGATTACTCAGGTTGATAACAATCTGAACTTTGACCACTGCATATCCACAGTAGTAAGGAAATCCTTCTATGTGGCACATCTTATAAGTAAAGGTATCACAACCAGATCTAAGGATATTATAATTCCATTATACTCACCCCTCTTCAGGCCAGTAATTGAGTACAATCCTCTCTTTTACATGTACCTCACCAGACACCTGCAACATTTGGAGAGACCACAGAGGTTTCTCACCAAGAAATTACAGGGTACACAAAACAGAGTCTTATGCGGAAAAACTGAAAGCCCTGTCACTGTATTCTATTACCTACAGGTTGCTAAGGGGTGAACTGTGCCTGGCTTACAAGACAGTCTCTAATCTGGCCATGATGGAAATGCTACACATTCATAAATCAAACTGCAGTAGGGTCACTTGCTCCAGGGATCTTAACCTAGCCTCTGACATGAACAGGTCATGTTGGAGAGATATATACATCTCCCAGAGACTGCCACTTCCCTGGAACAAGCTTCCAATTGATGTGAAGTAGATCCCATTCCTGACCCTCTTCAAACACAACCTAGAGCAATGGATGGGTGACTAAAATTCACTGCTGGGATGGCACCCATGTCCCTTCTGGACAGAGGAAGTTCGTATTAAATACCATAGACATTTACCTTTGCGAACTTTAGTCATCTAACCACAGACAATTGGGCAGCTCGGGATAAATATGGCTAGACTTGTAAATGCTCTAGGGCTGTTAGCCTAGTAACCTTTTATGAATCTATGAACCTATGATCAACAATAATGAGCTGAGCATGGCGTGAGTGATTCAGAAAGCACAACAAAATGAAATGGTGAAATGGAAAGCAAGGGTTTGCAGAGCTATATGCTAATGACTGTATAATGAGCCATGTTTGTACGTTAAAAAAAAAAAACATGGAGCAATTCAGAAGCATATAAATAATTCACAAACACGCCTCATCAGAAACATGACAGACCCTGAGTCTGGGCTGCTCAAGTCATGGTTCTACTTCCTAGAAAAATCTGCTGGTGTTCTACAGTGTGGCCCTGCTACCTGTGCTAAAATACTGACTGTATATATGTCATCTTACATTATATAACTGTTGGAAAAGAGTTACAGCAGGTTGGCCCAATGCAGGGACCACAGTTACCAGCACCACAGTCAGTAGCAGATGACACTATTGAGGCAGAGGTGGACCTGCAGCAGGGGATGATCCTGCCAAAGGGAAGTGGGCACATTATTCCACGGCACTGGCTAAGAGGCAGCAAATTGCACATATACTCACTACATAAGTTTAATAAGAGCTCAGCAGATAGAGACAGTAGCACCGACACATAGAAACAAATGAGACTGTGCTTATCTATGCATTGAATGGCTTCTCTAAGCATCAGACATTGGCAGACCAAGGCCAGGGAACTCTTATCAGGTGAGTGAGCAAGTTTTCCCGCACAAATACTACAATACCTATATGATTAAGCAGAGAGTAAAAATGATGATGCATACACAGGAAAATCAAACATGTTAAACATACAAAATATATATATATATATATATATATATATATATATATATAAGCTCACCAGATGTAGAAAGTAAAAATGAACTGAAACAAAATAAACTGTCGTTAACTACGCATTGCCTGAGCAGTCTGTACATCAGACATATCCATGCCTCTCAACCTCTCAGAAGAAGAAATCTGGAAATAAACACAAATAATGGAACAAATGAACAAAATCTGGGACAGGTTTTAATCACTGCTCTTATAAATTTAAAAAGTTGTTATAATAACAGGATTCACATTAGCATGCATTTTCTAAAGAATGTGAAGTCTGAAACTGAAATGCCTATCATAATTTAGTGACGTCAGTCCCCAAAAAATTACCAAAAATATCACAAATTTTAAAAGGAACAGTACAAAAATATGAGGTAAAAGCCTGGACATTTTGGGAAAATCTGGACAATTGAGAGGTATAGACATAAAAAGCCCAGGTCAGACACTTTTCCAGAGGTGAAGGCAATATCATCATCATTTGCACGTGGCTGAGCAAGCTTTACTACACTACTACTACTACTAGTACTACTGCTATAATTACTGCTATTATTATTATTATTACTACTTCTACTACTACTACTACTACTACTACCACTAGTACTACTACTATTATTACTGCTATTATTATTATTATTACTTCTACTACTACTACCACTACTACTACTACTACTACTAGTACTACTGCTATTATTACTGCTATTATTATTATTATTATTACTTCTACTACTACTACTACTACTACTACTACTACTACTACAACCACTAGTACTACTGCTATTATTATTATTATTATTATTATTATTACTTCTACTACTGCTACCTTAAGCCACGGTGGTGCAGCGGTAGTGTTGTCACCTCACAGCAAGAGGTTCTCCCATTTAATTCTCGGCTGGAGCACCTTCTATGTGGAGTCTGCATGTCCTCCCCACGGTCGAGTGGCGTTCGAAAGACATGCGTGAATGGGTGTGCCTTCATTGAAGGTTGGGTGCTGGCACCTCGGCACCATAAAAATCTACTGCCAATCATTAGTGGACCGAAGTTCCGCTGTGGCGACCCCTAACCGGGAAAATCCAAAAGAAGAACAACAACATTACTTCGACTACTGCTATTTTTACTCCTACTACCATTACTACTAATAATACTATAACTATATTATTATTACTCTTATGACTACTACCACCACTACTGCTAGTATTACTACTATTACTACTACTATTAATCTAACTACTACTACCACCACTACTAGTAGTAAAACTACTACTAGTAGTACTTATTACTAATAATAATACTAGTACTATTACTACAATGTCAATTACAATTACTTGTACTACTATTATTACCATTCTACTACTAAAAATAATAATAGTAATATCACTACTATAACTACTATTAGTACTATTACTACCACAGCTGCTACAAGACCTAAGCAGAGTAAATACACATGCAAAATGATGATGTATACACATAAAAACTAGACTTTGCCTGCCCATACATTTCCAGGCCACTCTGTGCATCAGACATAGTCAAAACAAGATTCAGATTGTGCAAAAGGCAGGGTACCGCTATCATCATCTTCATGGAGGGGGTTACAGAACTGCTTATCTTTCACAGAGAAGCATGTGAGTGAGAGAACTAAGGTGTAACAGAACAATTATATGCACTTAGAACCAGTATATTGCGGCACAAGATGTGTGTCTGGTATGTGAAAGTCCATGGTGAACTGTGTGTGTGTGTGTGTGTGTGTGTGTGTGTGTGTGTGTGTGTGTGTGGGTGTGTGTGTGCGTGTGTGTGTGCGTGTGTGTGTGTGTGTGTGTGTGTGTGTGTGTGTGTGTGTGTGTGTGTGTGTGCTTGTGCATGTGACGTGTCATAGCCAGCACAGTTTATTTGTGTGTGTGTCTGCAGCAACACAGCCACAAAATGTCTGCCAGCACTACCCTCTGGCATACTGGATATATCTGAGCCATGCATGGGAGATGATCAAGTTTGTTGCAGATGTCCACAGCCACAAAAACGGCCTCTGTCAGGTGTTGCACTGGATGTTCCAGGACACTGGCTAGAAGTCCTGAACATGAATAGTGTCAGACATCATCATGACCACATCCAAGGCCACAACCACTTGGATGACCTTGCCTGGGTGTAGATATATCCACAATTGTTGCAGCAATGGAAGTGCTACCACTGTTGGAGCAAGATCTGATACATCCATCCAATATCTGAGGATATATCAGCTGAACAGCCTTGTGGATTTTGCCCCTCCCCAACAGATGACCCAAACAAACACTGCATATTTCAGTGTTTTATTCATCCTGTTTAAGCAATCACATACACAGCTCATGCAGTCCCATATGTCCTTACACACAACCCGCAGTAGTCTCAAACCTGTTCCAAGGCCCTGGTAGAACTTGCCTGTGTTTCTGCAATGGTCCTGTACATACACTGAGTGGCAGCTACTGGCATACCAATCTCAGAACTTGAGTGGTAAACATACTTCCTCTGAATACCTCTACTGACCCCCAGTACCTCCCACCCATGATTACCAGGCTGAGATTTAGATATGTCAGCACCTTGGGCCACCAAACTACCCTAATCAACTGTGTTCCCATCCAACTGTCCACTTTCAGATTGTTTGTTGTTATGGATATATGTAGGCAGATTGAATGTGTGGAGTCACATTCCCTGTGTCTATCGTACTGCCTGCATTCTCAGACTATGCTTGCTCTTCCCTGCTATCATCACCAGAGGATAAGAATCCCCCAAATCAGACAGAGGTAGTTCCACAATGCCAGTAGAAGATAATACTTAAGCTGTGAATGCATAAATAACTGGAAATAAAATGCCCATTGTAAGTATGCCCAGACACAGCAATTACACATGCAAGTGATATAATTGCATTTACTAATTAAGATAAGTAACACTTTATGCTACGGTACCTCAATCATCAGTTGCGCACAAGCTATACCACTATCCTAATAAAGTCCCAGCACCTCAGAATCTAATTCAACCCTATACCACAACAAGATCATTAAGATCTAGTAACCAAAGCCTCCTAAATGTCATTAAATGCAATAACAATGCTGGGAAATCTTTCCTTAGCTACTCTATTTCTAAGCTTGGAATACTCTGCCACCTGACTTCTATTAGCTCTGCTTCACAATTTACAAAATTCTTAAAAACCCACTATATAAACAACTGGTCATGCTCCTGTGACTCCCCAGGGTAAACATCCACTTAATAAATCCATTTTCCAGCATACAGCTAATAGTCCACATAACAAATCCTGCCTTATCTTCAGGGCTAAACCTCTTGCATCTTGCATTAATCCAACAATCACTATCTTAATTTGCCCGCTATAGGCATTAAGCTCACTGCCATCCTATTTTGCTATTTTTCTACTGAAGTTATCATGACTCTGTTATGCTGATTCACCTTTTACTTAGTAACTAATCAATTTACATCATCATCAGACACAGTACTGCGTGTGAATTCTATGTTAATCTCATTTAAACTATTGTCACGAGTGTCTCATTTAAATCTTACTTCCACTGATAGTACTCTTAGCAATGTTTATTATGTTACTATGTTTAACAAGCGATTATGAGTTGTGTGTCTCTTCTTGACTGATATATAGGTTCATAGGTTCATAGGTTGGTACTAGGCTATTGGCCTTAGGGCCTATACAAGCCTAGCCATAGCAATTCCCTGGCTATTTCTTCCCACAATATTTACTTCCCTTGATCCCTGTCTAGTAGGGAAACTGATGTGATCCCTGGGGTGAATTTCCTATCTCTCATCCAATCATCAAGGTTCCTTTTGAAGAGGGCCAAAGAGGCACTCTGCTTGACATGTACTGGCAGTCTATTCCAGAGTCTGAGGAGTCTCTGGGTCAGGAACCTATCTCTCCAGCATTTGTTCATTGTCATGACAAGGATTAGATCCCTGAAGCATGTGGCTCTAAGGGATTGGGATTTCTTTAAGTGTAGCATGTCCAACAGCTCTGGGTTATGTATGTATGTATGTATGTATGTATGTATGTATGTATGTTAAGCAGAGATCATCTCTGAGTAGACGATATGCGACAGAGTATGGGTGGAGTTTTTTTTTTACGGTCAGCATAGGGCATATGCTTTAGGCCTGTGATTCTTGTAGTGAGGTATTTCTGTGGCCTTTCCAGTTGTTGCAGATGTCTTGAGAGATACATACCAAACTGGGCATTGTATTCTATAATGGGTCTAATGATAGATGAGTACAGGGGGACAATGACCTCCTTTTTTCTAGTTGAAAATCCCTTATTGATGAGGTGTGCCATGTAGAAGGATTTCCTGACTGTTGTGGCGATGTGGTTATCGAAGGTGAGACCACTGTCCACCTGTGTCCCTAAGTCTCTTATCACACTTTTGGTGTTTAGTGTACTGCCACCTATGTGTTAATTCATGGGTACATGTTTTTTCCCAAAGGGGATAACTATACATTTCATAGCATTGAGCTTGAGCCCACGGTTCTGGCACCAAGAATCTGTTTCTGTAAGGCCCTTTGGAAGAATATCCATATCATTTGGGGAATCAATAATGGCTCCCAGTTTGCAGTCATCTGCGAACTTTGTTAGCCAGAGTCCCTTAGTGCTGGCCTGTACTTCAGACAAGTAGATGCCAAACAAGAGCGGTCCCAGGACAGAACCCTGAGGTACTCCACTTGTCACTTGTCTGGAGCTGGATTTTGAGTCAGCTACTTTTACAGTCTGGGTTCTGTCAGTAAGCCAGTTGGCAACCCATCGAGTGACGTAGGGATTAATGCCCAGCTTAGTAATTTATCTTTGATTTATCTACATGAAAAGAGACATGGAAGAGCTCTCTGATCATGTAGCCCACGCTGATATGACTCTGACCCTGAGTAGCATCCTGATTTCACCAAGAATTATACCACGGTATAAAGAAAAAATTATCAGTTTCAACAATTGGCTACGTTTCTGGTGTCATTCAAAGGGGATCCAGTGTCTGTCTGCCTGGGATGACATGCTCGACAAGCCACGCTGCTTCGCTGGAGACAGCTTGCACCTGTCACCCTTAGGCTTTCGAATACTGGCCAAGCCTCTTGCCACCCCCTAAGTGCCTTTTTCAGGCAAGGCTCAAAAGACAAACCCACCATGGTAAATAGCACAAACAACAAAAATCTGAGGGTAATACTACTCCATGCCAGAACTCTAAACCTCAAAATGCACACACTCGAGGCACTCCTCAGTATGGAGAAAATCTATATATGTGCAGTAACAGAAACCTGGTTTAAGGATCCAGAGAGCACCCCAGCACTACCAGGCTAGAACTCATACCATACATTTCGGCCACAGAACCCGGACTGAAATACAAAAGGCGGGGGAGTATCCATATTCATCAAGGATATCCACACCTCCAGGTTAGTGGCACAGCATGATGCTTCAGAGATTATCCACGTGCAACTAACAGCGGGCAAAACTGCAATTTAAATTGTAGCTTGCTACAGATCACCCACCATGTCCCAGGACCCCCATTCTGCATTTCTGGAAACACTGGGTAACATAAAGGTCCTACCAAACACCCTATATTGGGTGATTTCAATTACCCAAACATTAACTGAGAGAACTACTCAAGTACTAACTCCCTTGCCCATCATTTCCTAGAATTTATAAACTCAAACACACTGGAACAACTGGTCAACACTCCCACCAGAGGTGAAAACATATTGGACCTGGTCATTACCAACATGGGTGACCAGTGTTCTACACCGGAGGTCAACCCCTTGCTGGTTAGATCTGACCAGAAACAAATCACTTTGGATATTCACATTCCGCCCCCACCCCTGGACAAGGAAACCACCATGAAAAACTTTTCAAAAGCAAACTTCACATTACTTAAGATGGAGGTGGAAAGTTTCAAAACCATCATGCTAAAAGATAAAGCTGTCCAAGCTGCAAACTCCTTTACTAATGCATTCTAAGGGCACCTACAAGAATGCATGGATCTTGCTATCCCAAGCAAAGCCAAGATTCACTCCTCTAAGAAAAGGAAACCAGTCTGGTGGACCCCTGCCATAAACAAGCTATACAATAGAAGGAGGAAACTAGTACAGAAAAGAGTAAAATCCCAAGAAGGGAAGACATCCCTGATTAGTATCAGCAAGAAACTATGATCCCTCATAAAATCATCCAAGGCGAGCTTTGAAAGAAAACTTGCCAAGGACTCCAAAGATAACCACAAGGCATTCTTTAGCTGTGTCAAGAATCTAAGTGGCAATGCTCAGATCTGCTCAGAGTTAGTGCAGAATGGCACAAAATACACTAAACCAACCGATATTGCCAACATCCTGGCAGACAGGTTCACTGCAAACTTTACCCCCCTCTCACCCCCAAAAAAGCCCATAACCATACCAGAATAATGTAGATCCCCTGAAATCACAGACACTCTGGTTAAAATAGCCCTCTCCAAAGCCAAAAACACAGTATCAGTGGGACTGGACAGTATCCCAGGCTGTGTCCTACACGAGCTCAAAGACGAACTAACCCCTCACCTAAACACACTGTTCAAACTCAGTGTCTCCACAGGCTACATACCCTTAGAGTGGTGCAGAGCAACGGTTATTCCACTCCACAAAGTTGGAGCCACAACAGTCCCCGGGAACTATCGTCCTATAAGCCTGACTAGCTTGGTCTGCAAGGCTATGGAGCGCATCATCATGGAACTCATTAACAGAGACATTGGGAACCTCCAAACACCCAGTTCAGCTTTGTTAAGAGCAGATCATGCCTCATAAACCTGGTGGACTTCTTTGAGACAGTTACCAAGGCTATAGATGAGGGAAAGGTAGCACACACAGCCTACCTAGACTTCGCAAAGGCCTTCGACACCATTCCCCATTCTGGTATTATAGACAAGCTCACCAGCCTAAACATAAACCCCTCTATCACAAGATGGGTTGCCAATTGGCTCACGGACAGAACCTACATGGTGAGAGTTGTGGGAGCTAGGTCTGACTCTAAACCGGTTACAAGGGGCGTTCCCCAGAGCTCAGTCCTAGGACCCCTCCTGTTCGGCATATACTTCTCAGAAGTACAGACAAGCACAGGAGGACTATGGCTGAAAAAGTTAGCAGACAACTGCAAACTAGGTACTATAATTGACTCACCAGCTGACACAGACATCCCCCAAAAGGGTTTCACTGAGACGGATACCTGGTGACAAAATCATGGCCTCAAGCTAAATGCCAAAAATTGCATAGTTATTCCTTTGGAAATAGCAAAGTACCTACAAACCACCACATAGGTGGTAGTCCCCTAAATACGGAAAATGTAATAAGGGATCTGGGGACCCAAGTAGAGAGTAATCTCTCCTTTGATAATCACATTGCCAAAGTGTTTATAAAATCCTTCTATGTGGCCTGCCTAATCACAAAAGGGTTTGCATCCATATCAAAAGAGGTCATTGTGCCCCTCTACTCATCACTCATCAGACCCATCATAGAGTACAACACCCCATTTGGGATGTACCTTACAAGACACCTGCAACAGCTGGAAAGACCACAGAAGTACCTCAGCAAGAGGATCACTGTCCTCAAACAGATGCCTTATGCAGCTTAACTGAAGAAACTGCAGCTGTACTCGGTTGCATACCACCTGCTCAGAGGTGATCTCTGCCTGATATACAAGGCCATGTCCAACCCAGAATTGAAGGACATGCTCCACCTAAAGAAAACCTTATCCCCTCAAGCCACATGCTCTAGGGATCTAAACCTCACCGCAACAATAAATAGGACGTGCTGGAGGGATAGATTCCTGTCCCAAAGACTTCCCATGCTTTGGAACAAGATTCCAATCTACATTAGGCAGAGCTCCTCGCTAGCACTCTTCAAGAGAAACCTTGATGAGTGGATGGGAAACAGAAGGTTTACCCCAGGGATCACTTCAGTGGCTCTGCTGGACAGAGGCACAGGGAACTAACCTAAGGGGGTGGCGAAAGGCAACACATTCTGACTAGACTTATAAATGCCTTCAGGCAGATAGCCTAGTACCTACCTATGAACATATGAACCTATGAAACTATTCCAGAATGAGGTATGGTGTTGAAGGCCTTAGCGAGGTCCAGATAGGCTGTATGGACCACCTTATCCTCATCCACAGCTCTGGGGACTGATTCAAAGAAGTCAGTCAGGTTCAGGAGACAGGATTGGCCCTCCACAAACCCAAACTGGGTGGGGTCCAGTGTTTGAAGGTTGCCAATGTCTTTGTTTATAAGTTCCATGATAATACATTCCATGGCCTTGCAGATCAGGCTCATCAGACTGATGGGGTGGTAGTTCCCAGGATCCAAGGTGGATCACCCTTGTGGAGTGGGGAAACTGTAGCTGTAAGCCACTCAATGGGCCCAAAGCCTGAGGTGAGGCTATGATTAAACATGACACTTAAGTGAGGTGCCAGTTCAATTTGTAGTTCATGTAGTACACAGCCCAGGATGTTGTCTGGTCCCATGGATACTGTATTCTTAGCTTTGGAGAGTGCATTATTTACCTGTGTGTCCATTATTACCAGAATTTGGCAATCTTTTGGTATTGAGATGGGTCCCTTAGGGGGTGAGAGGGGGGGTGAAGTTGGTACTGAATCGATCTGCCAGGATATTGGCAATATCCTTGGGATCAGTTTATTTAATGCCATTCTGTTGTAGCTCAGAGCAGATCTGAGCATTGTCATTTAGATTCTTGACATAGCTATGGAATGCCTTATGGTTGTCTTTGGAATCTTTGGAAATTTTATTTTCGTAACTAGCTTTGGAGGATTTTATGAGAGATCTCAGCTTCTTTCTGAGGCTGGTAAGGGAGTTTTTTGCATCCTGGGATTTTCCTCTTTTCTGCAACAGTTTCTTCCTTTTGTTGTAAAGTTTGTTTATGGCAGGGGACCAACAGATTGGCTTCCTTTTTTTGGAGGAGAACATCTTGGTTCTATTTGGGATGGCATGATTCATGTACGAATGGATGTGCTCATACAGTCTCTTAGTGTAGGATTCAGCAGTCGAACCTTCAGTTCCCATCTGCATGGGTGTCATGAGGTTTGTCACTTCTGACTTGAGTAGCATGAAGTTGGCTTTGGACAAGTTTTTTACAGAGGTTTCCTTACTGGTGGATGCAGGAGGGATGTGGATGTCAATGGTGATTAGCTTATGGTCAGACCTGACCTATGAGGGGGTGACCATAATTGTCGAGCATTGATTTCTCATGTTGGTAATGACCAGGTCTAGGATATTGGACTCCCTGGTGGGACTATGGATTAGTTGATACAGGGCATTGGAATTTATAAATTCCAAGAACTGGGCAAAGGTGTTGGTACATGAGTAGTTTTCCCAGTTAATGGCAGGGTAGTTGAAATCACCCAGTATTAGGGTGTTTGGTTGTATCTTAATATTTTCCAGTATGTTTAGAAAGGTGTAGTGAGAATCCTGGAGCATGGTGGGGGATCTGTAGTAAGCTACAGCTTGGATTGCAGTCTTACCTAGTGTTAGTTGCACCTGGAGAATTTCAGATGCATTGTGTTGGGCAACTAGCCTTGTGGTGTGAATATCCTTAGTGAATATGGACATTGCTCCACCTTTAGTGTTTCGGTCCTGGTTAGGTGGCCAAAAAGTGTGGTAAGAGTTGTAGCCTGGTATTGCAGGGGTGCTCTCTGGAGCCTTGAACCAGGTCTCAGTTACTGCACAGATATCAATGTTATCCATTTTTAGGAGTGTCTCAAGAGAGTGCATTTTGAGGTTTAGGCTTCTAGCATTGAGCAGCATTACCTTCAGATTTTGCATGCTTATACCTGTTATGGTAGTGGTTTTGTCCTTTGAACTTTGCCTAAAAAAGGCACTAATGTTGTGGCAAGAACATTAGCCAGTAACCTGAATCCCAGGGGCGACAGGTGCAGACCATCTCTGGCAAAGCATCGTGGTCTGTCGATCATGTCGTCCCAGGCAGACAGATATTGGATCCCCTTTGAATGACACCAGAAGCTTAGCCAATTGTTGAAGTGAATCATTTTGTCCTTATACTGTGGTATCATTCTGGGTGAAGGCAGGATTCTACTTAGGGCTAGAGTCATACCTGCTTGGGCCACATGATCTGAGAGTTCTTCCATGTCTCTTTTCATGTAGTCCAGGGAGGTACGTTATCTGGAATCTGTTTATTACTACTTTGTACTGCCTCCTATTCTTGGTTTGTAGTTTGTACTGCCTCCAAGTCTTGCATTGCATTCTTGTTTGTTTTTATCTATAGTGATGTATGTGATATGGGCTTTCCCCCCCGGGCCTCCGCTGAAAATGAACCTGCGTCCAGTCAGACTATCCCAGTAACCAAATGTAAAATAAATAAATAAATAAATATGTAAGTATGGGCATACCATGTGCAGGAGGTCTGTGCAGATGTACCTAGACACAACAGATGTGAGAGTGTTATAAGCATTTATGTGACCACAACTGCAAGTGGTTGACTTACAAAAGGTAGAGAGACATGCCTGGGACATCACAAGTTGAAATCCTCTGGGACCTGCCCATCTCTATCCCAGCATCCAGGACCACATTGTCAATATCTGAGGAGCTGCCAGTGTCCCTGAATCATGCCATGAAATCATCCTTTTTGGTAAGTAGTGGTATGTCAAATGGCCCACCACCTGTAGGCCCACACCTTCGTGCTATAGCGTCCACTGTGTTGATGGTCCTGTGAATCATATCAGTGTCTGTATGTCAAAGCATTTTGTAATTAAGGCCATGGCCACCACAGTATTCACATTGACAACTACCTTCTGCCTAACATAGTCATGGAAGGGCTTGTTAGTAGCTTGCAGTTCAAGGACCTGTCCACTATGGAACTGAGGGTTTGTACTTTCATCTCATTCTCAGCCTCTGAAAAATGAGGCTCACATGGAAGATCTGCCCTTAACAATCTTAAGTGCTATTTCCCTGTTGTTGTGAAATAAAAAAACATATCAGAAATAAGTTTATTACAATGGTAGTACACAAACATCAACAATTATGAATTATATAGCAATATACATTCATGAAACAGCTTTGTCAAGACTAAAACAAACAATAGCCGTGTCCTAAAAAATGTCACACAGCAATTTAACGTCCACATGCATGTGTCTCCCAGTCCCTAACAATAAAATAACTATACCCTGAAAACACACATTCAACCATTCTCATGTCCAAATGCATTTGTTCTCACCCTAACCCACAAAGAAAAACAACATATGCAGGAATGTGTTCACTTATCAGGCAAACTATTTCAGAAGCATAACAACAATATGAAATAGAACACAAACTAACTCCATATTGACAACAAATGTGCACACATTTTATTTTGCTCACTGTTGCAGTGTACATGTCAATAGATATACCTCTTTACAAACTAAATTCTAAATTGTCTGCCTGGTAGGATTCTAAACACTGCTATACATGTCTTGCTATGAACCCATGTAAGATACCTTGATGACTTTTATACATTACAGTGAAACAATGCATGTATATGGTACAAAGCAAATACATATCAACATTGTACAAAGACTGAGTTGTATGAAGACACACCTTGAAATATTTGTGAACGAGTCCCCTCTGGGTCTGGAGCAATTTCCAAAACAATTTTGTTTGGCAGCACAAGGGGAGGAAAGTAGTCTTCTGTAGTGTGATGAACGATCTCCACCCCACATTGCATTTATAAAATATAGATTAACACTTCTGGCTCATCGAATATGCTAAATAGTCCTCAACCCATTATACTTTCTAAATCACTGATTTTACTTGATGAGCAAAGGAGGTTAGCACTGTGCTGGAGTCAACATGATGCGCCACAGAAGCCTAAGCATCACAGGAGAGGGGATTAAGCCTTTGGCCAGCGAATGCCTTCTAAGTAAGTCTCATTAGGAGTATTGGTCAGTGAATGATGCGCTAAGCAAACATGCTCATCAATCTCATACTTTGAAAGGATAACTGTTACAAATATGTTTTACTTATACTCATCGGGCAATATGACTGAACCTTCAGCCGCATGTTAGCCTCATGCCATTTCAAACATATGCGAGGTGACTGTGCAAACATGGCGGACATTAGTGAGATTCCTGAAAATGAGAATAATAACTCCAACAATATGAATCTGGAGTACCTCTTAAGCAGATATTCACAGTAGAAAGTTTTCAAAGTATGAGATAGGTACAGGGCTTGAATTCACACAAGGAAGAGTATAATTTAAATATATTTTGTAGCATTATACATTGCATCATTTTATAATAATTTTAGTGTACCGTTAAGCAAATGCCTTCTAGAAAAAAATGTGATGATGTTTCTTCGTTTCTAAGATGTTGTATGGATCATTATCATTTAATATCTATGTATACCATTGTTGCAGTATTACTTTTTGTATAATCGCTTTTACATTTTGACACACTCATCCTGCTGTCAGTTGACAGAAGTGTTTAATGACAGCCATGATATACATGCATTAGTGGTGTTACAAGTTCATATAGGTTCATAGGTGAGTACTAGACTAATGGCCCTGGAGCCAGTACAAGCCTAGTCCAAGAATATTCCCAGTCATCCTTTTGCCAGATGTTAGTTACCTGTGCCCCTATCGAGCATGCCTGTTGAAGTGATCCCCAGGGTGAATTTCCTGTTACCCATCCACTTGTACAGGTTTATAGGTGAGTAAATGTACAAATCAATATTTTGATTGTGTTTTGTAGGGGTTCATGTCCCACTTGCATTGTGCTTTGCATTACTATATTTTGCCTATAAACAATGTGATCAGTTTGTTATGTACACTTTTTTAAAGTGTGACACCTGCAATTATAATCAAGACAATTGGGTTCACGTAAAACAGACTGATGTGTATCAATATCGATTTAGTTACAATGTAAAATTATTTATTTATTTATTTATTTTACATTTATTTTACATTTGTTGACCGGGCTAGTCTAGCTGGATATATATCCGTTTACAGTAGAGGCCTGGGGAGAAAAGCTCCGGTACAGTAAAAATTACAGTGTTGAATATACATATACATAAAGTAAAAAATATTTAACAATACATCAAAGATTTTCTACATAGATTTTTAAGTGGTACAAGAGTGGCAAGGCAATAACATTTCAGAAACTTATCAGTCTTACATTTCAAGAGAGAAAAACAAACAAATTTAAAATGTACAAGTCTAGTTCTACTAGTAACATAGTAGGCTATAAAAAACAAGACTAAGGATAGAATGATTTAAGGCATAACTAAGATTAACTAAGATTATTACTACAAAACGTAACAGCTTTTATTCTCACATTCAGTCATTACATGGTGTTGTAGTTGTAATTCATTACTGTGGATAGTACCCATGATAATATGACTGATGTGTGCCTCACAGTGCTCACCTCAGTATTATTAAGAACATATATCTGTGTGCATGCTGTGGAATATAAAGTACATTTCCAAAGTGAAAAAAAACATGAAACAATAAGTTATTAAAATACGAGAAAAAAAAAAAAATAAAAGCAATAGAAACATGTACTGTCACAGCTTCAGTGGCATATCTGGATAATGACCTTTTTCTAAATATGCCTGGAATATGCAGGAGTTCACATCCCCATATGTGCAATATGGTTGGCATTGTTTTATCCTAAAATAATAATGATGTTATTTAAAACCCAATCACGTCCCACATGTGCACCAAAAGTTAATCTAAAATAGCAATGTCATTTTAGTGGTCAGTTGCTGGATGGTTGGTATAAAGTAGCAACAATGGTCAGAAATGACCATAGGGAAATGATTGTTCTTGTTTCACAGTAAAAATCAAAAAATAAAGCTTATGCATGAGCTAAGACTTTGCTACTGGTTGCTCACCTGAGCATGACATTAGCACATGTCAGTTACCATTCAAAATATAAGCACAATTACTGTAAAGGGAATCTTTTCCACATAAAAGCCTTTGTGCGCTAACTAATTAATGCAGTAAAGAACCCCCTTATAGGTATTGTAATATAATAGGTGCAGGGTTGTAATATAATGAACCGGTCCACATTTGACATTTATCATGCCATTTTGCAGATGTAGTACATTGCAATGTATGCATTGATACATGTCTCCTGTCACATCTACAGCGACATTGCTGTCTAATATGCTTTATTTTCCATCATTGAAATATGCATGTTTTAAAACTACCTCATGTGCATTGACCATTTTTATGTTATCAATATATGTTCCAACTTGACAGGGGAAATGCTTTTAGATAAAACACAATCACATCACAAATATGCACCCAAATAAAAAGTGTGAATATATAATATACATGACGCTATATGCACAGTATTAGAGAATATGCATTATTCCTGCTTCACATAATACTGTGGGATATGTGACATAGCTTATTTCCCAGTCATCCACAAGTCTGAAGCCATCACTTCACAGATACTTAATGGCAGTCCCTCTGTGGTGTTTCTAGTGAATACATAATGTTCAATAACAGGTGTTTTTATGCAGAGGTTTGATTCCAAGCTGTTGTATGTAATCCATTATAAAAGGGGTTTTCTCTCAAAGCAATGCAACATGTAAGGCTGTTACTAAATGCACATAAGGGCACTATATAAAAACACTAATATAATTTACGGGATAGCATATTTATGTGTAAGACTATTAACCTCATGAATGTAAACCCATCCCTATGTACATGCCCAGAAGAGAAAAATGTGTCAGTTACAATAGACCTGAGATATCACTATTAACCAGTATGAGCTGAAGTCACGGAAGAATATAAATATATTTATATATGTCTTTCTATCTATTTATCTATCTATACAGATAAACACACAAGGGCAAGTAGTACTGTCATATTTGTCACCTAAAATGAACAGTGGAAACATATAAAAAGCAATAAATATAACCTCTTTCTCTGCCATCCTTTGCACAAATATGACTCTCCTTAATGGTTGTCATTGTGCATAGGATGGAGCATGCAAGATCTGGTTTGGACACAAGTCTGTCATTTTTCCTGAGATCTTTTTATAGAAAACATAGCAGGTGATGGTACTTACATTTAGAATACAGATGCGATGATGAGGAGGACTCAAGGATTTTTGTACCCTTCCTCATCAACAACTACAGCCAGAGGTTTTTGCAGGAGGACTATACTAGGTCTCAGTGCAAGGCTGAAGCTTGGAATAGTTTGGCTTGTGCTCCTGGCATCCCACTTACAGAGGAAAAGTGTTTTCAATACTGAAGTGACATGAAATGCCACAAAGCCGCCATCATTGGCTGATGGGAGGCATATTATAAAAAAAAAAAAACCTCACCACCTTGATGCTGCAAGTAAATCATCCCATATCTGTGCAAATCACTACCATTACATGGCAACACATACAGCTTCATTAGTTTCTCTCCTTATGTGTAGCCCCTGCAGAGATTGAAGGAGACTGGGAAGCATATCGAGAGAGACTGCAACGCCTCATAGAGGCACTGAGTGAGTATGGATTCAGGTGTTACTGAATGCAGTGTGAGAATAATACTAATTCTACCAAGAGTTAATGAAAGTGACTGAAACTTAGAGCAGAAGCAATTGTCAAAAATTAAACGAGTATGTGATTCGGTGTATCTGTAAGATTAGCTGGGAGCACGTCAACTCATTGAATGTAATTTTGTTGAACACAAAAGAAGTATGTGCTGTTCAATGAAATTAGTTTCACCGACAGTAGAATTTGCTGTTTTCTCCAATATCGTATGACCTTTCAGTTGTTATATATACGTCCGGAGAGTGTGTGGGGTACAGGAGTGCTTTCTCACCTACAAAAACAAAATGGTTTGTTGAAGGTGGTTTCAGCAAATGGTTTTCGCTTTTTTTCTGTTTCTCAAAGTTGCCTTTGTTTCCTCAACATGAATCTGATTAGCTTATGTAGCTATGAACTAGTTAATCGTCAGCTATTTCATTCCATCCAACAGCAAATATATTTCAAATGTGTTTAACATTGCATATATTGAATAGCTGCAGTCATAACATATAATGCAATGTCACCAAATAGATTGAAAATTCAAACGAATCCATACAACTGATTTAAAACAGGTGCAGTTCCTGTAGGATGCCTGCTAAATGTGAGAGACAATGATATTATCGCATTAGTATAACAGTAATTAATGACCTTACATGTTTATATCTGGATGCAGATAATCCTAAGAATATTTCTGGATTGTGTAATGACTGTAACCTTAACATTAAGTAAATATTTATAATGGTTTTGTTTTTATACCACTCCCCCACCCTCTTTCTCACTGTCCATTCCATGTTGCCTCTTATTTGATTGCAAAATCCATTACTGCTCCATCATGACCAGCAGTGCAGAGAGTGGCCACAGTTGCTCAGACGGCCATCCCTTAACAGGTAGCCGTGGCACTACAACCAACAGTAGAGGCTCCCAGCACTTCTGGGTCACAACCTGCCAGTGCTGCCTCCATATCTCTTGCACTATCTTTCGCAAATGCATCAGGTAGCTCTGCACCAGGGCTGTTACAGTTGTATCTACCTAGAGTAGTGCCAGTGGAGGTAGTGATTATGTCACCCAACAGGAACTAGAAGAGCTGGTAGACTGATATAATGGACATGGGCCTTAGTGGCCGAATCAGATGTATGGAAAAGATTCTGCAGCAGGTTGACAAATGTTGCCCCTTCCAGCATTGCTGAAAGATTCTGGGGTAGGTGACAGTGGTGATGGTTCTGAGGGTAAGGATTCATTTCCTACTGTGTTCCTGCCAGAAGGGAATGCACCTTCAAACTTCAATTCCTATTTCCCATGGTAGTGTTTTCCTCCTCCTTGTGTGCACCACCAGCCCTGTCTGCCATGTATGTCCAGCATGACTACCCTCACTACCTAACATACCCTACACACCTATGTCTCAAAGAGGTCTGCATTGTTTGTACATATGCATTCTTAGCTTGTAAAGAATAGCATATATATAATCGTATCATATCTTCATCCTGCTCATTTCTGCATTACTCACCTAGTGTCCTGACCTCTACTTGCTCCATATTTTCATTTTTCTTTCTCATAACATCCCATTTCACACCTGTAATCTGGTAATCTGGCCAAAAAATAGATGTACACACCACGTCCATGTTCATAAATGACTTACAAACTGAAATTTCTATTTTTGTACACAGCTTTTGCATGATGCTTGGCACTGAGCAGCAAAGTCTAGTGCTAGTTGTCATCCTATGCAAAAACTGAGAAAATTCATATGCATGTGCTAAGGTTTTGACATCAGTCATGCAGCTGAGCTTGGCATTTATGGACATCAATTAGCAATTCTAACAGGATGAAACTAATGTACATTGAATCAGCTCTGTGTAAGTGCTTCAATTGTTCAAAATATGACTATATTAGTTATACAGGTATTAGTGATATATAGAGATATGAAAGTCCATTCCATTGCATTCAGTACATTGCTGTATATCACAGAGCATGGGACTGTCTCACATTTTCTTTGTCATTCTGAAACTGTGTGCCATTGAACAGGTACACTTAAAGCCATATTTGCAAACTGATATCTATGCCCGCAATATTGACATCATTTGCATTTATGCCTTGTTATTACTCTGCAGATTTTATACACTAAACAGTGATTTCTCATACAAGACTTACTGGCAACAATGGATTCCGCAGTGATATGTAGGATCATGAATTTTTTTCATTTAGTCTTATTTTGTATATTGATTACTAAGCTTTTCATTTATCTGTATTGGAGCTTATCTCCTCGGGCCTCTACTGAAAATGGACATGTATCCAGTTAGAGTAGCCCGGTCAACAAATGTAATATATAAAAAATATATCACTCAGGAATGTAAGGGTTTCAGTCTACCATGCTATAGATGACTCTGTCACCCACCACCATCCTGCTGAATCCCTGTGGCACCACCTTTGTGATTTCAGTTCTAAACATTTCTTTCTTCTGTAAGGTGTTATAGCACAAGTTCCTCTGTGTCTTCACCTGTTACAGTGTTGAAGTGGAACATATAACTAATTCAATCATTATTTCCATTTCAGTAATATGTACTTTGTATCACTCTTGCTCACATATATGTTGTTCCCTATCATTAAAATTCATCTCAAGTAACACATGGATATAAAAATTTGAAATGTACAACAAATTACTCTTTCTGCCTCTTTCCACCTTTACCATTCCACAATGTTTGGCATGGAGCAGCATAGCTGCTCATATTTATGTAATAGTAAGTTACACTTCACATTCTATGGCAAAAAGTGATCAGAATATGTCTTTGGCTGCATTGATATGCTGACCACAGCTTCCAAGGTTCAATGTATTCCTGATGTGATGTTCACATTGTCAGTACAGCATGTTGTAGCTAGTGATTCACCCAATACTGGCATCTGTTTCACAATAGAAATTTGTCATCTTCCATAAAGTCATCACACTCCCTTCCAATGTGTGCTTCTTGATGATCATCATGTCATCTCTCTTATGGTGTCATCTGTAGCTAGTACAGAATTCAAGGGAATATCAATTAAGCAGGCAGGTGTTTGAATCTGGTAACATACAGTATGCTTTATATGAGTGTGTAAAAAAGCAATTGTTGATATGCAGGAATGGCTTATTCAGCAGATGTCATGTGTGGAATTTGGTGGAGATGTAACACTTTCACAACTGGAGGGGTTTCCTGATTCCCCCAGTGCTGGACTCCCTTTTAAGGAAAGGCATCTGCATCCACACACAGTGTCACCCCTTCAAATGTGTGCTTTCTGACAACTGTGTTATAACCTGTTCTATGACATTGGTGGTTTATGTATAAGTCTAAAAATGGGAGTTAGATAGGCAGGAGTTTGAATCCAGTGAGGTGAACATTATATCAGAGTATATGCAGCATAATAACACACAACTATGGCTTTATAATCCATCATCATCATCTTCTTTCGGCTGTTCCCGTTATAATCCAATGTGCTAAATTTTAGTGGTATTTCACAGGTTGATATTTTGGATCCTGTTATCCCTTGTAAACATGCCCAGTTTCACAATGCATGTTCTCTATCTTTTTTTTTTTTTTTTTTGCATGACAGTTAGCAAAGAGCAAGAAAGCTATCACCAGTTGTTAAATGCTAATAAACAGTTCTCATTCTATTAACAAAGAAAACACTGCACAGCACAGAGAATGCAACACCAGGATAATAAATTGAGTATTTTCATCTCATTTAAATAAAGACTTCATTCTATGGCAAAAACAGCTGAAAATTTGCCATTGGCTACATTGCATCCTAAGAAGCTTAGATTTAATAGGCAACAATAAAAAATAATGATATAGACATGCATAGACATTTATCATGTCAAGTGTCACAGCTTCTAGAGTTCAGTGTTACCCTGATGTGATGGTCAGATTTTTTTGTAAGGTAAGGTGAGGCTTGTGATCCAGCAATTACTATTGTCTGTTTCACAATATTCACTTGTCAGTCTTCATAATATTGTCACAGGTTGTTCAGAAGTGTGCTCTCTGACAGCTGTTGAAGAAATAGTTTTGTAGTGTCATTAGCTGATAGCACCTTGAACTAAATGTTATAGCATATTCTTGCATCTCTAAATGTCTATATACATATTTGTTTTTTAGCATATCCTTTAATCTGTAAATATGTTTTGTTCACTCTTAATAATATGATCCAATTCACATGAACTGTGCCTACAAATGGTCCATTGACACCAGTGCCCTACCTCAGTAAACAAATATGGATAAATAAATAAGTAGGCAGGGGCTTGAATCTAGTGTGATGCACAGTGTCAGGTATGTTAAGGCTTGTGATCCACCGTTTCCTATTATGTATTTCACAATGCTCATTTGTCAGTCTTCCATAATGTTGTCACCCTCTGTTCAAAAGTGTGCTTTCTGACAGCTGTTGTACAAATAGTTCTCAAGTGTCATTTGCTAGTGCACATGTCATGTGTATGCAAGTTAAGTAGGCAGGAGATCAAATCCAGTGAGTTGAAAATTGTAACAGTGTGCAAACCAATTGCTGATCAGGAATAGTGACTTACTGCATAGATGTGTTGTCTCTTATTGATATTCCTCCAAATGTGTGATTTCTGACATGTGTTGTATAAGTTGCTCTGTGGTATCATTAGGTAATGCACAACTCAAGGGACTGTGAGTTAGGCAGGCAGGGTTCAAATCTATGTTGAGCTCAGTTGTGGAATACTGACAGTTGTCATTTTTATATGGTAATAATTCTATGTAGGCATAAAATGTAGTACTGTGGTGTGTTCATCTGACAGATTCCATGCTTCAGTAAAAACAATCATTAGGTAGTGGCTTTCCATCCCCACCTATATTATATAATTTTTATCTGTACGTTTTGCATTCTGCAGAATTATTGTACCTTTACTTGCCTGCATTATTGATGTGAAAGGTAATGTGGTGGAAACCAGGTAAGTGCATTTTTGATGAACCTCATACATCTCAACTTAGAATCATGAAAAATCTGGACAAAGGCCCATGAAATGTAGGTACAACCAGCCAAAAATCTGTACACTGATTAACATAACATTTGCATACACAATTATGTAACAGGAACAACTCCAGTGGAATTATGGGATACCAACTTTTAAACGGAAACTGAAGAACAGACAAAATATTAAACACCGAATATAACTAGAGCAATAGTGTTTTATTTATATTAACATTTATATTAAATGCAGCATTTCATTCTTCTAAATAAGCACTATTCATACCCCATCTCACTCACAGTTTTAGTTTGTTTATAGTCCAGCACTAGCAACAAAGGTTAGCGCCAACACAACAATAGATTCATGTTAGAGTCGCCAATAAAGAATTAAGCACTAGGTGGTTAATACAGGAATAAAACCAAATGCAAATAATCAAATAAAAGTTTAAAGGCAGCTGATCAGTGCCTTGGTATAAGTCAGTGGAATTGGAAAGCAATTGATCTACTTCTGAAAATGTATTGCCTTTCAGGTCAGTAGTCAAAATAACATCTACAATTACTAGCACATTACAGAAGTTCCACCACACAACAAGCAGAGACTTACTGAAAAAATAACACACACATACTGACCCTAACTGGAACATGTTGTTCTAGAAATCTGAAGTATAAATTCTGTAGTGAAGTCAAAATCTGCACTTGTCAACATATGCATATTCATCCCTCCTTTACTCTGTAGTGCATCTCCAATAAACAGCACAAACCTTGCTCACACATGCAACACATCTCCGTGAAACTTGAACATACCTACAAAAATTTCAGGCACTCTACATTGGCATTACTGCTCTTCTAGCCTGCCAATATGCCAGAAAAATTATTTCCATAATAAGTGTCCAGGCTGTTCTTAAAAATATTTAAACTAGTGCTTGCTTTAGTACAATTTGATGGTCTATTCCACGCATCAGCTATTTTCTCAGAGAACTAGTTAGTATACTTCCAATTCCTATAGAATTCTGTACATAAGTTGTCTGAAGATTCTCTGCTACTTTTTGATAACCCCAAACATTCCCAGAAGTAGTTGTCGCTGAATGCCCTATATTCCTGAATACGATCCTCTCTTAAATGTCTGTATGTGTAATCAAACCATAATCTTCCCCTGGACTGCAAGCCTAGTAACCATCTAAAAAAAAATCCTTGAGGACTGAAGTCACTAAATAATGATAGAGTTGAGTTTCATACTTTATATAGTTTAGAAAATACTTGCTAATGCTAATACAAAACATGTTATTCTAGTAATTTTCTAAGTTTATAAGATCAATATTTAACATCTATCACTGATTCTGGGCTTTTGTCATCCATTGTTTTTGACTTTATTCAGATTTCTAACAATAAAATGTTGAGCGACATTGGCAGAGGAACAATTTACATCAGATATATGTAACAAACCAAGCACAAAAAATACAGCACAATAAAGCATAGGCAATTTACACCCACAAAACTTTAATAGGCATACACAAAGCAGTTTCTTATCAGTGTCAGCAGTGCAAATCTAAGGACAATTCACAAAAATGTATTTAAATCACGTGACAAATATCCATAAGCAAATCTTAAGAGCAGGCATATCATCCCAAAGATTTTTTTTACCTTTCTTGTTTAAAAACTGGAAATATTACTTATTAAATATCACATTGAATTAATTGATAATTACCTTATCTGGCACATGGTGTAGTGAGATCGCCTACCAGGAGCCCCTCTCAACTCCAAGCTGAGGATAAAAAAGGATCTCCCTCCAAGTCAGGTCTTCTGCTGAAAGTGTAGAATGAGCAGATTGCAGCCTTGGCCTGCAGATATAGCATCAATATTCATTTCTGAATAACAATACTTTAATACCTCCTCTTTGGCCCACCCTATCACTTTGCACTTAGGGCAGTCATCTCCTTTGCCCTCCCTGCCATAGCTACACTTCTGGCTGTCATTTAGTTCAATCCTCTCAGATAGGTAAAGTCACTTATTCTGCCTTAAATTTCAAAATTCCTTAAAAGTCTGTTTTCAAAACTGATGGCTATAAACACTCTGAAGTTAGGCTTAACTGTAATACTCTACATTGTAAATAGTCTCATCTGTAGTTCTCAAAACATGTCTACGATCAGGAATAGGTAGCCTTTTTAGTGTGTTTGTTTTGTGTGTGTGTGTATGTGTGTGTGTGTGTGTGTGTGTGTGTGTGTGTGTGTGTGTGTGTGTGTCTGTGCACATTTGTGTGCGTGTCTGTGTGCAAATATTGTTCCTGCATCTCAATATCATATCTCAAAGTAGTTATGGTGTAAAGGAATTTTGGTATCACTGTGAAGGGGTTGCTCTAACCTTTGTTCTGCCTAGGGCCCCATTTGGCCAATATCTGTCTCTGCTCCTATCCTTAACTTTTCACCATTACTGCTGCACTGTATCTACTTCCTCTCCAGTATAATCTGCCTTCATGACTCATTAACTGATCTCCCTGAAGCACTTAACTACTCTGCAAACCAAATAATCACCATCCCTTAAATATATCACTTCTACAATGACTTTAAGTTCCATAATAATTCTTCTGACTTTGCCTACCATAATTCTTCAGTGTAACATACACTTTACTATGCCTTTCCCTTTAATGTCTCTCCAGTGGTCTGAAACATGAGCGTTGTTTCCAAATCATAGCTAGCCATCTATACATTATATCGCACAGACTTGCAAATCTCCTTATTAATATTTCTTTCCATAACTTCCACCACCATACCTCCTTTATGTAACCTCCTATCCTCAAACTTTTTCCATCATAAATCAGAGTCTTCTGAATTTTGCAAATACTGTGTAATGTTTGCTGCTTTTGCACATTTTCTAAAATATTGCATTTCACATCTGCTATGATTGCTTATTTATTATAAACTTTCCTTTAGCAGTTCACAGGTCCATACCAGAGTTGTTATACCTTAGGTAAATAGTTTCTAAGAGAATTAAATGCTGGAGTACAGGAAGCAGCTTATTAGCAATACATAATAATCCTTTGCAGGTCTCTATGTAGTCTGGAACTCAAATGGCTGTCATTGAGTAAATTCAGTCCTTAACGATTTGCCACAACAATCCAGAAATCCACTAATTTTATGAGGAACAACAGAACAACAGACCCAAAATATGAGGCAAAATGTATCAAACACACACACACACACACACACACACACACACACACACACACACGCACGCACACACGCACACACACACACACACACACACACACACACACACACACACACACACACACACACACACACACACACACACACACACACACACAAACACATCAGTCACAAGAATGCGCCACGCCGCTACCCACTAACAGTATTACTTTTAAAAAAGAAAGAACAAACTTCAGAAGTTTGTTGGCATACAATTCCAATTCCCTTGCTGCATTTTCTATTATGAATGAATGTTCCTAAGCACCCTGGAAACTATTAGGGTCTAACCCAACATGCTCATACTAGGTGACTTCAACTACTCCTCCATCAACTGGGAAAACTACTCATGCACCAATACACTGGCCCAATGCTTCCTGGAATTCATCAGTTCCAATTCCCTGGACCAGCTCATTCTTACCCCCACTAGAGGAAGAAACATCCTTGACCTGAATATTACTAACATGGGCAACCATTACTCTACACCAGTAGTCAATTCTTCCCTGGTTAGATTTGACCACAAACCGATCACCATGGAAATCCACATCTCACCACACCCCCTGCAAAGGTAACAACCATGAAAAACTTCCCCAAAGCTGACTCTGGGCTCCTAAAAATAGAAGTGGCTAACTTCACAGCACCCATGTTAATGGAAAATAGATGCATGACTGCTGAATCATACACCAATGCACTGTACGAACATGTACATAAATGCATGGAACAAGTAATACCCAACAGAACCAAGATGCGCTCCTCCAAAAAAAAGGAAGCCAATCCGGTGGTCCACTTTAGAAGTGTGTTATTCCAATCACCATTTTGCTTCCAGCATTTTTGTAGTAGGCCCTGCTACTACAGTGGTCTGGACCATGTCAGTGACACTGGAAGGGCATCAGTCTCAACCTTAAAACTGGATATTTTAGTGCTCTCTTCTGTTACTTTTACCAGAATGTTTATTTATTTATTTATTGATATTACATGTATTAATAGATTCTGGACACAAAGACCTGTTTTCAGTGGTGGTCCATAGAGAAAAGCTCCAATACATGCAATACAATCAAAATCTTTTAAATTATATCTTATCAACAATGTTAGGCAGAATACAATTAAGCTAAATTTTACATCAAGATAGACAAGACAGTAGCAATACATACAGCAGTAAGGCTTCTTACACTAATTATACTCTATACAGACATAGATAAATAGTAGGACAGATGTCACAATACAGAGTACTGAGTTATTTTCAAAGGGAGGATAGCTAAAGGTGGATTTAACTTTGGGATATAAATGAAATGAGTGGTAAAAGAGAGTTAAGAGAGACATAGGTAGAAAGTGTGGGTCAGTGAAAGCAGAATGTTAGTTGGTAATAGAGGAGATCAGAGGTATAGTAGAAGTGGAGGAAGAATGTGGAGATGTTATACTTTTCCTGGAGATATACAGCTTGAGAGCCAGGATGTTGACAGATATTCTGCTAGATATGTTTTGAATGCCTGCTGCTTTTCAAAAAGCCTGAGAGCATGTGGAGCAACAGAGTTCGACTATAAGGAGTTTCCTGGTGCATTTTGGGCTTTAATGGCAGAAAGGAGGAGTTTGTCTTCAAGGTGAAAGCTTTGGTAGCGTGGTAGTGTTGAAGCATGCCTTTTAGTGCTGGATACTTATCAGGGTAGTATAGTAGAGTATGAGCTAGTAGTAACTGACTAGTGGAGTGATGTGATATTCAGTTAGTATATTAGAGTATGAGCTAGTAGTAGATGACTGTAGTGGGGATGATATGAGAGTTCATTCCAATTTAGTTGTTTAGGGGCAGAGCAGTGATGACTTCTAAAGGGTAAAGTTGTAGCTAAGTGATCTATTTTATTGTAGCATTGTTCCAGCTAGTTCATGTGGAAGCTGGTAGGTTAGTAAAGAGTGAGGAGGTATACACTCAGGTAAGTAGGAGGTTGGCTTTAGCCATGGTTCCTCTAGTTCTGTCTGTTAGGTAGGATTTTCTTTTATATAAAAGGTCAAGCTTTTGATGTGTTTTTTTTTAATAACAGCTTGGATGTTGTGATCAATGGTGACTTCTAATTATTTGGTGGTAAGGATATGTTCAATCAGAGTGTTATTTAATGAGTTTTGAATTTGTGATTTTGAAAAGAGTTTTGCTATGGCAGAATATTTTACATGTGAAAAGTAGTAGCTTCATTTTCAGTGGATTGAGAAAGAGTTGTGAGTTGTCTAGCCAAGATTCTATGGATGGATCTCCTCAAATTATCTATGATGTGATCCCATATTAGGGACAATATATATAATTATTGACCAATCTATAACCAAATGGGATAGGTTATTTCAAGCACAAAAGGGAAATTGGCTAGGGATAAAGTGACCCGCATAAAGGATTTATGAGTATAATTTCTTGAAGTGTTTATAGGTGAGAGGCTGTGATGAGTGTAGAGTCATCTGCATATTGCACAACGGTGGCATGCTTGGAAGCAGTGTGCAGATCATTTATAAATAAGTTAAACAGGAGGGGTCTGAGTATGGAGCCCTGTGACACTCCTACAGTGATGGGTAGAAATGATGAGTATTCCTGCTGTCATTTGACTACTCTGAATCTTTCTGTTAGGTATCCATTAAACCAATATAAGGAGGTGGGAAGAGACCTAAGGAGGATAGATTTAGTAAAAGTTTATGGTGAGACACTGTGTTGGATGCATTAGACAGGTCTAGGAATAAAGAAGACGCAAAGTTTCCAGAATTGCTGTTTTTATTAATGGTATTAGCAAAGTGAAGTATGGCAGTAATGGTGCTATGTGTGGGATAAAAGTTATGCTGCATGTGGGAGACAAGATTGTTTACTGTTAGTTATTGCAGTAACTGGGAATGGATGAACTTTTCTAATATTTTAGATGATGGTGGCAAAATGGCATTGGTTTAAAGTTGAAGTAATCAGCAGATAGTCCTCCATATTAAAAGCATTGTGTACTTTATATCTTCTTACAAATGTCTGAGGCATGAGCTTATAGAATGGATCTGTTTATTAGTAAAGATATTGGATATAATGAAGCTTTAGCTGAATTGTTTAGAAATTCGGACTGAATATTGTCTTCAGTAAAGCTTATAGTTTTTAATTTTAGGAAATATTTTCTTATGGTGGAAGAAGGGGCAGGTTTGAGTAAGAAACAGGCTTCCTTGGGCTTTTACAGGTTGAGGTGGGTTAGTTTGATGGTGGGGTTGTCTGATAAGTGAAGCTACAACTTGTAGGAAGAATTTGCTAAAGTTATGAGACTGTTAATGAAGTGTCTTCTGGGCTGAATGTGGGTTCCTGACTTTGGCCTGGGTTTAGTAGATTTTGGACCAATCACCAGAACTTTTTTAGGATTATTTGATGTGCTCCACAAGTTGGGTGTGCGATGGATGAGAAAGAAAAATTTTGGAGTGAGTTAGATGAAATGGTGATGACTGTACCCAAGGTTGAGAGAGTGGTGATTGGAGCAGATTTCAATGGGCATGTTGGTGAAGAGAACAGAGGGGTTGAGGAAGTGATGGGTAGGTATGGTGTTAAACAAAGGAATGCAGAAGGTCAGATGGTAGTGGATTTTGCAAAAAGGATGGACATGGCTGTGGTGAATAAGTATTTTAACAAGAGGGATGAGCATAGGGTGACATACAAGAGTGGAGGAAGCTGCACACAGGTGGATTATATCTTATGTAGGAGGGCCAGTTTGAAGGAGATTGGAGACTGTAAAGTGGCGACTGGGGAAAGTGTAGTTAGGCAGCAGAGGATGGGGGTTTGTAGGATGACGTTGATGATCAAGAAGAGGAGGAGTTTGAGGACAGCACCAAGGATCAAATGGTAGAAATTGAAAAAGGGTAATTGTGAGGTGGAGTTCATGGATAAGTTAAGACAGGCACTGGGTGGCAGTGAAGAGTTACCAAACAGCTGGGTAGCTACAGCAGAGCTAGTAAGGGAGATGGCTAGAAAGGTGCTTGGTATGACATCTGGACAGAGGAAGGACGACAAGGAGACATGGTGGTGGAATGATGAATTACATGAGAGTATACAGAGAAAGAGGTTGACAAAGAAGAAGTGGGATTGTCAGAGAGATGAAGAAACTAGACAGGAGTATAAGGAGATGAGGTGCATGGCAAAGAGAGAGATTGTGAAGGCTAAGGATAAGGCATATGAAGAATTGTATGAAAGGTTGGACACTAATGAGGAAGAAAAGGACCTGTACCGATTGGATATACAGATGGACCAGGCTAGGAAAGATGTGCAGCAGATAAAGGTGATAAAGGATAATGAGGGAAACATACTCACAAGCAAGGAGGGTGTGTTGAGCAGATGGAAAGAGTACTTTGAGGGGCTGCTGAATGAAGAGAATGAGAGGGAGAGAAGGCTGGATGATGTGGGGATAGTGAATCATGAAGTGCAATGGATTAGCAAGGAAGAAGTAAGGATAGCTATGAAGAGGATGAAGAATGGAAAGGCTGTTGGCCCAGATGACATACCTGTGGAAGCATGGAGGTGTTCAGGTTAAATAGCAGTGGAATTTTTACTAAGAATGTTTAATGAAATCTTGGAAAGTGAGAGGATGCCTGAGGAATGGAGAAAAGGTGTTTTGGTACCGATTTTTAAGAATAAGGGTGATGTGCAGAGCTGTAGTAACTACAGAGGGATTAAATTGATCAGTCACAGCATGACATTATGGGAAAGAGTAGTGGAAGCTAGGTTAAGAAAGGACGTAATGATTAGTGATCAGCAGTATGGTTTCATGCCAGGAAAGAGCACTACAGATGCAATGTTTGCTCTGAGAGTATTAATGGAGAAGTACAGAGAAGGTCAGAAGGAGTTGCATTGTGTCTTTGTGGACTTAGAGAAAGTATATGACAGGGTACCTAGAGAGGAGCTGTGGTATCGTATGAGGAAGTCAGGAGTGTCTGCGAAGTATGTAAGAGGGGTACAGGATATGTACGAGGGTAGTGTGACAGCGGTGAGATCTGCTGTGAGAGTGACAGATTTGTTTAGGGTGGAGGTGGGATTACATCAAGGATCAGCTCTGAGCCCTTTTTTATTTGCAATGGTGATGGATAGGTTGACAGATGAGATCAGACAGGAGTCCCCGTGGACTATGATGTTTGCAGATGACATTGTGATCTGTAGTGAGAGTAGGTAACAGGTGGAGGAAACCCTGGAGAGATGGAGATATGCTCTAGAGAGAAGAGGAATGAAGGTCTGCAGGACTAAGACAGAATATATGTGTGTGAATGAGAGGGAGGCTAGAGGAATGGTGAGGATGCAAGGAGTAGAGGTGGCGAAGGTGGATGAGTTTAAATACTTGGGATCAATAGTTCAGAGTAATGGTGAGTGTGGAAAAGAGGTGAAGAAGAGAATACAGGCAGGGTGGAGTGGGTGGAGAAGAGTGTCAGGAGTGATTTGTGACAGACAAGTACCAGTAAGAGTGAAAGGGAAGGTCTACAAGAGGGTAGTGAGACCAGCTATGTTATATGGGTTGGAGACAGTGGCATTGATAAAAAAGGCAGGAGTTACAGCTGGATGTGGCAGAGTTAAAGATGTTAAGATTTGCACTGGGTGTGACAAGGGTGGACAGGATTAGGAATAAGTATATTAGAGGGTCAGCCCAGGTTGGAAGGTTTGAAGACAAAGCCAGAGAGGCAAGATTACGTTGGTTTGGACATGTGCTGAGGAGGGATGCTGAGTATATTGGGGAAAAAGATGCTAAGGATGAAGCTGCCAGGTAACAGGAAAAGAGGAAGGCCTAAGATAAGGTTTATGGATGTGGTGAGAGAGGACATGCAGGTGGTTGATGTGACAGAGCAAGATGCAGAGGACAGGAAGAAATGGAAACAGATGATCCGCTGTGGTGACCGCTAATGGGAAAAGCCGAAAGAAGATGATGATGATTTTGATGTGCCTGCTGTAAGCTAAAATAGTGGAGTTTTTGTCATGTCTTATACTATGTTTGGTTTTATTTCTTGCCTGTCTGTAGTATACAAGTTTTGCTGACATTTGTTTGTGTTTAGATATCCTGTCATGAGTGTGCACTGTATGTGTGTTACACTGGCATTGTCTTAAAATAATTTACTTATCTCTCTTATTCTATTCTTGTCATGGCCATTTGGGGGATATATATGTCATTAAGGCTAAGTATCCCATACAGTTCTGAGTATTAAACCTTCGTTTTCAGAAACAGCATTTTCAATATTTTTTAAAAGGTTGCACCCTTTCTATAAGTATAATATGATATAGTGTGTCTATTAAAGGGGGGGGGGGTCTCCACAGAACTCATCAGGTTAGTTTTATTAATGAACAATATAAAATAGTAAAGGTACATAGTCGTATATAAAGTTTCTCGATAAGAATGTAAAGAATGATTCTTTGACTCCCCATTCACTGCAAATTACACAGTGAAAATAGTAAACCAAACCCCTCTTAAAACAAATACAAAAAAACTTTTTTTGTAGGCCTCACCACAACCTCTGAAATTATGTCTACCAACTCTACAACTCCATGGTTACAACACAGTGAAGAAAAAGTGACCCCCACCATAAAGTGCAACACTGGTTCTCACAATACAATACATGACAATACATTGCAGTGAACTCACCATAACGTTAAAGTCTCGCACTTTAGATGCGCAGGGAATGTAGCAGCTCAAATGCAAAGGGAAGCCTTATATACAACATGGGGTTCCTATCATTTGACTGAATGCTCTTCTGACTGATTCACAAATGGTTCAACATAACTGAATGAAAACTCATTTGACTGAATCACAACTGATAGAAAAGTATAGAAGTGTATAGGCAGCATGTGATGGCATCAGGTCTGATAACCATTTGAAATGTTGGGACTTGCCTGATCGAGTCTCAAAATATGAGGGCTGCATGGCTGAAAGAATGGACTTAAATACCAAGTCTGAGATACCATTTCTTGGAATATTCCCTTCTCTCTAGGGTATGGAGATCTTGGAGCTGGTGTATGCAAGTATAGGGGGGTGAAGGGCTTGCCACCCCCCACATTAGAAGGTGCAGAGAGGCTTGCCTCCCCATGCAAAAATAAGTTTAAAGGTGAAGATCAATTTTGGAGATTCGCTATTCTCCTGTATTTTTGGTCTTTTTTTCAGCTTGTTGGCATTGGAGCCATCATTTCTGCTCAAAGGAGTTATTAGCCAAGTGAGTCCAAATGAATAAGTGCGGATTAACAGTAGCTGCCATCATTTCACAGCCCCAGGTCTGTAGAAGTTTGTGTTTTCATACCAGCATTGATTCACTGTGTGCATGTGAGTTTTTTCTTCAGTGTTATGTGTCTGTGGAGTTAACATATATAACAGGAAGGTTTCCCCCTGCAAAAACATTTTTATGCTGTATTTGTTGTGCAGAATGTTTTCTACCACTTGTGGTCATTTGTGTTTATTGTTATATGATTCACTCAAATGACATACATCCATAACATCTAGGCCAAGCAACCACAACAAAATAAGTATGCGACTCCATCAGAGCCAAAATCGTCTATGGGTGGAAAACACTCAAAATGAATATAAAGGTGAAAACTTAAATTTTTCAGTTGGTTCATATTAACAGACAATACCCTATAGAAAGAATTGTGCAGGCAAAGACTGAAATATACCTATTAAATAGTACAGGCTTAAGTGCATTAGGAAATGCAACCTATCTTTTATGGTAGTGGTAAAAATACATAGCACTAGTGCTATACGTAGGCATTCATTTAAAATATCAGCAGCTATGGAATCAAGTAGAAACACTTCCTACATGCTCCAGAAAACTGGCAGCATCATTGGAAGGTAAAGGAAAAATACTTATATCATTTAAAATACAAACACTGTGGCATTAATCAATGTCTGTTTATAACGAAGAAAGCAAGTTTAATCTATTTGTCCAAAGCTTAGCTAGAGACATGAGTGTGAAATATCTCCCTCTGTTAGAAAAGCACAAGAAAACAATAGTTTATCTTTCTTATAAATGCTATTCAAAAGGTTACACAGACCATTAATAATGGAATATATTACATAAGGTCAAAGGAGGAGACATCCATATAAAAGGATTTATAACTTTAGCAATATGGCTAACATGTATATTTCTCATTCTGAAATCATTAAATTCAATAAAGAAAATAATATAATAAAAATAAACTTGGAGATACAGATGACAAGCCTCTGGTATGTGTACATACTAAGTTATAAGCAGCAGGGCAACCTTGAAATCACAGTGGGGAGAAAGAACAGGCACTTGTAGACTTATTAAAGATACATAAAATAAAACACTTGCAAAGTAATATAAATCATGCAAATTGTTAGCATCCATCCATGTAAGAATACCCTAGATGCATACATATGAAAAACAATGTAATCTCAATTGCTACAAATTAAAGCTATAAAAGTAGAAAAGACAAGAGAAGGGGCTGACGAGTCTCTATCCACATAAAAAACAAACCAAGTATAAAAAACTGCTCAAAAAACACTTGAGGCAGGGTTCTTCCAAAAGATATTTTATCCAAAACTTCAGGCAAGCTTTTAACAACACAGTACAGTTAGTTTCTATCCACATCATAAATAATACCAAGTAAGTCTTGCAAATGTACCGACCTAGATTAAAAAATAGCAAAATGTGAGAGCTATCATTACATACATTTGTACAGTTAAGTAGCCGTAATGATATAAATGTAAAATGCTATCAGACAACTAGGCCATTAATGAAGGCAGCATAGAAATTACTAGTAAGGCAGAAACATAAATAATAGCGTGCAACTATTAAGGCATCACCCTGGTGAGAGTATTATGAAGCAAAACATAAACAAGTTGGCATAATGACCAAGATCTTTGCCTCTCATGCACAATGCACAAGGTTTGATCCCAGTTCTGGCTAATTCCTGTTTAGAATTTGCATGTTGTCTCTGTAGGATTCCTCCCACCTCCAAAAAACATGCTGAATGTTTCCATCTCAAGCTCACACAAGAATGGAGCTGTGAGCAGCAACACAGAGTGTAGATAGTGCACTGCAGGGGAAGAGTTGTACAGACCAACTGCTTTAGGCATCTGCTGTGGTGTGTAGTATCTTCAAGATAGGAAAAACATGAATCACAGACTAAATGATGTGGCAGGGCTAGCCACAGACAGTTTACAAATTATGGATGTAGGTGGTTTGGTTGTGTTGACTAATTCTGCCAAATGAGCATGGATATTTTCTGGTGATAAGTGGATTCGGAACCTGGTCTACTTTGACCTATGACAAGGCCCCATGCTAATGATGGGAGGGGTGTATGTGCACCTACTGGCCAGTGTGTGCCTGTGATAAAGCCTAGCAGTCTTGGGTCAATAAGCTAATGGCCAACCAGTGTTCAGTTTCCAGCTTGGGTTACCTGGGATAGCTCTGTTGAGCAAAAGCTGGACTTAAACCAATCAACCTGCTAGAATTGCTACATTCAGTGTAGGTTCAATGTCAGCATGTAGCTTGGAAGTGGATGACATGATCGTAAGGAGGTGGCTGGACATCCTATGTATCCAAGAGACAAGATGGAAGGGCAGTGCAGCAAAGCCACTTGGTCTGGGATCCAGAGTCTATTAGTCAGGAGGAGTACATGAATTGGAGTGATGTAGAGGATTCTCTCAGTTTAATTTCTCCAAGTCTTTTGGGTTTCTAATACCATGACAGGAATGGACCCCATTCCGAAGTCAAAGTATGGTCAAAATTCATGAAATTATTATTGTCCAATTTTTGATGTTAGCCAGGAGTGCTCTTCTCAGCACCTGCAATGTGCCTAGAACTGACACCTTCTGCAATTCATACAGAGTTAGATGCATCAGTAACATATCTAAGTACAATTGCAATTCTTTTTTATAAGACTCCTTGTCCCTATTAATATTGGAACAGCCTAGATATTCTTCTTCCATATTGCCCATATTTCTGCCTGTAAATCCTGGTATGTTATGACTTTGTGTCTCTCTGTACAGCAATTTCAATGATCAATGCTACTTTTGTCTTCTTTTCATGGTCTACTATATCTGGTTTTTTTTTTACATATTTATTTATTTATTTATTTATTTGACATTTGTTGACCGGGTTGGTCCAGCTGGGACAGAGCCCTTTTTCAGTGGAGACCTGTGGAGAAAATCTCCAGAGTAAATATATATACAATTGAGTTGACTTAGTAGTTAGTTAATAATACAAGAACATACACAGACATATCTATTAGCAGGTTTAACGTACATGGCAATTAGAATCTAGATTTCAGTACACGATGTACAGTACAGAGTATAAGAAATCATACAGTTATAATTTTACAAGGCAAACAATAGTGGTTACAGTGTAGCAATGGTAAGTGTGTAAGGGTTTCAAAGCTTAGTCATTTGACTGTCGAATAGTTATTATATATATCGTTTGAACTGTTGGTATTGGAAGATCGTATGTGATGAAAACTTTTCATTTTTTATTATGCTTTGTGGTTCATGCTTCCAATGCTTTTCATCTACTTCAGTATTATAATTTTCACACAATCCCCAATGCAACGGTCTTGCCACATTATTATGCCTTTCAGTATACAGTCCTTCTGCCATGCCATTGGTGTATCACACCCAGCAACAGGATGTGTAACTCTTTCCAATTCTGTTTTATGAAACCTGCATTTGTCTGTTTTTCCCACATGTTCAATGGACTTTGTAAACCAATGTGTATGTACTCCACATTAACCACAATCCTGGGCCACCAATATTAACCTTTCATCTTTTGATTTAAATTCACCTGTCCTTAACAATTCCTGATTCGATCCTGATCGACATGAGGTTGTTCCAAGAGTTTTCTGTATTTGCAACTATATTTATGGATTTCCCACATTTCTTCACTTCTCATCTGATTTTTTCAACTTATATTCTTTTGTTTTTTTTTTTGGCACATTGAGTTGCTGCCTGATTTTTATCTACTTCTGGTTTGATTTCCATTCCTGCTTGACACTGAAATGCTTCTGCTAAACTAAGCAGAGAAGTTGTCTTAGACTTATTCTCCTCATGTTTTAAAACTTTCACTATGTTTGGGTCTTATGAGGTCAGCAGATATGTATGCAGTCCTATGATTGCAGATCTATACATGTAAATAATTTTGAGGAGGCCCATACCTCCTTCAGAATGGGGAATATTTAATATTGGTATACACTAATTTTTATAAATCATTTGATAAGCATGAAGCTTTTTTTTTGTTTTCCAGTCCAACTAATCCACTAACTTTTGAGGCCAGTCAATCACTGTAAAACTGTAAGGCAGGACATGAAATTGGTTTATAACATGTACTTCGTTTTTAGATGTCAGAGCTGTTTTCAGTATTAAGTATTCTAAAATATTCTTAAGTTTTATTTGCATTTGTTCATGTTTTATTGTTGATCCTTTATCAGTTTCCAAATATTTATAAACTCCTTCTTGCTCAAGTTCTTTTATATCACATTCTGTCCCAGACTGATTTTTTCTTGGTGCTGCAGCTTTCCTGCTTTAAAGATTGTTTCCATACATTAAGACCATATGACATTCTTATATCATCTGAGAAAGTTTTGACCACTTGCAGTTGTGCTTTCAGTTCCTCATCTGATTAACTATACAGTTTTAAATCATCCACAAAATGAAGATGAGAAGTCCTTACACTTAGTTGTTTTCTGGGAGCCAAATTGTAGCCGTGACCTAATTTAAGTAGAGAGTTTAATGGGTTAAGAGCAAAACAAAAGAGAAGCAATGACAAAGAATTACACTGGAATATCCTCCTTTTAATTTTTATCCCTGGAATAATAACTTATCCTTTATCATGGCTTAAATTCAAAGGTGTTTGCCACTGTTTCATGGTCACTGTAATGCAATTGATAAGTGTAGAGTGTATCTTATACATTTTAACCACTCTTTTATCCATGAATGTGGGATACTGTCAAATGCTTTTTTGTAGTCTAGCCATGCCATACTTAGATTCTACCCGTTTTACAGATACTTAGATTCTTCCCCTTTTTACAGTTCCCCATTATGACTTTCTTTAACAACAAACAATCCTTTGTTCTGTATGCCTTTCTTTTTTACAGTTTGTTCTCTTGCCATGACTGAGTTTTCTTCTAAATGACTATAAACTCTATCGCCATAAATTCCAGTGTAGAGTTTATACACCGTCAGAAGGCAAATTGTTGGTCTATAGTTTTTAGGATAGCTTGCAGGTACATTCATAAAGAAGAGTGTTGCTTTTCCTGTTGTTAACCCTGTTGTTTAGGGTGGCACAGTGGTGCCTTGGTTAACGCTGTTGCCTCACAGCAAAAGGATTGCCAGTTTATTCTTGGCTGGGGTGCCTTCTGTGCAAAGTTTGCATGTCCTCTCTGTGTTTGCATGAGTTTCCTCCAGGTACTCCGGTTTCCTTTCAAATTTTAAAGACATGAGTCAGAATCATTTCTCCCTGGGCCTCCACTGAAAATAGGCTATGTCCTAGTCAGACTTTCCCAGTCAGCAAATGTTAAATAAATAAAAATAAAAAATAAATGAAAGTTCTGGATAGGCTGATTGATAAGTAAATACCCAGCGTGGTAGTAAGATGAGAGATGAGCAGTTTGGATTAAAAACAGGATTCAGCACACTGACCCAATGTTTGCAGGGAAACAGATTCTTGAATTAGAAAAGAGAAAGGAGGCCAAGTGAGCAGTCCTGTACTTGGACAAAGCATAAGATAAAGTGCCAAGAAAGCTGATTTGAGCAGTGCTGTGGAGGTTCAAAAAGTGTTTTGGTCTCACTGAGGGGTCCCCAGTGAGAGTGGGTGTGCATCAGGGTGAAGCACTGCTGCTCAAACTGGTAATGGACTAAATCACTGAACAGGTCAAAGGGAAAGATCAACAAAATAGTTGTATGCAGACAATGTGGCATTACAGACTTACTCTGAGCAAGAACTCCAGCAAAGGATAGGGAAATGGAATACAAAACTGAAGGCAGATGGGATGAAATTGAGTAGAGATAAAACAGCTGTAATGGCAAGAAATGGTAAAAATCTGAATGAGGAAGTCAAAGCTAGAATCAAATGGGCTGCGGCCAAATGACACAGAGGGTCAGGTGAAGTATATGACAAAAGAATGCCAAAGAAGCTGAAAAGTCAGGCGTACAAACTTTATGGTACAGAAACCCACAGCTGAGGAAGCTAGAGGTGATGGAGATGAAGTGCCTGATATGGCTTGTAGGATGCAGACTGTGGGACAGACTAATAAATGAGGACCTAAGAGCAGAGGCCAAAGTAGATCTAATTGCAGAAAAAAAAACAAGGAGAACAGATTACTATGGTCTGGGCACATGTGCAGAAATGTAGAAAACAGTCTGGTGAAGAAGATTTGGGACAGGCAAGAAGAAGGCAAGAGGAAACGAGGCTGTCCAACAAAGAGGGGGATGGATAACGTGAGAGAAGACTTGCCATGGTCAGACATGAGCACCAAACAGGAAGAGTGGCATTGACTAGAGAGAGAGAGAAAGAGAGAGAGAGAGATGGTGATGGTAGGTAAAACACCCAGGAAAAAGAGGGGTTGAGCACAATGATTTTAGATTGTGCTGTCATAGGATCACCTACAAATTTGACACAGCTGCAGATTCTATTATGCTTTCGCAGGTCAGAAACTGGCAATGCAACTATGACTCACGGCTGCTTGTTTCTTCTATTATTACCGGCTAGGGAATTGTGTGGCCAACTTAGTGCATATTTCTGGAAATAAACAGTGCCATAAAAGGTAGTAACCAGCTTGAAATGTATTAAAGTACACAGTCCACTGACATTAGCTGACGTCTGTTTCTTGCTGACTTTAAGGTAGTAACTGAGTCTTATGTACTTCAAATTACAATTTAAACAAATGAATTTTAAGTTCTGAGTAGTTGCATTATAGTGAAATAGATCTGTCTTAAATGCATTAAAATACACAGCCCTTGATCAGTAACTGATGCCTGCATAACTGAATAACTTAACAGCAGTAGCTGAGTATTCAAAACATGATGTGAATAAGGGTTTGAGCAGGGGTATTAGTATGAACTGTATCTTTCTTAAATATGAAAAGTATACAGTGCTTTGTCATTAACTGATGCCAGGTTCAGTGGGAACTCAAAAGTAATAACTGATTTCAGCATGCATCACAAAGCAACATAAATAAGTCCATTCAAGGTTTGCACAAAAGCAGTACAAAGAACTAATCTCTCTTATGTTCCATTGGTCATAACTCAACAGCTTTACTTATAAGCAAAGATGTTAATTTAAAATGAATTCCACACTATTCCTCTTGGATACCCAAAGAAAATGGTACAGTAAGGTGACTCCATCCATGATAATCATTCATCATCTTCAACCCATTGTTTCCTATTGTCTGTACGGGGTCAGTATGTCTTGTCATCTGTTGCAATCTCTCTCTATTCAATGCCACTGTCCTGCCATCTTTGACACTCATGTCTGACTGTTGCAGGTCTTCTCTCACATAATCCATCCACCTCTTTGCATGATAATTGTTGCAGCCATATTAACAAGATGACATTTAAAACAAATTTAATCCGAAGTGCTTTTATGTGGTGACCTTATAAATGACAGAGATAATAAGAATGTTTTAGATTATAGTAACAGAAATTAAATTTTACTGTAAGTGAAACACTTATTTGCTATGCAGGGAAAGAGAATTTAAAGGTATAACATTAACCATTGCTTACTTGAGTAATGTTTGGAACCAGCCTCTGTTTGTATCCTCAGTAGCACAGACAACTAGTTATCAAATCAGGTTCACCAGAATGCATACTTTCCATAGTTTTAATATTGAAGAAATCGCTTGTAGATAACCAAATAATCAGACATGGCTGTTTTGAAAAGTTTAATCATTAAACGCATTAATTGCTTGGGACTAGAAAGAAAATCAAGACATATTTTATTTATACTTTGTTGTCTGAGTTAAACACACTACGCTAGTTGTCTTTTTTCCAGGGGAGACCCAAGGTGGTATTTGCACCACAAGGGGAAATTAGGCCACACTAGGTTAGTTGTCTCTTTTCAGGGGAGCCCCAAGGTGGTATTTACACCACAAGGGGAAATTAGGCTAGGTTAGTTTAACATCTCATCAGAACCCTTATACTGCACTCCAGTGTCAGTATTTACCTACCTCGTGTGGGAATAGAACCCTCAACTTTCTATATCAAAGGCATGTGTGCTACCTATTGCACCACTGACACTCTGAACATCACAAGACATCAGAATACCATTCCTATACAATGACTGACAACAGCAGTTTGATTAACCAGTGAATTACATTTTACATTTTGAACAAATGTCAGTATTCAGCATCCAAGTGCAACAATCAATACATTAAGATCCTGTGGCTTCATGACCTAACTTTGTGAAAAATGCAGTGAAAATATTACTACAAAGATCTGTTTGACATACAAAACAAGAACTTATAATAATAATAATAATGTTAGAATTCATCATTATACATATTGGAAAGCTTGCTATTCTGTATGTTTTGTTTGGGTCCAAGTGGTAATATAGTAAATGAGTGACCTGCAGCTCTTTTACCTTTTCTTGACAATCATAAGAAATAATTATGTTTCAAGGCTTCAGAGAAATTATTGATCAATTCATACACTTTGGCACCTGAAAGTAGTCAAATTTTCAAGGTCATAATACATACATACAAACATCTTTATTTGGTTTCTAAAAATATACATTGAAAGTGAAAGGTCAAAACTTGTTCTCACACCTCTTATAAACCAAATATCACTGTTGTTTAAAAAGTGCATGCTTTCTAATCAATTAATTAAGAATTTATTAATAATTATGTTTCCTATTGCTTACAGAAATGAATGTTTGATATCTTTTGATACTCAGAAAATATTAGAATTTAAGAAGGATGACCTATTATATTGGAATCAGTTTCTCTCAGTTAATAAAATAAGTTCTGCAGACTATTTGATCAGTAGATATAGTTTGCAAAATTGCAATTGGCTGGACATCCAAACTTGTAAAGATTTTATACATACTAAGCTCATACCCTCATTAATGGCATACAATAAGAGTAACTTAAAAATCTTGGATTTTACCTCAACAGTTATTAATAGCTCACCCAAGAACACTTCAAACTTATCTGTTATTTATGAAATTCTCAGAAATGATTTTAGCAAAACAGATCTTTCTTTCTGGAATTATTTGAACGAAGTTAATAGACAAGTATTCTCAGGAAAAGATAAAAAATATATTTTACAGTCAGTCAAGGAATCCACATCTTCCCTTTTCTGGCATGTATACACATGGAAATGTTTACATATATGTTTTTTCACCCCGCATAGACTAGCAATAATGTACAAGAAAGACGAAATGAAATTCTGGAGATGTGGACACCCTGATGATGACTGGATACATATGGTTGTTAATTGCAAAATAATTTCCCCATTTTGGTTAAATTTTAAATATCTTTGGAAAGCTCTATGGAATGACAAATGTATACTTTCTGACTCCCTTATCCTTTTCAGTGTTCCTGTTCCTGAAATTAATTCTAAAATCCAAACATTTTTACTATGTCTATCCTCTCTATAGCAAGGAAAATTGTAATTAAAAATTGGAAATCCCAATCTACTCCTGTCATTAAAGTTGAGTTTATTCATCTTGTGAAATTCATTTGTAAGAATGAAATTGCTACTATAAAAGCAAGGTCTAACAACATAACTCATCATTTAATTCCTTCGACAAAATTGTCTAATCTGTTAGAGAAATATTAAGTGTTCTCCTATGTATATTGCTTTTTTAGTTGTTATGGACATTGTATATAGTCTGTTTTTTCTTGTTACTATACCATTAAGATATTGTGTTATAAAATTAATAGAAACATTTGGAAAAAAAGATTGTCAAGGTCTTGGGATTTAAAAGATAACACTTGACATGTAACTCTTTAAAATGTTGGATTAATGGTGGAAATGCACTTCTTTTTTGTAAGTTTAACAAAATAATCATGAACTTTAATGTGACAAGAGTTACTTCAATCCCAGAGTTAGCATACATAAATAGCTGGGATATTAGGAGTACAGTCCCAATATCTATAGGTGCAGTGAGGCATGCCCTTTTAAAAACAGCTTCTAATATGTAACAGTGACTTTTGACCTTTACTGTTACTATTGTGAATTTGCCATAAACTTTCATAGTTTCAGGACTCAACTCACATTATCAAGTATCAAATTTCTGAGGTTTAGCCACATTTTCTTCAGTACTAATTGCTATTTCACAAATAAATGAAAGCAGATGGTGACAGCTGTACATCTTTAATCTGGACTCAGAAAAGAAACGCATTTAATGAGTTATAGGCTGTTGCTAGTCTAATGTCCTTCACTGATAGCTAGCATTGCAATATACTTGGAATCTATTTTTGGAGGAGCATGTTAAGGTGAGTAGCATTTGAGATTATGCCAAATATGTTGGCATTATTCACTATGATCTGTTTTCTTGAACTTGATTTTTCTTTCATGTTATAATGAGAAACACGTTCATTTGGCTGCTAAAATCTCTGACACAGTTCTAAGCAATTTAAATACTTTTTCGGAAGAAGGTATTGGTTTCTGATGCTGGGAAATTGATTGATTAAAAAAATCCAATAAAATTTATACAGTCTTATTATTAATTGACAGGAGAAAACAACACATAAAATTATAATTTCAGTGGCCTGATACCATTCTATTAAGTCCAGAACACCTTAATATAAATTGCTTACATAAGTCTGCTGTTTAAAGTAAAATGAAAATGATAATAATTACTTTTTCTTCTTCAAACCCATTTACTGCATCATGCAAATACATGTTCCTTTTAAATGAGACATATCATATAGCAGGTGATGCCACAGGGAAATGAGACATGTCATACAGCAGATGATGCCATAGGAATTCATTCCTTAACATTTAATGACATCACTGGAAATGACATTTTAACATTGCATGCATATATTCTGTACTGATCCATTTACAGTGGTCACACTACTCTTATAGTAGGTGACTAAGTATATAACTGCAATTTTATAATTCATACAAATCATAAAGTCAGTCTGCATTGCAGATAAGAATTCAATTTGCACAGGACCAGTTTATTAAACTGGAACTTAATCAATGTGATCAAATACACGTTTACTGCACAAAACCTAGTCTGTGATTCTCCTCAGATTTTACACAGATGGTTATCTCTTTTTATTTCTTTTTCACTTTATTAAATTTCATAAAGCAAGGCTCTTGCCCATTAACTATTTTTATGTGTAGAGTCAAACTGCAAACAAACTACTGAAAAACAACAAAAAATAGGCAGGCAACAGTAATTCCTAAACTTTTATGGTTAGCGCTTTCATCAAGTATTCTTACACTCAACTTCATCAGACACTAGTTAAAAGAATGGTAGCCATATTTAAAACCAGATTCATAGTCACATGTTCAGTCACCTCACATAACACCATGTCACCTGATACAATTCTCATTTCTATAACTCATGTACCTAAAAATTGTATAAACAATTGTGTGAAAAATGTATATACACTTTCCTATTGACTTAATACTCATATGCATATGTACATATACAAAAAATACATAAATATACATGAAAAAGCCAGCAAAAACATCCAAAAAACAATATTTGTTATTGTGTACATAAACATTGTTACATGTCACTAATCAACCTGAATACATTTCAGTTGAATGTCATAAATGCATGTAATTGTGCATAGGGTGGAGGGATTTGTGTGTATATAACAAACACAAAGAGTGCCCCAAGTTATATGTCTAGTCACCTGAGTATTAGCCTTGCGTCAACATTTTAAACTCCTCAGTTTCAAGACACATGCCAAAGAGCATACGTCGTTCAATCCTGGTGTCACATAGGCCCTAGTTCTAAGCTGTCAAATCAGCTCCTTCACCTCAAGTTTTAAGCCTAATGGACCGCCCCTGATGTTAAATTCAATTTGGTCGATCACCCTGAATGTGAAGGAATGGCCAGGGTTTTCTACCACATGTCTTGGGAGAGCGTTGTCTGTTTTGGCTTTCCAAATGTGGTAAATATGCTCGTACACTCTTTACCTTAGTTTATGCTCAGTCTTGCCGAAGTAAAAACCCATGCAAGACTGGCAGGAAGCGAGGTAAACAATCATAGTGGAACTGCAATTAAATCTGCCCTTACAAGTGGATTTTTCATCCAGGATGTTAAATAGGTTACCTGTTTGCATAAACCTGCAATAAGAGCAGGCTTCGCATTTGTACATACCTGGAATAGGTATCATCTTTGGGGGTGGCAGTTCCAAGAGGTTTTTCAAATTAATCCCCCTCCTGTAAACTACATTCAGTGCTGGTCAAAATTTAATAAATTCTTTGTCTATTTGGAAAATATTCCAATTCTTTTGCAAAATCTGTCTAATGTTTTCACCATCTGAACTAAACATAGTAATAAAGGAGTACCAATCATCGACCCTTAGGTTGCTTTCACCTCCAACAAGTACCCTATCATCAAAACTTATCCCCTGATTGCTGTTGTCTAAAATGGCTTTAAAATGGCCATTTATCATTTTATTTTGAATTTCCTCAAATAGGTTACTCAACATGTCAACAGGGTATCTTCTGTATGTGAACATTTGCAATAACAATCTACACTCCTCCTCAAAGTCAATGGCAGTAGTACACATTCTTGCGACCCTGACCAGTTGTCCCTTTTCTATGGATCATTATTGATGTTGGGGGTGGGCACTACTGTAATGAAGGAAGGAGTTACAGTAAGTGTCCTTACAATGTATTTTGGCTAAATACAATTTTTTGGCATTATCCTTCCTTAATTCTACATCAAGAAAAGCTATTCTTTCAGTATGAAATACGTGGGTGAATACCAGAAAATCTGTCATGTTGTTGCAGTATATCATAAATTCCTTAAACGTACTTTCTTCTCCATTAAAGATCAAAAAATATCGTCCAAAAATCTGGTGTAGTAATGAATCTCACCCTTAAATCTATTTATGATTTTATGCACAAATCAGTCCTCCCAAAAGGCCATTACTAAGTTAACAAAACTGCCCCTCACTGGTGACCCCATTGCCACCCCACTGTTCTGTAAATAAAACTGGCCGTTGAACAAAATGAAATTCTTGGACAAAATTGTCTACAACAGTTCTGTTATTAGGCTGATTTCAGATGCAGGTGCCCCTCTTTTTACTAATAGTAACTCGAGCCATTCAATACCCACATCACGTGGGATGACAGCGTACAAATCTTTGACGTCAATTGTGGCAAAGTTAAAATAAGGGTGAAAGACCTGTTTGTTTATTGCTTCCAAAAAAGACAAGAAATCCTTTCAAATAAAGGGTTCACTTGATTCATATTTTTTCAACAAATTGTCCACAAATTTTGCCAATGGGTATGTCATTGAATCCCTTCCATCCACAAATGTGCGTATGGGAGGGTCCATCAAGCATTTGTGGATTTTCAGAATCCCGAAAATCACAGGAGTTTTAGGGGAAACCATAGTTAAGTAATTTACCAAATTTAGATCAGTCCTATTCTCCATGACCAAGTCTTTAACAAACACCTTAATACAGTTGTATGCTTGGTTTACCTTGTTTAGAGAAACCTGCGTATATGTAGCCAAATTAAGCATATTTTCCATTCTCTGTATGTAGTTTGTACAATCAAACAACACCAAACCACCACACTTGTCAGCCTTAACAATTCTTACATCAGCATTCCTCAAGGTGTCTATCAAAACCCATTCATCCTTTGACATGTTAAAGGCTTCACTCCCTGGATTGTTCACATTGTTGAACCTATTCCTTTTGGTAGCCGATAAACACCTAAGGTCAATATCACACATCGTTTCAAATATATCCAACAATGGATGAAAGGGTGGATTGTAAACACTGGGTACTTTAAGCTCTGCATTTACACTCAATTCATTATTAAACAACAGGTTTAAATTGAGTTTCCATAAGTACAATTTTAAGTCAATCAAAACACCACAAATGTCCATTCTTTTAGTTGGTACAAATGTCAAGCCTTTAGAAAGGACATTAACTAATTCCGGTTGAACAGTATATTCCGAGTAACTGAAAATCTTAAAGTCACCTCCAGAGTCAACTATTACATGTGGTAAATGTACCAACTCGGGCTGTCCTAAGGAGGGTTGTAAATTACAGCTGGAAACAGGATTTTGAAAATTAGTATTTGCTTCCAACAACATATTAGATGTTACCTTTTGCTGCCTCGATGCTTGTTGTCAGTCTTCCACATGTTGTGTCCACTTTTCTGGGTTGCCCCATCTTGCTTCTGTTCCTGGTGAAAAATTGGATAATAAGCTGCTGACCTCACATTTGTGTTTGCCTGGGAGCAAACAGCTTCAGTTCGATTTTGAAGCCGTTCACTTCTTCTTAGTTCCTGGGTATCCTGTAAGGTTATTCCTCCATTTCCCTCACTTGTACCAACCAAGTCCTATTGGTCTAAGCAGAAGAAGAGGTTGTTTTCTCCTGTATTGGATGGTTTGTTGTCACTGTTAGCCTGGGTGTTCAGAAAATTGTTATTCACTTCCAGTTGAGTGTTCCATTCCTGTGAGGGGGGAGGCTCCGGATAAGCCATCCCTCTTTTGTACTTGCCCCCATCTCGCTTCAATTTTTTTATTTTAAAAGATTTTAGTTTCTCCATTTGCTTGTCGATACTAGCAAAAACCCGCTGGTAATCGAATTGCTACCATCCTGTTAACATTATCCACATCCTTGATCTCCTGCACTAGGGTGTCCATCATGAATTGGTAGTGCTTAACCAGCACCTCCAGAAATTCGAACCCTTGTTGATCGAACAGTTTCAAGAGCTCAACGTGGAAGGCTGAATTGGAAATCAGCCCTGTCGGAAAAAGCCAGGTACGAAGCCCTTTCGGCACCTGACGCCGCTTGATGCATTCCTTAAAATAGGAGATTTCAGGTTGTATACAAAGAATACATAAATATACATGAAAAAGACAGCTAAATCATCCAAAAAACATTTGTTATTGTGTACATAAAAATTGTCACGTCACTAATCAACCTGAATAAATTTCAGTTGAATGTCATAAATGCATGTTCTTGTGTATGGGGGGGGGGGGGGGGGGATTTGTGTGTATATAACAAAAACAAAGAATGCCCCAAGTTATATGTCTATTCACCTGAGTATTAGCCTTGTGTTAATGTTTTAAACTCCTCAGTTTCAAGACACATGCCAAAGAGCATACATCGTTCAACCCTGGTGTCACATAGGCCCTAGTTCTAAGCTGCCAAATCAGCTTCTTCACCTCAAGTTTTAAGCCTAATGGACTCCCCTGATGTTAAATTCAATTTGGTCGATCACCCTGAATGTGAAGAAATGACCAGGTTTTCTACCACATGTTTTGCAAGAGCGTTGTCTGTTTTGGAATTTCCTAATGTGGTAAATATGCTCGTATACTCTTTCCCTTAGTTTAGGCTCAGTCTTGCCAATGTAAAAACCCATAAAAGACTGGCAGGAAGAAAGGTAAACAACCATAGTGGAATTGCAATTAAATCTGTCCTTGCAAGTGAATTCCACTATGGTTGTTTACCTCGCTTCCTGCTAGTCAAAATGACCAGGTATCTTTGCAAATATGGGATTCATATTTTAAGAATTTCTGTAAAATGGAATCCAAAATGTTTGCACAAGCATATGTGGGTGACCCTCGTCCGTCAACCAGTTATAAGCCTCGACTCTGACTTCAATGAAGAATGTGAATTATTAATGCATATGTTTGTACACTGGGGTTACCCTGAAACATTGATTAACAACTTAATAAAGGAAGTCACGTTTAAGAGAACTAAATGTATATATAAACCAATATTAAGCATTAAGCCCATACAGGAGCAATACAATTAAAGTTGTTGGTTCCACGAGTTCGGGTTGCCATCATTGCTTGCATCAGTTTGCTTTTTAATTCATAGTTTAAGTAATCATTTCAGTTTTTGGTTTATATGTTGTCTGGTTCTGACATTAGCTTTAACGGCTTTTTCCCGAATGATACACCTGAAATTTTAAAAGGTGCCGACAGCATAATAAATGCACCACCGACTAAAGAACCTATTCCAGAGAATAGTAATTTACTTGACTCTTTACTATCAAGGATGGATTCTCTGTTAGAGAGACTTGACAATTTAGAGCAACAGCAACGTTTCACTAGTTCATTGCTCTCATCTTCGACAGTTTATAATTCGAATTCAAACCCGGGTGAAGTACCGCTAAACCAAGCGGCTGTTCCATCGGTTCAGCAAACGCCAGATACACTAAGGGCTGATCTAGGGCAGAGGAGTATTCCAGATCAAGTATCTTTGACAGACAATGTTGCGGCCATGTGCAAGGATATTCAGAATACTGTTTCAAGCACTTACTTAAATTTAAGGGATTCTACTATAAAAACTGCAGTTTCACATAACCAGTTTCCACAGAGACCTGCCGGTAATTTAACAACAGAGGCATCAGGTAACAGTCTTCAATATCCGGATGTTGGGACCTGGATCGCGAAGAGTTATAGTTTCTCTACCACTTCATATATAGTCGTACAACAACAGCATGACAAAAAAGGTGACATTTATGATATTGTTTCTAACCTTAAACTACTTGACGGTTTTTTAGTTAAATTAAAAAAGACACAGTTGGAAATCTCTTATTTTCGAGAATGTATTTCTCGTAAGATAGTGCCTAAGGGCCTTAGACATTATCAATATCCAACTGGTCTTGTCGCCAACTCTTTATTTCATAAAGAATTACTTGATTTATTTGACAGACAAGGTTTTGAATTACTGGAATTAATGATAAAACATTATACCCTGTCTGTCGATGTGATGCATACACAAGTTATAGAGCTGGATAATTGTATTAAGCTAGGTAAAGAATTTTTTAGATACAAGTACGAGTATGGCCATCTTTTTTCCAGCATTGACGAATATTTGGTAAAACTGAAAAATAATAAAATCAAGAAGCTTGATAGGGATTGTAAAGCTTATTCGGATGGCTCTGCTTACCATTTACCATCACCAGCTCAAGTTTGGCAAGGCCAGTCAAGACTTGGCAACACATCTGGTGCTAATAAGGCTCAGGCGTCTAATGTCAGTGAGTCCTTACATGAGAATCAGGTATTACATATGGCCACCACTACTAATGTCATGGTTAACGACGAAGTAATGCAAACTGAAGTCAGGTGCAGTGAAAGATTGCAAAACTCTAGAAAGACTGGTGAATACAATTCTAAGCCTTATGATCCTAATTTTTTAGGTGCCAGACCAAAACAAATGAATGGTCGAAACATACAGAAGCCCAACCAGAAAAACAAGACTTACAAGAGTTAAATCAATGTTTATCTGTTATAGAGGACAAAGACCAAAGTTCTTCTTTGTGTGTTTCAGATTTTCTTGATTCTATGGCTGTACACATTGACCCTAGGAATGACTTTTATGCTTTTGACACTCCATTTGTTGAAGATGATACTGTTTCAAATGTCCCCTTTCAACAAGTTGAACATATTCCTGTGATTGCCACTAATGTTAATGGTGACTTCAAAGTGTATAATTTTTCTTCTGTTTATATTACACCAGAGATGGTGGATTTATTTTCTAAAGGTTACTCCTATGTTCCTTCACAGAAACTAGATATAGTGAAGACTATTATTGATATTAAATTATACACTAGGAAATTGAATTTCAACTTAATGATGGGAGGGGACACACGATTTGAAAGTAAGAACAGTTTTAGAATTTCTAGTACGTTTAACCCTCCATTACACCCTTTATTACATGTATTTGAGCAAATGTGTGAACTTGATATCAGGCAGTGGTTCAAACATGGGCATGTTAGGCGCACTTTCAATGATAGTGATGCTTTTGAAAGAGAATGCCTAAATTTTATTAAAACACAAGATATCCGCATTTGTAAACCTGATAAGGGAGGAGGGTTGATAGTCTTTGACACTTCTGACTATTTTGAACATATGGTGAATCTATTGGATAGTCCCTCTTATGCATTGAGTTCTCGTTTAGAAACTAATAGAGCATATAATATTATTAAAAACAACATTGAATAAATGTATATAGAGGGGAGAATAGATCAAAACATGCTTAATTACATGTCTACTGTTTATCCTAGGTATCCATATTTATTTGGTATACCTAAAATACACAAAGACATTGCCAATCCCCCTATGCATCCGTTGGTTGACGGATGAGGGTGACCCACATATGCTTGTGCAAAAATTTTGGATTCCATTTTACAGAAATTCTTAAAATATGAATCCCATATTTGCAAAGATTCTTGGTCATTTTTAGAGAAAGTCAACGGATTGGAATTTGACATACGTTACAATTTCCTAACAGTAGATGTAAAGAATTTGTATACGTGTATTCCTCATGACATCGCCGTAGACTGGGTAAGTCAAGTGCTGAAGAAAAATGGAACCACCAGGTTAGAAATAGATTTAGTCAGTGAATTAATAGAGCTGATTCTTAACAGCAATTATTTCACGTTTGGAGATAATTTTTATGTACAAACAATAGGTGTTGCTATGGGTTCCCCATGTGGGGCTACCATAACCAATTTGGTTATGGCTCATTGGGAGCACACTTATGTATTTGAAGACCAAGAAAGCAAGGAAAGCATAGTCTTCTATACCCATTATCTGGATGACATTTTCATTTTGCTTGATGGTAATCAAACATCCAGTAACATGGTAGTTAATCATTTCAACAATACTACTCACTTTTTAAAATTTACATCTACATTCAGTGATGAAGGCATTGCTTACTTGGATATATGGTTATCAAAAGATCTTACAACTGCAAGTTTTCTAGCTAAAATTCATAGGAAGAACACATATTGTAATTCCTTTCTCCACCTCTCCAGCTGTCACCCACACCATCAGAAACGAGCCGTTATCAAAGGTCAATTGGTCAGGGCTGCTCGTATTATCTGCCTTGACTCTGACTTCAGTGAAAAATGTGAATTATTAAAGCATATGTTTGTACACCGGGGTTACCCTGAAACATTGATTAACAACTTAATAAAGGAAGTCACGTTTAAGAGAACTAAATGTATATATAAACCAATATTAAGCATTAAGCCCATACAGGAGCAATACAATTAAAGTTGTTGGTTCCATGAGTTCGGATTGCCGTCATTGCTTGCATCAGTTTACTTTTTAATTCGTAGTTTAAATTACTTAACTATGGTTTCCCCTAAAACCCCTGTGATTTTCGGGATTCTGAAAATCCACAAATGCTTGATGGACCCTCCTATGCACCCAATTGTGGATGGAAGGGATTCAATGACATACCCATTGGCAAAATTTGCGGACAGTTTGCTGAAAAAAATACGTATCAAGGGAACTCTTTATTTGCAAGGACTCCTGGTCTTGTTTGGACGCAATAAACAACCAGGTCTTTCACCCTGATTTCAACTTTACCACAATTGACGTCAAAGATTTGTACACTGTCATCCCACGTGATGTGGGTATTGAATGGCTCGAGTTACTATTAGTAAAAAGATGGGCGCCAGCATCTGAAATCGGCCTAATAACAGAACTGTTGGACATAATTTTGTCCAACAATTTCATTTTGTTCAATAGCCAGTTTTATTTACACAACAGTGGGGTGGCAATGGGGTCCCCAGTGGAGGGCAGTTTTGCTAACTTAGTAATGGCCTTTTTTAGGATCAATTTGTGCATAATGCCATAAATAGATTTAAGGGTGAGATTTAAGGGTGAGATTCATTACAATACCAGATTTTTGGATGATATTTTTTTGATCTTTAAGGGAGAAGAAAGTACGTTTAAGGAATTTATGGTATACTGCAACAACACGACAGATTTTCTGGTATTCGCCCACGTATTTCATACAGAAAGAATAGCTTTTCTTGATGTAGAATTAAAGAAGGATAACACCAACAAACAGTATTTAGCCAAAATACATCAGAAGGACACTTATTGTAACTCCTTCCTCCATTACAGTAGTGCTCACCCCCAACATCAAAAAAGGTCCGTAGTAAAAGGACAACTGGTCAGGGTCTCAAGAATGTGTACTACTGCCAATGACTTTGAGGAGGAGTGTAGATTGTTATTGCAAATAACTTCTTTCTAATTCATACATGAAACAGCAGTCTTTAATGTGAATATAAAAGTTTTTAACATATACATAATAAGAATCAATTGATAGAAAAGTTTTTTTTTGTCTCAAAATGTGGTTTAACTTTTTTTCTTTTTTAACAAAGAAATTTCATTAATTGTTTTATTTAATTGATTCAATGTATTAATTAGAGGGATATATAAAGAAAGGCTGGGATTTAGTGCAGTTATCTGATGAAGTCTGTAACAGGACGAAAACGTATGGGGAGAACAGCGTTAATGTGATTGCTTTACGTGGATGTTATTTTTATACTTGTTCCAGTTTGTTTTACAAGTGTTTTGTGAGTTGGATCAATAAAACTGTGTTTTTGCCAAAAGACTTTCCAGTATTTCCATACCATTTCGGATTGTTATTGCAAATGTTCACAAACAGAGGATACCCTGTAGACATGTTGAGCAACCTATTTGAGGAAGTTCAAAATAAAAAGACAAATGGCCATTTTTAAGCCATTTTAGGCAACAGCAATCAGGGGATGAGTATTGATGATAGGGTACCTGTTGGAGTTGAAAGTAACCTAAGGGTCGATTATAGGTATGCCTTCATTACTACGTTTAGTTCAGATGGTGAAAACATTAGACAGATTTTGCAAAAGAATTGGAATATTTTCCAAATAGACAAAGAATTTATTAAATTTGGACCTGCACCAAATGTAGTTTACAGGAGGGGGATTAATTTGAAAAACCTCTTAGAACTGCCACCCCCAAAGATGATACGTATTCCAGGTATGTACAAATGCGAAGCCTGCTCTTATTGCAGGTTTATGCAAACAGGTAACCGATTAAACATCCTGGATGAAAAATCTGCTTGTAAGGGTAGATTTAATTGTAATTCCACTATGGTTGTTTACCTCGCTTCCTGCCAGTCTTGTATAGGTTTTTACATCAGCAACACTGAGCGTAAACTAAGGGAAAGAGTGTATGAGTATATTTACCACATTAGGAAAGCCAAAACAGACAATGCTCTCGCAAGACATGTGGTAGAAAACCCTGGTCATTTCTTCACATTCAGGGTGATCGGCCAAATTGAATTTAACATCAGGGGCGGTCCATTTGGCTTAAAACTTGAGGTGAAGGAGCTGATTTGGCAGCTTAGAACTAGGGCCTATGTGACACCAGGGTTGAACGACGTATGCTCTTTGGCATGTCTTGAAACTGAGGAGTTTAAAATGTTAACACAAGGCTAATACTCAGGTGACTAGACATATAACTTGGGGCACTCTTTGTGTTTGTTATATACACACAAATCCCCCCCCCCCCTCCTTATACACAAGTACATGCATTTATGAAATTCAACTGAAATGTATTCAGGTTGATTAGTGACATGTAACAATTTTTATGTACACAATAACAAATATTATTTTTTTAATGTTTAAGCTGGCCTTTTCATGTATATATATGCATTCTTTGTATATGTACATATGAATTTGAGTATTAAGTCAATAGGAAAGTGTATATACATTTTTTACACAATTGTTTATACAATTTTTAGGTACATGTGTTATAGAAATGAGAATTTTATCAGTTGACATGGTGTCATGTGAGGTGACTGAACATGTGACTATGAATCTGGTTTTAAATATGCCTACCATTCTTTTAACTAGTGTCTGATGATGCTGAGTGTAAGAATACTTGACAAATGCGCTAACCATAGAAGTTTAAGAATTACTGTTGCCTGCCTATTTTGTTGTTGTTTTTCAACTATTTTTATGTACCAACATGTATCAAAGTAGCCTCAGTTTTACTTTCACAGAATATTAGAGCAAGTTCTATAAGTTCATATTCTTCTCCCATTTTCTCAGCCAGTATTAGTGTAGCTGTTAAACAATTATTGCTTATATCACAAGTATAATAATGCATATAAATTCAGCAAATTTAGTGATATGTGAAAGGTATAAAATTTGCTTTGAGCAGATAGATTCTGTACAATTTTATGCCTGCAGTCTACTTCAAAATATGGTACAACAGAAAGAAAATGTAACAAGCAGTTTCTTCAGTTTAAAAGAAAGATGACCTTTTTGTTTGTTTTGTTCCTCATCTTAGAATTGGGGGGGGGGGGGGGTGGCACCAGATCTGGAGGTGGCACAGGGTGTCAGAATAGCATCTATGCCCCTGCTTCAATGAATCTTGTTTATTTGTGGGTATAGATTTTGGTCCTTATTGTGGGTATTTGTAGAGCCAGTGGTTTTGTGAAACAATACAAGGTTAAATAGGACTGAGATACTAACAGTTTGAAAAGCAAAACCGAGGTTACCTCACAGCAACATATAGGCCGAAAGTCTAAGGAATGGTGTGCTAATCTATTAGGATGGTTGATAGATTTAAGGCGTTTAATTTTATTAGTTAAAAATTTGGGGAATCTTTCCAATTGAGCAACACGCTTGGATGTACCCATACCAAAGGGGAACATTGTATTGGACAAGATTCACTCACTCTAGGGATCTTAACCTAGTCTGCAATATTAACAGGACATGCTGGAGAGACAGATATGTTTCAGAAAGGTTGCCGCTCCTCTGGAAAAAAACTCTCAATTCAGGTAAAACAAAGCTCCTCAAATACTCTGTTTAAGCATAACCTGGACATTTGGATGGGAAACCGTAAATTTACACTGGGGTTTCATCTATGTCCCGCTTAGACAAGGGCAGAAAGTGCTGATATTAGATTCACATGCAAACATAGACTATATATCTTGGTACATAAGGGAACAAGGGTATAACATGGTTAGCCTTGTACAGGCCTTAGGGCAAATAGCCTAGTAAACTCTTGTGATCCTATGAACTTATGATCCTATGATTCAGTGATGGGTCTGATAGGACAGGAGTACTGTAGCAGAAGGACTTCTTTGGAACGTTAAGATATTCCCTTTGGAATTAACCGTGCCAATAGAAGGACTTCCTGAATACGGTGATAGATAATAATCAAATGAGAAAGAGTTGTCCACATAAGTACCTAGGTTTGTCAACACCGTATGAGCGTGAAGTGGTGTGCTGCTTAATAGCATATAAGATTAAACCAGATTTCTTGCTGAATGCTACTGCGTTGCATTTTTTTACATTTGGCTTGAAAATGTTTTCAGTACACCAGGTATGTGGCTAGACTAGACCTTGTTGCAAAGCTTCATATCCGTGTATGGGTGGATAGCAGTGCCCAGTTTATGTTTCATCAGCAAACTTGGTCAAACAGATTTTTTGGATATTGGCTTGCATGGCTAGAAATTAAATGTCAAACAGGAAACAACCTAACACCGAGCCTTGTCATACCTCACAAGTTGCGTACAGAGGGGCTACTAGCAACTTTCATAACTTGGGCTCTATTGGATAGCCAATTTATAGTCCAGTGAACAATACAGAGTGTTAGGTTAATGGGTCTATATCATATGTTTGAAAACTTTGAACGTTAAATAATCGAATTTAAATGTTCAAAGTTTCAAACATCAAACATACGATTAAAAAAAAAGAAAGGGAACTTACCTGACTGTTGTAAGCAGGAGAACAAGCCCCCCTGCACCCAACACATGAAGGGCTGCACCCCCACCCACCCCCACTCTTTAAATATAGCAACTCTGAGACTGCAGTATAGGGAAGATTGCATTTACTGCACTGTAGTGCGGTTTCAGAGTTGGTATATTTAAATAGCGGGATGTGTGGGGGGCTTGTCCCCCTGCCTACAACAGTTAGTAGTTTTGGGTTTGGATTTTTTTTTTAAATCATATGCTCGATGTTTGAAACTTTGAACAGTTAAATTTGATTATTTAACATTCAAAGTTTTCCAACTTTGAACATATGATATAGACCCTAGGTTAATTTTGTATAATCTTTCAATAATGCCAACAGTTGTGATAGTGTTCAAAGCCTTGGTCAGGCCAAGATAAGCAGCATGCATGGAGTGACAACTGTTTTTATAATCTGTAAAACCATTTCAAACAAGTTTACAAATGTTGGAGACAGGATCATCTAGATAAAAGGCAAAAAGGGGGGGTTATGATGATGATGATGATGATGTAAGAGACAGGCTGTACCTTTCAGAAAGCCACACTGAGTGGGTCTACATCAGCTAGGTTGCTTATGTCTGCAAAAATGAGTTCTGTTGTCATGTATTTGATGGCTTTGCATATATATAAGACTGATGGGCCTGGAACAATTGTGTAAGAGAGTCAATTGCTGCTTAACAAGCATCAGGCACAGACCCTGTGAACACATGGAGTCTGGTCGGTTTAAATAGAGGCTCAGATAATGTGTACCTAAAACTGATGAGAATATAGCATGGTATGTTATTTGGTTCTAAAATTATTATTATTAGTCTTTGTCAGGGATTCTTAAACCTTTTTTTCAAAGGTGATTTCAAAGGAAACTAAATTTTCTGGGATAGCAAGGTCAACAGTTTGGGCAGATGCTCTATACATTCCTGGATATTATTCCTTAATTTTCTGACATAGCTGGAGAGAGAGATTTGTAGCTTTCTTTGGTATGTGAACTAAAGTTAAATTCATACTCTGCTTTATATTTTATAATGGTTTTCATACGTTCCTTGCTGGCCTACAGTCTTGAGGTAGGGGTAATGTGAATGTCTTACAAATTTTTACCCTTCTGTTTTATATTGTTTATTAATATGGTAGTTCCACCAAGGAAGATTATTTTTTTTCTTTACCATAATATTTAGGGCAGATGTAGACAGACTTTTCTATATAGCCATTTAGATAAGATCAAAAACTGGAGGTGAAAGCGACAGCCCTCTCAGCTGGATCTATTTGTGGGGGACTATTGGGAGTTTTGCATAGATCTTCTACAGGGTTTTCTATGAGATAAAGTAGAACATTAAGGTAACACAACAGCTATGCTTGAGAAAAAGGAACTAGAGTTACAGATTTACCTAAAACTTTTCTGGTACCCATGCCTGAGCACAAATTGCTCCATCAAATCTGCACTTGAACATAAAAAATAAACCATAGTAGCTTTTATTAACAGTTAGATGCATTTTTATAGTCCTTCATTGCATGCATAATATATTTTTAACTGGAATTATATTCATATAGGTTGACTACAACAGGACTAGGATGAAAATATTAGCTAAGTTAACATTACGGGTTTAGAAATACTTGCTAGTTTATATTTTACACTGCCTTCTTTAACAGAATTTTTTTCAATCAAATTTCCAATACTTCTGTCTGTGTTAGCATTTATAATTAAAAGTGTAGCTGGATCAACCAACATCCCATAGCAGTAGTCCAAACTAGTACCCCACCCCCTCAACTTTTCAAGTGAAGAGTCAACATACAAACAAACAAACAAACAAACAAACAAAAAAGAACTTCTGAAAAACTACAGGCTGGCTTCCTACAGACAGTACAACACTATTCACGCCAAATCTTTTAATGCAAAGCTTTCGGGTTAACCACCCTTCATCAGTACATAAAAAAAGTGAACTCTCACATCATTTAAAAAGGGGTACCTCACCACATTTAACCTTAATACGAATCATGTATGCAATATAGTGGAGAGAAATTGGCCTATTTTGATGGCCATACCGGAAATAAAGTCAATAGTAGGAGAGAAACCACAGTATGCATATAGGAATTCTAAAACTTTAAAACAAAAGTTATGCTATAAAGATTTTAAAGAAAGGAAAATATTATCACAACGCAAAATGGGAACAAAGAAAAGTTTTAATTGTACTTGCTGCAATGATTTATATGATAGTGGAGACATATTTATGCATCCAATAACTAAAGAAGTATTCACCCTAAAACCCCCCACAAACTGTAATACAACCCAGGTAGTGTATTTGGCTACTTGCACAATATGCACATCATTTTATATAGGTAAAACTACTAGGAAATTAAGAGAGCGAATAATAGAGCATAAATCAGAAATTAGAAGGAAGGTTTTAACAAATGCACTAAGTAAACATATTTTGGATAATTATGAAGCACATACATTTAAATTTAGGGGTGTATGTACAGTAGATATGGGTGTTGGGGGGTGATATGAATAACGTACTAGAACTAAAGGAATATGAATGGATTGTTAGACTTCAGGCAGATGTAAAACCTGGCCTTAATAATGCAGTTAGTTTAAAACCAGTTTTAGTAAAAAAACAAAGAAAATATTTAATATGAATTAATTTAAAAAAATATGTGTGTTATGTTTTAATAACATGTGTTAATGGTGAATGTAAAGTCCTAGAAATGTAATTATATATATTAAAATTGCTTTTCCTTTAAAGTTTAATTAGTAATTAGGATGATAGGCTGGCTGAGGCATGTGATTTTACTTAGTTCACTTTTTATGTACTGATGAAGGGTGGTTAAACCAAAAGCTTTGCATTAAAAGATTTGGCGTGAATAGTGTTGGATTGTTCATATATTGCTTATTCAGTACCACCATTTTTTTTGGTTCCTACAGACAGTACCCAGTCTATGCAATCCCTTCACTCCTCCACCCCCATCACCAAACTCTTCAAGTTAAGAGCAAGACCAAAAAATCCACTCCTTCTATTGGCACATCTGTTACAAACAGCTTGCTACAATTTATACCCTGCATGGGTGATTCCTATTGCACTCAGGTTTTAGTTAAAAAAAGAAACAAAGCTTTTCCTTTTTAATTTGTAGATTGTTTTAATGTTGCTCTAATTTATACCCTTGAATGGAGAGCTACAGTGCTCAGGTTTTATTTAAAAAAATATTTTCTCTTTTAAACTGTGCAAAATTGCTTGCTACAATGTAGCACACACAGTTGTTACAGTTTATACCACACACAGAGTGCTACAGTGCTCAGTCTTGACCTCAAATACAATACTGGCTTTGAAAAGCCTATATGTATTAAAGATCAATCAGGATCATCCAATTGTGCAACCTAGCACCGAGGGGATTTGCCCCCCCCCCAGGTACACTACTGTTTCTAATAAGTATATGTTTTAAAACTTTCCTCCAGTAATTTATACAAGGATGTCTGGTTGATTTCTCTGAGTCAGTCACCAGAGCTGTGGATGAGGGCAAGACAGTTCATACAGCCTACCTCGATCTGGCTAAGGCCTTTGATATCATTCCTCACTCAGGAATTATTGATAAACTCACCAAACTAGGCATCAACCCCTATATCATTAGATGGGTTGTAAATTGGCTCACAGATAGAACCCACTGTGTGAAAGTAACGGACTCCAAATCAGACTGCCAACCAGTCATGAGTGGAGTTCCACAGGGATCACTCCTGGGTCCTCATCTGTTTGGCATCTAATTTTCAGAAGTCCAGGCCAAAACGAAGGGACTCTGGCTGACCAAGTTTTCAGATAACTGCAAGCTGGGAGCCATTATTAACTCCCCAAGTGATGTAGACATCCTACAGAAAGGCCTCACTGAGACCAGTGACTGGCTGGTGTTGAAATCATGGCCTTAGGCTTAATGCCAAAAAATGCGTCATCATCCCCTTTGTGAAAAACTCAGTTCCCACTAATTACTACATCGATGGGAGCCCACTGAACACTGAAGGCATTATAAGAGATCTGGGAACACAGGTTGACAGCAACCTCTCGTTTGACCACCAGAATGCCATTGTGGTCAGAAAGTCCTTCTATGTGGCACATCTCATTACCAAGGGTTTTGCATCCAGGAAAAAAGAGGTCATCATCTCTCTCTACTCTTCCCTCATTAGGCCAATCATCAAGTATAATGCCCCATTTGGCCCCATTTGGCATGTACCTCACTAGACATATGCAACAGCTGGAAAGGCCACAAAAGTACCTCATGAAGAGGATCCTAGGCCTTAAACACATGTCCTACATGGACAGATTAAAAAAACTCCAGCTATTGTTTGTCTCATATCATCTACTAAGAGGTGATCTCTGCTTGACTTATAAAGCCATTTCTGACCCAGATCTGTAAGAAATGCTACAGCTAAAGAAATCCCAATCCCTACACACCACACGCTCCAGAGACCTCAACCTCATTACCACAATCAACAGAACATGCTGGAGGGACAGGTTCATAACCCAGAGACTGTCCATGCAATGGAATAGACTTCCCATACATGTCAAGCAGAGCACCTCACTGGCCCACTTCAAGAGAAATCTTGATGAGTGGATAGGAAATAGAAAGTTCACCATGGGGTTCACTCCAGTGTCTCTACTTTATAGAGGCACTGGGAACTAACGTCGGGTGGCACGATGCCAGGGGGCTTCTATGGCCTAAGCTTATAAAGTCCTCAGGGCCATTAGCCTAGTACACACCTATGAACCTATGTATTACTGGTTTACATACACCCATCATTTAATGTTGCTAAATCTCTTGCATTGCTTTCTTCTGGTCTCAAAATCAGTTCTGCCATGCACACAAATGTATTATTTAGTGGAGTTAACCACATGAATAAGCTTAATGTAATTGTACCTTTTTTTACTGAACTGACGAAGCCTCACATACTTATTGGTAAATAGGTGAATGCACTTTAGACATCTGAGTTTTAGTTACATGCATACGTTTTAATAACAGCAATAAACTGATGCTTTTTTTCTCAAGGCCAAATGATACCTTTTCCTTTATATCAGCATAGTCACTCAACCAGATTCTTATCTCTTAACCTCACAAGACTCAAGTTAATGGCGCTGAAGCCATGGCTGTTTCCTTTCCTGAATAGATACACCATTTCCTAAAATTTAGCTCTAACATCACACCTTGAGATAAAGTCTTTATTCAGCAAAGATTCATGAATATGTGTTTACCTCCTGTAACAGACAGAGCTTGTGTTACTTTTACAACTTGCAAGATTTGCACAGTTTCAGTATGTATGAATATTGGCAGTGGACCTATCTTTGTATGATACTCAATTCTTCTCAGTACTATAATAACAATAAATGAATTAATCTATATTTTATTCAGCTAAAGGCAGGTTACATCTTTTGCCATTATATGGAGCATACTAGAATGCTATATGTTATCTTAGACATAGTACATGCAGAACCCTTATATGGCTCTTGGCACACTACTTGTAAGTGATATATCACTAGCTGTATTCATTCTTTTGTTTTTAATTTCTCCAAGTGCTTTGGGTTTATAATACCATGAAAGGAATGGACTCCATTCCTAATTCAAAGTATGATTAAAGTTCATGAATTTAGTATTGTTCCACTGCTTGATGTCAGCCAAAGGTGCTCTTCACAGCACCAGCAGTGTGCCCAGTAATGACTCCTTCTGCAGTTCGTACGGTGTTACATGAATTGGTAACATATCTAAATACGACTGTAAATTCCTTTTTTATAAGACCAGTTGTTCCTACTCCAATTGGAACTGTCTGGGTATCTTTCTTCCACATGGCTCTTATTTCTGCCTACAGATCAAGGTATTTTATGACTTTGTGTCTTTCTGTATGCAAGACACTGTAGTCATGAGTTGGGGTGATTTCAATGATCAATTTTACTTTTGTCTTCTTTTCTTGGACCACTATATCTGGTTTTCTAGCATCTGTCTTTTGAATTGTTGGTATTGGATGATCTCATGTGATATAAACTTTATCATTTTCTATGATTCCTTGTGGCTCGTGTTTTCAATGTTTTTCAGCCACTTTGATACCATAATATTTGCACAATCTCCAGTGTAACAGTTTAACAGTCTCACTGCATTATTATGCCTTTCAGTATAAATTCCCTCTGCCATTAGTGCGTGGCAACCAGCAACAAGGTGTGTGACTGTTTCCAAAATGGTTTTACAAAACCTACATATGTCTGTTTCTCCCACATGTTCAATGGACTTTGTAAACCATCGTGTATGAAGCCCACTATCTTGGGCTGCCAATATTAACCTTTCATTTCTTGATGTGAATTCACCTCTCCTTAACCATTCCTGCATTCATTCTTGATCAACATGAGGCTCTTCCAGAAGTTTTTTATTCTTGCAACTATATTTATACATATATTCTTTCTTTCGTTTTTTTAGCATATTCAATTGCTGCCTGGTTTTATCTAGTTCTGGTTTGATTTAAATTCCTGCTTGACGTCGACATGCTTCTGCTAAATTAAGCAGAGATGTCATCTTAGATTTATTCTCCTCATGTTTCAAAACTTTCACTACATTTGGATCTTGTGAGTTCAGTAGATATGTGTGGAGTCCCATGATTGCAGATCTATACATGTAATTAATTACAAGGAGGCCCATCCCTCCTTCAGAATGGGGAATACATAATCTTGGGGTCTATATTATGAAAATGAAAAGACTTTACTGCGAACGCTCACATGAGCGAAAATGCCAGTAATCGAGCTTGCTATTGTGGGGGGCTGCACCCCCCACACCCCCGCTAACTATATATTCCAACTCTGAGGTCGTACTACAGTGAGAAAAGGGCAGATATTCCACACTTCACTGAAACACGACCCCACAATCACAGTTTTGATTCACGGCATTTTCGCTCATGTGAGCGTTCACGCTAAAGTCTTTTTGTGCATCTGATATAGACCCATAATCTTGGTATGCACTGATTTTTATAGATCATTGGGTGAGCATGAGGCATCCTTCTTGTTTTAATATCCAATCTATCCAACACTTTTTGGGGCCAGCCAATCACTCCAAAACTATACGTTAGGACAGGAAAAGCAAATTGATTTATGGCTTGAATCTTGTTCCTAGATGTCAATGCTGTTTTCAGGATTAATTTAAGTCTTCTAAAGTACTCCTTACTAAGCTTTATGCACATTTGTTCGTGTTTTATTGCTGATCCTTTTCCAAGTATTTATACACTCCCTCTTGCTCAAGTTATTTTATATCACATTCTTGTCCCAAACTGATGTTTTCCTGGTGCTGCAGTTTTGCTTTTTTAAAGGTTGCTTTTGCACATTTATCAAGACCAAATGTCCTTCCAATATCATCTGAAAAAGTTTTGACAACCTGCAGCTGTGCTTTCAGTTCCTCATCTGATGAGCTATACAGTTTTAAATCATCGGCAAAGAGAAGATGAGAAGTCATTAGACTTTGTTGTTTTCTATGAGCCAAATTGTAGTCATGGCCTAAGCTGTCAAGTAAACAGCTTAATCGATTACTGGCAAGGTAGAATATCAACGATGACAGAGAGTCACCGTGGAATATCCCCTTTTGAATTTTTATCCTTGGGATAATAATCAGTCCTTTATCATGGCTTAATTGCAAAGTGGTCTGCGACTGATTCATGGTTACTGTAATATGGTCAATCAGTGTAGGGTGTATCTTATACATTTTTAACCACTCTTTTATCCATGAATGTGGGATACTATGAAATGCTTTTTTGTAGTCAATCCATGTCATACATAGATTCTTCCCCTTCTTACAGTTCTCCACTGTAACTTTGTTTAACAACAAACAATCCTTTGTTCCATATGACATTTTTTTATTGCCCTATTGTTTTACTGCCATATTTGAGTTTTCTTCTAAATGACTGTAAACTCTGTTGGCATCAATTCACGTATATAGTTTATATGTCATTGGAAGACAAGTTATAGGTTCATAGGTTCATAGGTAAGTACTAGGCTATCTGCCCAAGGGCATTTATAAGCCTAATCAGAATGTGTTGGCTTTTGCCACCCCCTTAGATTAGTTCCCTGTGCCTCTGTCCAGCAGAGCCATTAGTTCCCTGCGCCACTGACCAGCACAGCCACTGCAGTGATCCCCGGGGTAAATATTCTGTTTTCCATGCACCCGTCAAGGTTTCTCTTGAAGAGTGTTAGTGAGGGGCTCTGCCTGATGTATATTGGAATCCTGATCCAAAGCATGGGGAGTCTCTGGGACAGGAATCTATCCCTCCAGCATGTCCTATTTATCGTTGTGGTGAGGTTTATATCTCTAGAGCGTGTGGCTCTCTGGGATTTGTTTTTTTTAGATGGAGCATGTCCATCAATTCTGGGTTGGACATGGCCTTGTATGTCAGGCAGAGATCACCTCTGAGTAAGCGGTACGCAACCGAGTACAGCTGGAGTTTCTTGAGTCGGGCTGAGTAGGGCATCTGCTTGAGGCCAGTAACCTTCTTGGTGAGGTACGTTTGTGGTCTTTCCAGCTTTTGCAGGTGTCTTGTAAGGTACATCCCAAATGGGGAATTGTATTCTATGATGGGTCTAATGAGTGATGAGTAGAGAGGCACAATAACCTCTTTTGTTCTAGATGTGAACCCTTTTGTTATTAGGTGGGCCACATAGAAGGATTTTCTAACCACCTTGGCAATATGATTATCAAAGGAGAGATTACTATCTACTTGGGTCCTCAGATCCCTTATTACATTTTCTGTATTTAGGGGACTACCACCTATGTGGTAGTTCGCGGGTACTTTATTTTTTCCAAAGGGGATGACTATGCACTTTTTGGCATTTAGCTTGAGGCCATGATTTTGACACCAGGTATCCATCTCATTGAGACCCTTCTGGAGGGTGTCTGTATCAGCCAGAGAATCAATTATGGCCCTTAGTTTGCAGTCTTCTGTGAACTTGGTCAGCCATAGTCCTCCTATGCTTGCCTGTACCTCTGAGATATATATACCAAACAGGAGGGGTCCTAGGACTGAGCCCTGGGGGATGCCACTTGTAACAGGTTTAGAGTCGGACGTAGAGCCAGTTGGGTAGGGTGTCTAGGATTGTAAAAGATGATTGCAAAAGATGAAGCTCAGTATGAAGTGGAGGTTGGCTACTTAGGTGAATGTTTTTCTAACAGAGGCTATGATGAGAGGATGGTGGGAGATATAGTTAAGAAGACCAAACCACTTAGATGCAATAGGTTTAGACCGTGGTTGGATTGTGGACATAGTGCAAAACAAAAACCACGAGATAATACTCATAGATTAGACAGACATAAAGTAGCGCTTACTTATGGCAGTGATGTTAAAGGGGGTTAGCAACATTATACGTAGTAACTGGAACATTATAGTTAGTGACGAAGGTTTAAGAGAAATGGTGGGGTTATATCCAAAATTTGTCTATAAAAGAAATAGAAACTTAAAGGATATACTTTGTAAAGAGGCTCGTATTTCTAATGATGTTAGATCAAAGGGGACAGTAGGAACAGTACCCTGTGGCTGCTGTAAGGCCTGTGGAAGTATTAAGAAAGGAATTGAGTTTAAACATCCTAATAGTGGTAAGGTTTTTCTGTTTAAGGGTAAGGCTAGTTGCAGGACTACAGATGTTGTGTATATAGCTGAATGTTGTTCATGTACAAGTTTCTACGTTGGGAAGACCAACCAGATGTTAAAAACAAGAATTTTCCAGCATCTATCTAACATAAGGAATAAGGATGAACATAATGCCTTGTATAGGCATGTTAAGGAACATCCCACACATAAGTTTACTTTTAGGGTCATTGTTAATCTAAAGCTGACCAATAGGGGGGGTGACATTAAGTTAAACACGGAACTAGCTGAATCCAAGTGGATTCTTGAGCTAACAGCACACAGGGATCCAGGTTTAAATGACGTCGTCCCCTTAAAACCAACACTGTGCAAAAGGCGGGTTTTTTACTGAATATTGATTGGTTAGTAAGTGTTTTAAAAGGAATTTTAAAATGTATTGTTTTTATCTGATGAAGGGCAACCGCCCGAAAGCGCTTATATTGTATCCATTATTCTGTGGCATTAAATTGTGTTTTTATCCTGAGCAGTATCCAGCATCGTTATTTTTGTTCATTTGGCTTGGAGTATTTTACGACAGCTGGGTTTTAGCTAGCAACGACCTTTCTTTTGTTGTGTTCTTGTCTATAATACTAGAATGCGGAATGGTGTCAAAAGCCTTTGTGAGGTCTAGGTAGGCTGTGTGGACCTCCTTTCCCTCATCTAATGCCTTGGTAACTGTCTCAAAGAAGTCCACTAGGTTTAGGAGGCATGATCTGCCCTTAACAAAGCCAAATTGGGACGGGGCCAAGGTTTGGAGGTTCCCAATGTCTCTGTTAATGAATTCCATGATGATGCGCTCCATAGCCTTGCAGACTAGGCTAGTCAGGCTTATAGGGCAATAGTTCCCGGGGTCAGTTGTGGATTTACATTATTGATCTATAATTTTTGGGTAGCTTGCAGGTTCACTCTTAAGTAAGAGCATTGTTTTTCCTGTTGTTAACCAGTGCAGTGTGTGTTTGGGGTGCACATATAAATAGTTCTTACTCATGATTAAATCCTCGTGCAAAGAAGTTAATACTTTATGCCAAAAGTTAGGTACTGCATCTGGGCCTGGGGTTTTCCAATTAAAGGCTTTTCTCAACGTTCCATCCCATTTCATATCCTGTACCTTTAAACTTCTTATTCTTTCTTTTAATTCTTCTATCTATTTAGCACCTTTGTTATGTTACACAGGATCTTCATAGATACTTCTCCAAAATGTATCTACTTGGTCTTTTTTCAATTTTGTTTACCTTATTTATCAATTCTATATAAAACTTTTTTGGATCATCAATAAATTGTTTATTTTGTGCTTTTTCCTTATATTTTTCTTTGTATCTTCTAAGCCTTTCTGCCTGTTTTGAAATGTTTAGTTTGTTATCTCCAATAGTGCATAATAGATCCTGGTCTGCTCTAGTACTGTGCATTGCTTTAATCACATCGGTCTTTCTTAGTATTTTTGTTGATCTGTTCCCTCTTCTATAATCTTCTACCAATGACACTTTTTGTCTTAGCTGCTTTATAGTTTTCTCTATTCGATATTTCCATGATGGCATTCGCTTTCACTCCTTCTTTTCCCTCGCTGCCCTGTGTTCCTGTGGTAGAACTTTATCAGTTATTAATTTAGCAGCACCGTAATATATTCTGTTTACTTCTGTTATATCACATGGATCTCTATGGACAGTCCTAATTACTGTGTTCATTTGATTTGTCAAGCTTCTGACTTTCATGGAAAGTAGGCTCATTGACATAGAGGATACAAGGTAGATGCAGTCAGACTCTAGGACAGCTAGATAGCTCCCACTATGGTCCTGATTAGTTACAATTATGTTTACAACAGCAAATCACTTAAGGGTTGTAACTGTGACTGGTTGTCATGCATTTATTAGTACTTTGTTAACCATTTTTAATATAGCAAATTGCAGCTACTTATCACATCACAGATAAGCCGATGTACTAATGGATGTGCATATCCAAAGCCAATAGGAATGGGAATGCAGCAAATTAGCTACAACCTATTAGCTACCAATAGCAGTAAATATACAGAACAGGAATGGAAGATGAGACCGATCCTACTGCAGCCTGGCAAAACAGCTTATGGCATATATTTATGACCCCCACTTAGAGCAAATCAACAATGATCTATGTGTTATGCATATATAAATAATGCATGTCATGAAAACTAGAGTTAGAGCTGAAGAAGCTCTGTTAAGGGTGAAATCACTCACCTATGTAATATATATATTTTTAATTTTTCATTAAAGATGTATTGATTTATAAATGTTAAGTGCTTGATTACTTCGGAGTCTAAACTGAGATTGCAATTTGCATTTGTTTCTTGTTTTTAAAGGGTCTCAGCTAGCAACTGCAGTGCTCAAGAAATACCATTCTCCTTGTGGTTTAATGTTTTTCCTTGAGGGTGGAAAGCATCTGACCCCCTAAGGCTGGAAAACTTTTGCACCTCATCACAAGGATCTGTTCTTTACATATATCAAGTAATCTCCATGGTATCCCCGAAGTCTCAAAACAACCCGCTAAAGTGCAGTGGATCCAAAAACAAATCAGTGTAAGAAACTTCTCTGTGTGGAAGATTTTCAGTCCATATATTTCTAGTTAATCACTGTATATTAATCGCATCAGACAATAGTAGAAGAAGTAATGAACTTAAACTTGTCTTAAGTCAAAACAAAACAAAAAATAATAATAGAAAATATATAATTGTGCAGCATTACTAAGTATTCGAAAGTAATCCAAGCAAGGCAGGCAGTCTGTTTCCAGTCGAAAATCCTTTCTTAAATACTCACAAAACTGCCAAGAAAATTATCCTGTAGATGAACCTAACGAGAAGGTGACATGAGCATGCATACATTAATAGAAAATAAAAGAAACTATAACAATATTCCATTGTGATTTTCATGTAGTATGCATATGCTATATTTTTAACATTTTTCTTTCACTCCAGCATTAAATATATTGTTCAATTTCTGACTTCATTTAAACCTTCCTCCTCCTTTGGCTCCTTAAATATATTCTGCATGTATTCTCCCCAACAAATTTAATTATTTCTTTGTAAATTGCTCCTTCCTTTTTTCTAAAGGTCTTACCTCAAATTATTTCCTTTACAACATTCAGTACTTCAGTCACAGTCTATTTATTTATTTATTTGCATTTGTTTACCGGGAGGTCTACTGGGTCAGGGTGAGTCCATTTTCAATAGAAGCCTGGGGAGAAAAGCTCCAGAAACAAACAGCATGGTAAAGATACAGAAACAAAATACCGAAATCAAGCAGCAATGGTACAGAACATGACATTACAGAATAGGGGATACAATAAAATAGATAATACTAGTTATACAGATGTTAGATTTTAAGTATGCAGATGTTAGGTTTTGATTTCCATTTTCCAGTAATTGCTTCTTGGCAAATTATAGCATTAAATGTGTTTGCCTTATTATGTCTGGGAATAATAAAAATCTTGCTTGTTAACCAGGTAGGCCCACTTGACACACGGTACCCTTTTGGGGTGACCCAGGAGCAATGTCTGGTTAAGTGACTTGCTCAGGGTCACAGAGGTGGCAAATGAAGACTGAGGTAATCATTCACTGTACCACAGGAACTAAACATCCTAACTGATAGATTTAGTTTAATTGTCTTATTTACAGCCATTTGATCCTTCAACATCTAACTTTATAACAAATCACTCTGTTGGGGATTTTTTTTTTTAATCTGCCAACTCATTACATTCCATAAAAAACTGCTTTGATTGCCTATGTCTCTCCAGTCGCACCTCCAGTATTTTCTACCTAAGAAAAAGTCTTCTGAATTTTGGTCGGAGTATAAAAATACCTATTCCGAAACTTAAATGCACAAACCATATACCTCCTTGCTTCACTGCGGTGCTGGGTGCTGTGTGTTCTCTCATTGCTCCTTAATAAATAACCTTCCCATTCTCTTTTCTTAGTCTTTTCTAACCTTTTTTGATTGATTCTTACAGTTATTGTGAAATGTTCTATATGGCCTTTTAATTACCCTGCTCAAATATTGTAACATAACATAACTGCAAAAGCCGAACAGCTTCTTAACACAATATAATTGTATTTGCACTCTGACAGAGTTGGGATCTATGTAAGAACAGTAAGTAATATGTCGGATATTTCCTAGCATAAATTGAGCAATTCTTTAGAGTCTCTGATATGCCTAAAATGAGTATAATGCCCTTTCTCTTCTATCCTGCATAACTTCTTCTTTTTCTTCTTCTTTCGGCTTTTCCCGGTTAGGAGTCGCCACAGTAGTGAAGTTTTTATAGTGTCGAGTTGCCAGCCCGGCTCCCAACCTTCCACTGAAGGCACACACTCACACCTATGGCCAATTTAGAGTGTCCAATCCACCTACAGCATGTCTTTGGGATGTGGGAGGAAACCAGAGCACCCGGAGGAAACCCACACAACCACCGGGAGGACATGAAGACTCCAAACAGAAGGCACCCCAGCCGAGGATCGAACCGGAGAACCTTTTGCTGTGAGGCGACAATGCTAACCACTGCACCAATATCCTGCATAACAAGTATTCCTATTTGTATTAAAGGATTTTTTTTTTAGAATGTCAGCTAACAATGTCTTTTTGAAAAAAAAAAACTTCCATCTTTTCAATCTTATCTTTGCATACTTTGGAATTATGTTTTTTATGAACTCATGTACAAGAAAACGTGACACTTAGTAATACTTTTTGCTGTATATGAAACTATCTTCCTAAGCCATGTGTATGTCTAGAGTACTTGAGCCATAAAAATGTAGGTTTGGGGACTGTCAGGAGGCAGATTCAAAGGATGTTCTTTTTGTGGAAAAAAGATTTTCTTTCTGTGGCATGGAAGTAACTTAGGCACATATATTAACAAAAGGAAATAATTGCTAGCTTTGGGGAAGAAAAAATCTTTGTTAAAATTGTTTAGATAGGAAGCAATGTAATGTAACAATGTAACATTGTGTCAGCATGCGTCTTTTTAAAATGAACATTAAAATGCTTACCATCAATATTACATTTGTTGCAAAGTTTCAGAAATCATCACTTCTAACCAAACTTTCATTCATTCTCTTTCTATTTCTTAATACTTCAGTCAAAAATGTGTCTGCCTTCCTGTTATTATCTATGCACTGTAGAAATGGAAGTCAACAAAAAAAATAATTAAAAATTAAATAAACATTTTGTGATGATCTCTTCATTGTTTATATTATTTCTGACTTCTAAAATTATGCCTGTTCTTCCTTGTTCATTTTGGTGTGCTATCTATTTAGCTTCAAACGCAGGATATGTATTTTCCAAAAATGCAAATCTTTGCTAGTATGATAATTTAACAGTATCTGTAGCAGTTGCATTGCACCACGTTTGTTTAACTGTGTTCTTACCAGTTTGTTCTTTTGCAGTAAAATTATGCATCAATGCATATGTTTAGCTTGTAACATGACTTTGTGTATTTCAGTGCATGTATATGTATGTTAGCATTGCCACTTATCAGGTAACTTTCCTGATAAATCAGAAATGTATGGTATTAATTGTAAAAATATGCTTTGCTGAACATTTGCCATCTACTTCGGCTTATTCTGAGCTCCATGCATTCCTTAAGTGCATTTTTGTCACATTCGTTATTGTTTTATCTAGTGTTCTATGTTCCAGACAACTTTAGGTTGTCAGACTATCCTTTTGTTTATTTCAGCATGCAGCTCAAGAGGTACTAAATATGACCATTACCAGGTAATTACCTTTATCAATCCATTTCTTAGAAGTTAAGGATGCGGCAAGACCTAGTATCAGAAGCTGGCCAATCCTTGATTTATGGTAATCCAAGAACCTAATGATAGACACCAATGGTAAAAGAAACATAAAGTTAATAAAGGATACTTTTATGAACTGTTTCTTGGCAATATAAACTTCAAAATATAGTCACCATATGACTGAAAGTTGGCTGATAGGTCCTGACAGGTCACGAAAGAAGCATCTCTGACTCTGACAGGTCACAAAAGAAACATCTCTGACATCAATGTAAAAGTCTGAGTTCATGAAGAAATTAGTGAGACTTTGCAGAGAAAAATTTGAGGACTTCAGAGATGTCCTGAACCATATGATGATTTATGTTTGTCAGTGGAGGTATTGTTTAGATTGTTTACAGCTAAAATTCCGAAATTCAGAGTGCAGCACAAAATGTTATCAAAAAATAAAAATAAAACTTTCAGGGACTGCTTAACCTGTTGGAGAGAAGCAACCACTGTGATTGGTTCATTTCTGTAGATGAGGTTACTTTTATCATATAAACAGTTGCAGAGTGTTGAGTCAATGGGACTGGATGAAATTTAGCCAGAAAAACTGAAGGTAGTTGATGTTGTTTTGATATTGTAGTTAATCTACATATTAGATATCATGTGGATGTTGGGTACAATATCTTGGGATATGCAAACTGGGATGTAGAGCCCATTTTCAAATAGTTATTCCAGAAAGAATGTTTCATGAACAAAGAGATTATACCACTTCTGGTCCTTATGAAAGCTGATGCCAAGGTGTTGATAAGGAAGATTTGCATCTCAGATGAGCCTTTTATTCAGGTGGAGAATTAATGAGTTGGTCTTAGCTAAGGAGAAGTACAGCAACTCTTTGTCATTGCATTCAGATTGGAGGGTGATGGAAGTTTACCAGCATAGTCTAAATAAGCACTGTTGACCTGGAGAAGGCATTTGACCATACTCTACAGAATGACTTGAGGGTGGAGCTACAACAGCATAGACCACTGTATAACAGCTGTAATATCTAATAGGTTGTTCAGGGAATATTCAGAGAACATAGATAAATGACCATACTCCATGAAGTGTTTACTGTGACTACCTTTCAAAAAGAGGTGTATCACATGAAATGCACTTCCTGTCTGAGCTTTCTATTTAATAATAATACACTTCAGTATACTGCTGTCCCTTTTTCTAGTAATAAAATATACCATTTTATAAATCTTGGATGATGTGTCATCCACTATTGCCCACTAACCAATTCTAATTTATCATTACTGCTACACTAATGACATCATTGGCCTTTTATACCAGATGAGATCTTTATTCATATTCAATGGACTTTTCAATGACTGTAGCTTTCAGTCATATGTATCACAATCAGCACTCAAACTGTTATTCTGGATCATTTCTTCATGCTCTACCAACTCTAGAATATTTAAAAGGACTTTATCTCTGTACTTCTGATCTTCACATTGGAGCAGTTGTGCTTGCTCAAATACCTCTGAGCATATAGTAAGGATGCCTTCTTCATATGAAAGGGCAGTGTTATATGGATCTACTACTGTCTGAGCTGTGAATCATTCTTTGCAATAGATATCTTTGTCTTGAAGAAATGTCTTTAGTTTCTTTTGTACATTGAAAAATCTTTTAAAACCACATAGAAACTTTGTCAAATTACTCAACTTTTTATTACAGATTTAGGTTGCTGATCATGTCATGGTTGTCATATTCTCATTTTGTTTCTTCTATACAAGTCTGAGAGTGTTTCAGTGTTATAAGCGTTTCTCATAATATTCCTGCCTTTCTGATTTTTTTCTGCCTTGTCTTTTATACCTTGCTTTGATTTGTTGGCAGTATTAAAGTTGTAGAAATTGTTAATTTGCTCTTTAACAAAAGAGTTGATTCTGCAAAACTGCAATATGAAAATTCCGATAGCTATTTTTTTTTTTTTTTTTTGCTACTCTAAGCCACGGTGGTGCAGCAGTAATGTTGTTGCCTCACAGCAAGAGGTTCTCCTGTTCGATTCTCGGCTGGAGCGCCTTCTGTGTGAAGTCTGCATGTCCTCCCCATGGTCGAGTGGCATTCGAAAGACATGCGTGAATGGGCGCACCTTCATTGAAGGTTGGGCATCGGGCTAGCACCTCGGTACCATAAAAATCAACTGTCAATCATTAGCGGACTGGAGTTCCGCTGTGGCGACACCTAACCAGGAAAAGCCGAAAGAAAAACAACTCTGTTATCTTTTTTATAAAGGTCTTCATTATTTGGCTACTTCTCTTCATCACTCTATTCAGCTGTAAGTATTTTGGGTTTACTTGCAGTTACATGTCCAAATTCCACATCCTGTTCATCTCTCTTACATTACATACTCCTGAGTTATGAGTCATTGTATGAGATGAAAACTGCTGTTTGGAAAAGATGATTTAATGTACATTCTATATTTCTGCTTGTAGTATCTCTTAGTTTGATTGCTTCAGGGTACTTAGAAAATAATTTGCAGATATGTGGTATACACATACATACACACAGATGCACAAATATTTTGAGCATGGACAATCATGCCATTCTAGTTTGCTAATATACCAAAGAGTTGTTCCCATAATAAGTGACCGGGATATGCTTGAAAATATTTAAACTACTGCTTTGTTTAATGCAATTTGGTAGTGTTTTGTATGCATCAGCTACTCTGTCTATGATCCAATTAATATATTATTTTATTTATTTAATTTTTATTTATTTATTTATTTATTTTTTATTCATTCTTGAATTTCATTTATTTTTGAAATGGAAGAAATATGCTGTGATGTTGCTAAGACAACAGTATGGGCAATTGTTCTATTGACAGACTGCTAGAAAGTTTTCAGGGGAAAAAAATACATTCACAGTTTGAGGATGAGTACTAAAAAAAAACTTTTTTAAAAAGTCCTCCAGGATCTAGTATGTTTTGATATAGTACTTTGTTTGCCATTTCATTCTTTTAGAGATTTATAGGAGTTTCAATGCAGTTTTGCCTCATGGACATATACACCTTAGTAATACCCTCCCACTGACAATACCACATTTCTCAAGGAGGGGGCTAGGCCAGTGAATCCTGGTGTAGATTGGTGAGAACCCCTCCAATAATCCAGGTTTCATTTGAAGAATGCTAGTGAATCACACTGTTTACCCTGAAGGGAAGTCTGTTTTAGTGGTGGTAGGGGGTGCTGTGTGATAAACTCTTCACTTGACCTTGGTTTGTTCATTTGTTTGTTAAAATGTAGGTCTCTGTTTCTTATGTTAGTGGAAAAACTACAGCTGAAGTGATACAGAAGAAAAAGGACAACTAGGTCTCCCATGGCACAATAGGCTAGGCATAGGTCGCACCATAAAAGTTTGCAAGAAACTGAGTAAAGGGGCAGTGATCCCAGCCTCTACACATAGCTGAGGCTATTTAGGCTTTTGATCTTTTTGATAACAAACTTCTGTGGCCTTTCTAGTTGTTTGATATATCTAATGAAGTATAACCCAAAGAGGACATTGCACACAGTATCTGGCTTAATCAATGTTGAATATAAGGGAATAATGAATTCCATATATCGGGATGATATTACCTTGATGATTAATTGTGCTGTATAGAAAGATTTTCAAACTACTGTTGTGACATTATGATTGAAAGTTGGGGAGTTATCAACCCAAGTTCCAAGGCCCCTAGTAACATTATCATTTGCAGTGATATTGGCACTTCAATATGCTGAAGGTATGGATTGTTGACCAAATATAATAACAGTGCATTTTCAGCATTTTATTTAAACTCCATTTTCAGTACATCAAGAGTTTATGACACAGAGTTCTTTCTGGAAGGTTTTGGTATCAAAGGGAATGTAACAGTAACTCTCAATTTGCAGCCATCTGCCAACTTAATAAAATACTTTTCTTGGGTGTCTGCCTGGAGACAACAAAAGTAAATGCCAAAAAAGTAGTGCTTCCAGCACTGAGTCCTGAGGGATATTACTGATAATTTTCATACTTTTGTTGAAATGTTTGTAACTCATACTGTATAGGTTCTGTCTTTTAGCAAGTTGGCTATCCATTTTACGCCAGAGATCAGATGTAGTTTAAATCATTTAGCTTTCTTATGATGCCAGCATGTGGTGTAGTGTTTCATGCCTTGTCCTGGTCTAAATACTTTGTGTGCACTGCATGGTCACTGTCAACTGCTTGTGTGACCTTGTCAAAGAAGCCATCAGGATTGACTAGGCATGATATTTTCTCATAAAAAGCCAGACTATTCAGGGTCAAGTTTAACAATGTTTCTGATATCATAAGTTTATGAGATCAGTTCTGTTACATACCAAGGTCTTGAAAATTAGGGTGGTCAATCTGATAGTTCTAAAATTCCCAGCTTCAGCAGTATGGCCATCATTATACAGGAGTTTCCCAGCTGCAGTGTGCTAGTCTTCATGGAAAAAATCATTAGGTTCATAGTTTTATAGGTACTTACTAGGCTATTGACCTGCGAGGATCTTAAGAAGCCTAGCCTTATTTTCCCATGGTAGTTTTTTAGCCATTGTATTTTGGGAACAAATAACTGAGAGATGGTTAGAGCAAGGATATGTTGTGGCATTTCCATATTGCCCTATCCAGGGTTAAGCAATTTGAGGAATGGGTTAGCAAGGATATGCATGACACTACTTATAATCTGTCCACGTACATCATCAGGTCACATGGACCAAGTATTTCTTTTCTTATTTAACTCTTTCTGTACATGTTTCTTAGTGATAAAAGGTGAGATATGAGATTCTGGGGTTTGTGTACTATGGATAGTTAATCCTAAATTTGTTGACAAATTCATTGACGATGTCAGTTGGGTCTGAATGAGAGATGCCCTCTTGAACAGGTTCAGAGCAATGCAAGGTGCTGATCATTATTTTCATAACATCGCTGAGGAAGGATTTATAAGTATCTTTACCTGCTTGTGCCTACCTAAGTTCATGGTTAGCTTCAGTAATATAATGATGAGTTTTAATTTCTTTTAATACCTTCTTGATGTGAGAAGGATTAAACCTGCTGTATATTTTAAGGAATTTATTTATTTTGCTGTAAAGCTTATTAATGTTGATGGGTCTATATCAGAACATCGAAGTATTAAAACTTTGAATGTTCTGATATTGAACACTATTCAGCAAATGCTAAGAATAGCGAAGCTGCAGAAGAGCGAGTGAAAGAATTCGGTTGGCCGTTTCTGTGGCTTCGCTATTCATAGCGCTGTGGTGGAAAGTTACAGGTTGGGTTCAGGTAAGTGTGCGATTGTTTGTATGTTAGAGTTAGGGGCGGGTTAAGTGAGTTAGGTTTAGGGCGCGGGTTAGGTGTGTGTGTGATAGTGACAGACTTTAGGGTTAGGGGCGTTTAAGTGAGTTAGGGTTAGGGCTTGGGTTAGGTATGTGTGCGATAGTGACGGACCTTAGAGTTAGGGTTTGGGTTAAGGTAAGTGGGTAGATAGTAGTGTATGTTTAGTTTAGTGTAGCGTTAGATGCAGGAATTTAAGTGTATGTGTGTGGTTGCTGTTTGTTTGATGTGCTTGTGTTGTGTGTATGTGTTTCGGAGCAGCGAGTGAATATAAGTGAATAGAGACGTCCTTGTTCCATTGTGTCTACATTGGGATTAGTACAATCATAAACGATTTTGAAATCTCTGGAATTTGCCTGGAACTAATATGGTCATATTGACAAATACAGATACACCACCACAGTTTCCACTGGGCCTGAAGGCATGAAAAGCAAAAAACCTAGGATTGAAGGAAATATTTCTTTACTTTTAAACCAAGTTTCAGCAATTACAGAACCACAAATGTTTCCAAATACGGAACGGGCAATTTACTGTTGAGACTTCTGGAACTGAGCAGAGACACCTTAATGTGATTTCATTTGGGGTTTGTGATTTTATTCCACTGGAATGTTTTTTAACTATAATCTGCCTAAAATGGAACTGTGGAGACAACAAAAGCTTTTGGGAGTATGTGTAAGCCTTGGAATGAGAGATGCCATGCATATCGTCACATGCTGACATATACTGGGCCTCTGCAGAATGTCACCACCTATTTTGCCAGTTGTTGCAACTAATTAGGTTTTCTTTCTGCCTATGTAGCATTCAGGATGAAGAAAGGGTTCTACTCCAGACTAGATTCTTGCCTGCATTAGCCACATGCATTCCTGCATGGGCCTCAAGGTATCACATCTGAATTCATTCATCACCACATGGAGAACTAACATATCATAGTCATATCTGTAAGATGAAAGAGTACTTACTTCAGAGATTCTGGCACCAGCAATGGAATTCACCATATCCTTATCTTTGTCCAACCTTGTGAGTGGCAAGACTATGATAGTCACCTATCACTATAACATTGTTGTTACTTCTGTAGTTGTGTGTGACAGATTTGAAGTGGTTTGACATAAGCTGACTTTTTGGTAGAGGGCTGCATGAGGGAGGTGGCCAGTGTAATTTTCCCCTGAGACCAAGTGTTTTAAGTTGGGAAGTTTTGGTGGAGATTTTTTTTTTACAGTTTGAGGATATGTCAGGTTAGTGTGACTTGAATTTGACTGTGGTGATGATGAGTGCTGTTCACAGGACATGTTCATTTGTGACAAAAATGCTTCTAGATGAGTGAAGTATTTACACCTCTCCCACACAGAAATGTTTATGTTGACCATGAATTTATCTGTGAACATGAGGCAGTTGGTACACGCCCTTATGATTCCTAGTGCTATGAGGTTTGCAACAGCGGGGAAATATACAGACTGACTTTCCATCTTGTCTACTGGCTAGTGAGTTAAATGGAACTAATTATAGTAAGTTGAATAAGTAAATTGTTGGATTTTTTTTTTATACAAAGAGAGTATGAGTCAGTGGCACTGTGGTTCAGCAAATAATCTTGTCACTTTGTAGCAAGATGTTCTCTGATTTGATTCTCTGCTGAGGTGCCTTCTGTGTATAATCTGCATGTCCTCTCTGTGTTCAGTTTGGTTTTCTCTGGGTACTCCAGTTTCCTCCCAATTCCAAAGATATGCAGTAGGTGGATTGGATACTCTAAACTGGCCATTGATATGACCATGCATGATGAACATTGATTCTAGATGATTGACAATATTGGAGTGACACCAAAACCTTGTATGCAAAAAATGGGAAAAAAAGGTTATGGATGGATAGATGGATGGATGGAGGAGGAATAAATACTGTACTCTGATTCACTTAAAAAGTTAATAGAAAAACTTTACATCAAAATTAATTTGATGAACATTAAGTATCCCCATGAATTAATAACTTTTTTATAAAACCCTTAATAAAGTGTAGCAGTGGTAGCATAGAGGTATTGTAGCTCCTAGCTGCTGTTTGTAACACACACACACACACACACACACACACACACACACACACACACACACACACACACACACACGTGCATGCACACGCACACACACACACACACACACACACACACACACACACACACACACACACACACACACACACACACACACACACACACACACACACACACACACACACACACACACACACACACACACATGCACACACATCTGTGGAATGATTTTGCAGCCAGGATTCATGTTGCAGTTGCTTAAATGATTACCAATAATGCTTGCAGACTGATCAGCACTCATGTTGAACAACAGCAAACAGTTTCACCTCTGCAGCACAGTAGTCATGTGCACTAATCCTAAACATAACCCTGCTTCTGCTCTAACCCCAGTTATACACATTACAGTAACCAAAACCCTTTCCTAAACAGTACCATTACACAAGACAGGTAATGATATAGAAACATCTTGCATACACCACCTAACATACACAATGCTAATGCTTTCACCTTACGTAGGCATTACTGTAAGCCAAACCCAGAAACTTTTGTAGGGGCTGTCAAAAATATTCCCACATAGTGATCAATCTATCCCCTCCCCTAGCCTTATTCTAACCTTAACCACTAAAACCTCACTTCCCTAAATGCATGAACATCTCATACACAACAGGAGCACTCAGTGAGATGTTTGATGTCTCAGAGTGTTGAAATGCATGACTATCACCACCTAAGTGATCAATGCTGGCAATTTAAAAATTGACATGACAAAGAAATCACAAAACTGAAATAAAAAGATCATAGATGGAAAACAAACGGATGCCTTTTGCGATCCAATAACCAAGGCCCCTACACATTCAGACACAATGTTTCTGAATAGTGGTAGTGTTATGGAAAGTTTTTTTTAAAGGTAAGGTGCAGAGCTTATGCTTAGGGCTTGCATACATTAGTAAGGTGCTGTTGGAAGAGAGTAAAGCCCCCCCCCATAGAATTTTAGTAATGCATGCTAACCCTAACCCTGCACCATATCTCTGAAAAACACTTTCTGTAGCACTGACTCTACACAACAGACTTGGACACGCACCAACACATATACACAATACTAAATCGGTCCCAATATTTAGCCCTTGCACTAATCCTAATGTACCTACTTTCACACAAACACTACCACCCCCAATGCCAAAACCTTCAGAACATCTGAAAGTTTCAGCATTAGTTTTCTAATTCCACACTTCCCTTACCTGCTACCATTTTTGTTCACTTGATTTGGCTATCTTCACAGTTTAATGATTTTGATGATGAGTTTGATGATGTTTTGGGAACACTCAACTGCATTTCAGCATCATTCCCTCTGGCAATGAGCAGCCACCGTTGCATAACCTTTTTCTTCTCTGGGTAACTTTTCTTCTGAAATGCATGCCTCAAAACACATTTTCTGATTCAATTTTACCTTTTTCTTACTAATTATCAATTTACCTCTGGTCTAGATTCTTACTTTATTGGATTTTTCTGTTTTGTACTAAGAGAAATGGGTCTAGAACTCTTACCAGGCACTACTTCTTCCTCTTGAACTACCCCAGTGAAGATGAAAGTTGACTGGTGGCTTAATGTCTAGATTGATACCCTGGAGCTCCTCCTGGTGTGGCTGATAGAATCACATAGCTAGCCGAACCCAGCCATCAGCCCACGAAAGATGGAGCCAAGTCATGATAGCCATAAAAGTGACTGGCATCTGGGTGGGTTCTCCTCTGGCCAACTAGATAGAACATCCTTGCCCAACCCTATCCTCCATCATGATGCCCTCCCCCGTATGTTACTCCTCACCTTGTGCTCATAGTTTAGTCCTCCCTGTGACTAGTTATTTACTTTCTCTCAGTCTTCTTATCTCAGTTGTTACCTTTTATATGTCACTGCATTCTCCGTCAGTTTTTGTATGTATTAGATGTTTGTGTGTCTGTCCCTGCTTCCATCCCTATACCACTTTTCCTACTCACACCTTTCACCTACCCCACATAAAAGATACCCTTCTTCACCTACCCTTGTGTCACTCTTCCCTTCCAGTTGTTCTTCCAACTGTCTGATTGTTCCTCCCCACTACTTGATTTATATACACAGTGTCACTCGTCCGGTCAGGATAAACACACAAACAGTTGTGGGTTCAGTTCAAGTAGCTTATTACACACAAACACATCAGGACTGAGGCTTAGTAACTTAAAATTAAATAGACTTATAAACAGACTGACTACCACACTCATACATTTTAACACTCTGGTTGGTCTCTCAAAATGGCACTGCTGCTTGTATTTGCTCACTATTTATATGCATGTGCTTACACTTGGAAATGCTTCTTAAAGTTACACACATGCTCTGTTCTACATCCTCCCTCACTGAGAAATAGATCATACAACAAATGACAGTATTCACTGACATGTAGTTACACAGAAATTATTCTTTGACATGCAATTATAGAGAACTAATTCTCTGACATGCAGCCATACAAAATTAAACTCATATAAAACAATCCTGTCCAGGTTGCTGTGTATTTTACACTAGGTCAAAAATATGACCTGATCGTGTAACATAAAAATCAGAATTGGATATAGCAATGAGGACTGTCTTGAAGGAATGTTCAACTTTGGGGACATCTGGGACATCATCAGGAATGGGAATGGATACTGAGACATGTTCTTCAGTATGAACATTGTCTGGGTTCGTCCAAGAGCTAGAGTCTGTATCACAGGTACAATGCTACAATATTTATTCAGACACCGGAAGAATATACCTGCTGTTTTTCCTGTATTCTATACCCTCAGATTCTACTAAGAAGGATCTTGGCTCAGCACATATGCCTCTCACTTCACCAATTTGATCAAAGTCTTTTGTCATTTGCATCCTCACTTTCTCACCTTCTTTCAATGGATGAAGAAATCTGCTCATTTTAACATGCAGTAGCTTGACTTCTGAAAGGAATGCTTCTTAAAGAGTTGGGTTTTGATTGCTCTGGTGTTTTTTAGCATTAGGCACCAACAAACTAGAACTGATAGGCAAGGTTGTTCTAGTTTGCCTAGACAGAAGTCTCTGAGCAGGCAAGCCAAGTAGATTGTCACCAGATATATTTTTGAGATTAAGTAAAGTAAAAATGATATCAGTATTTTCACACTTTGACATCTCCAGTAATTGCTTTGCACACTGTACTGCACATTCAGCAAGGCCGTTTGACTGTTGATATTCCAGACTACTAGTAACATGGATAAAGTCCCACTCTTTTGCAAATTTCTGAAACACTTGAAACACAAAAACCCAAATATGACTCAAAGGAAAAACTAACAACTCTCTTTATTAGCACTTTCATCCAAAATAACACTTTGAACTTCCTCAGATATAACTTACGCAGGATGTTCAGAAACCTTAAGTATTACAATTAATTAATAAACATCCAATAAGAACAGTTGATCTATTAAACCCACAGTCATGAGTAAAACATCAATAAAATCACTTCCAACGATAAGTACACACGTAAAAATAAATGTAATACAAAAATATTAGTACTAAAATACTTTGATAGTACTAGAAAACAATTAGCTAAAAAATTATACAAGTCATCTATCCAAAGCTCTTATTTTTAATAAACAAGCTATTGAGAATAAATTGTTTATGCCTTGCCACTTAAATGCGTTCAACCTTAGTTGCCATAGCAACTCTTTCATCTCAAGATATAATTAAGTGGGTCCCCCCCTGTTGTTACTCATCACTTTATCTATGGCCATATAACAAAATTTGTGGGTCGTATTTTCACAAATATGTTTTGCTAGGGCATTATTCTGCTGCTAATTTCTAATGGCATATTCATGTTGGTAAACTCTGTCCCTTAATCTCCGGTTGGTTTTCCCAACATAGAATGTGCCACAAATTTGGGAAATACCTAAATAAACTATCCCTTTACTATTGCAATCAAATTTAAAAACAATTTTATATTCCTTTTCTCTTATATTAAAACATTTTCGTACATCATTTTAGGGCAATATGGACACCTTCCACATTTTCCCATACCTAAATTTCTTACCTCAGAGGAGGCCACATTTAATCTTTCTAAAAAGGTTTTAAAATTTGTGCATTTCCTATATATACCATAGAAAAAGTGGTGTCTAATCTGTCCCTCACATATCTGTCCTCTGTAAGCAAATTCCAATTTTTAAGTAATATATTATGAAGACTCCTAAAGTCACAATTAAACATGGTGATATATTGTGGAACTCTTAAAATATCAATTGACCTATTCTGTTTAATTGGTGTAAAACCAACGGGAGCTATATCAATTACAGTTGTAAGAGTTGAATTTCATAAAATTGGTAAAAGATGGCCGCTTTTTTTTTTATTAGTTACCTCATATCTCAAGTTATTCAATACCTCCAGGGGATACCCTGTCTTAGTAAACATAGTACATAACAAGTTACATTCATCTTCAAATTGGAGTGGTCATTCTCACTGCCCTAATGAGTTGACCTTTTACCACTGCCCAATTTTGGTGGCTAGGATGGGCACTAGAGAAGTGATGGTAGCTGTTAGAGAAAGTCTCCTTCCTGTGAATTCTTGATGTATACCCTCCCCTATTTAAATCCTTAACTAAGTAAACATCCAAATAAACTATACATTTAGAACTAAATTCATGAGTAAATTCCAAAAAATAAGTTGTTTTGTTAACATATTCCATGAATTCTTTAAGGGTACTTTTCCCCTTTCCACAGGATGAAAACATCATCAAATAACAAGTGTACCAGACTATATTCCCTGAGAAAGTACTATTAAATACAAATTTATGTTCCCATGCTGTTATACACAGGTTAGCAAAAATTGATCCACAAGGGGATCCCATTGCTACCTCGGATTTTTGTAAGTATATTTTTCCTTCATAACAAAATTAGTTATTTTTTAAAACTAATTCAAAAAGTTCTTCATATAAGTTAATATCTAATTGCTCTAAACTTTTTTGATGTAAGAAATCAGTAATCCATTGTAATCCAATGTCTTGGGGAATTACTGTGTACAAATCTCTTACATCTCTAGCAGCAAAATTGGCTGTGTGATCAAAAACTAATCCATTAATTGCTGCTAAAAAAAAAACATGAATCCTTACATATTTGTTTTTCAGAACCTACTAGATGTTATCTAAACATTTTGCACAGGCTGCAGTGATAGAATTCCTGCCATAAATAATTGGTCTCAGGGGTGGGTTATTAATATTCTTATGTAGCTTAGGGACACCAAATATACTTGGTGTAATTGGTGATGGTATATTCAAATAATTAAAAATATCTAATGTAATATGTTCTTCAATCAGCATGCCCCTAACTTGTCCATACATTCTTCTATAAGATACATTTAATTCATTTTTGGACACCTTTTGATAAGCTACATTATCCGGCAACTCTAACATTCTAATATTATAATCCATCACATCCATAACCACAAGCCCTCCCCCCTTGCCTTGTTTCATAAACTGGAGTCTTTGTTGTTTCAAATATTCAAGTAATATGACTTCTTGTTTATTTATTAATTTTTAATGAAGCGGGCAGCCACGGTGGTGCAGCAGTTAGTGTTGCTGCCTCACAGTAAGAGGTTCTCCAGTTCAGGCCTCAGCTGGGGTGCCTTCTGTGCAGAATCTGCATGTCCTCTCTGTGGTCACATGGGTTTCCTCTGGGTGCTCCAGTTTCCTCCCACATCCCAAAGACATGCTGTAGGTGGATTGGACACTCTAAATTGGCCCTAGGTGTGAGTGTGTGCATGTGTGTGCCTTCTGTGGAGGGTTGGGCACCAAGCTGGCAACTCTACACCGTAAAACTCCACTGCTAATCATAAGCAGACAGGTGATCTGCTGTGGTGAACCCTAACCAGGAAAAGCCAAACGAAGAAGAAGAATTCATTTTTAATGAAGCCATATTTCTAAAATCAAGTTTGCATATTTTTTTCAAATAATGTTAAAATAGGCTGCAAGGGGGGATTATATGTACTAGTAATTCTACATTAATTATGGCTATCATATATTGAATGGCCTTCAGACATCAATAAAAAATTAAGTTTGTGTATAAACAGTTTCAAATCACACAGTGTGTTAGACAGATCTGCCCTTTTATCAGGCACAAAAGTCATACCTTTTGCTAAAAGATCAGCAATTCCTACAGGAAATTTAGTTTGAGAAAAATTATAAATCCAAACGTCACCAGTGATATTCACAATAATGTTCGGTACTTCATGCCCACATTCCGAAAATTTTACTTTGTCAGAGTCCAGCCCCAGCAGTGAAAGATCCAAACCCAATAACGAAAAGTTAACAATATCCTCGTTCATAGTCACTGATGAAGTAATTGATTCATTTGAACCCAAGGAAGAAACCCGCATGGTGGCCAGCTCAAAAACTGTTGGATGCGAAGCTGAAAAATCTGTTCTCACGATATCTAATTGTTGGAAGACTCGGCAATCTCCTCCAAGCCCCACTGGTTCCTGCCAGGGGGGTGGATGAAAAAACAGGGCTTGTGATTGGTTGTTTTGTTGGTAGTTGTTCTTCTTTCCTTTTAAACTTTCAGAACGTCTCACGTCAAAATTATTATTATTGTTCCTGTAATTATTCTGAAAATTCTTTCTTGGATCTTGATTAGGGTCATTATTGTCCTTAATCATCTCATTACCTCTGTTAATTCCTGCAAAAGTATGTCCCCAGTGGGTGGTGATCCTCCATTTTTGCCAGGTTTGCGAAATGGAGCAAGCAGGATAAGTGTGTCCTTTTTCATATTCAGCACTGTCCCTCATTAGTTTTTTGATTTTGTTGGATCACATTTGCTGAATATGCTGTTTTATACTAGAATAAGTTCTAAGATACTCATGCTTGAGACTTAAATTCAATATGATTTTTAATGGATTCATCCAGCTTAGAAAAATACCGACTTAAATCAGTCATTTGTTTGTTGTTTTGGTAAACCATAAGCTCCAATAGTTTTCATACTACTAAAATTGAGTGAGCTCCTGATGAAATTCAGATTACTTTTCCACCCCTGTAGGATATCTCCAAAGGGGTAGACCTTTTGGTACTTCCTTCCTACGAATACATTCAAGAAGGTAGGAATTTTTCAACTGCAATTTTTTGTATTATAAGAGCTCATGATCAAATTCTTCCAGATATTGGCAAAAGTCCCCTTAGTGATTACTGTCAGTGGTATTATATGAAAAATCATTGTCCAGCCATTGGTTAAGCATTGGAATTGCTTGTGATATATTAAGGAGACGATGACTGTTAGAGAAATTGTTAGAAGGAAAGGCACCTTTAGCAAGCATGGGGGGAAGTAGATGTTGTTCCTGTGGTCCTGTTGCAACATTACCCATTGGTGCAGTCAGGGAATGTATGGGTTGATGACAAGTGATACTTTGAGATAAATGTTCAACTCTCCCCATAAGGTTTTGCACCAAAGCCGTCAAATTAGTTATCGAAGTATTCACATTGTCCAGATCTGTTTGTGAAAAAAGTGCTGGCAAATCCAAATCCATAACCACAATCAACAAACCCAAAACTGTTAAACCAAAGTAGTTCAAGACAAACTGTGGAAGCACAAAAACACGGAGATGACTCAAAGGAAAAACCAGTAACTCTTTCTTAGTGCATCGTCCAAAATAACACTTTGAACTTCCTCAGATACAATTTACCCAGGATGTTCAGAAACCTTAAGTGTTACAATTAATTAATAAACATCCAATAAGAACAGTTGATCTATTAAACCCCCATCATGAGTAAAAAATCAATAAAATCACTTCTAACCGTACATATATGGCTAAAATGATGATACAAAAATGTTTTAATATAAGGGAAAAGGAATATAAAATTGGTTTTAAATTTGATTGTAATAGTAAAGGGATAGTTTATTTAGGTATTTGCCAAATTTGTAGTGCATTCTATGTTGGGAAAACTAACCAGAGTTTAAAGGACAGGGCTTATCGGCATGAATGCGCCATTAGAAATGAACAGCAGAATAATGCCCTAGCAAAACATATTTGTAAAAATATGACCCACAAATTTTGTTATGTGGCCATAGATAAAGTGATGAGCAACAACAGGGGGAGACCCACTGAATTATATCTTGAGAAAAAAGAGTTGCTATGGCAACTAGGGTTGAACGCATTTAAGTGGCCAGGCTTAAATGATTTATGCTCAATAGCTTGTTTATTAAAAATAAGAGCTTTGGATAGATGACTTGTATAATTTTTTAACTAATTACTTTCTAGTACTATCAAAGTATTTTAGTACTAATATTTGTGTATTACATTTATTTTTACTTGTATACTTATGGTTAGAAGTGATTTTATTGATGTTTTACTCATGATTGGGGGTTTAATATATCAACTGTTCTTATTGGATGTTTATTAATTCATTGTAACACTTAAGGTTTTCGAACATCCTGGGTAAATTGTATCTGAGGAAGTTCAAAGTGTTATTTTGGACGAAAGTGCAAATAAAGAGAGTTGCTGGTTTTTCTTTTGAGTCATCTCCATGTTTTTCTGCTTCAACGGTTTGTCTTGAACTACTTTGGTTTTAAAATTTTCTGAAACAATTGACTGGTAAACTGGGCACCATTGTCAGAAATAACTCTATGCAGACTACCATGGACTGAAAATTATGTTTCAGCTTAGTAATGACAGCACTGGATGTTAGGTTAGGTAGCAAATCAATGTCAAACCAATTCAAATAAGAGTCTACCAACACTAAGTAATGCTGATTGTTCCACTCAAATATGTCAGTAGCTACTGTTGACCAAGGTAGTTCAGGAATCTGGCTTAGCTGAAGTGATCTTTTTGCAAATGTGGTTTAGTACTACTGCATACCAAACAAGATGAAAGCACTTTATCAATGCCTTTCAACAGAGAAACCCAAAATACTAGTCCCCTCAACTTCTTTTTGGTAGCTTTGGAACCTGGGTGGCCAGGATGCAAAATCTGAATGTATTCACATTGTAAGGAAGTAGGAACAATAACTTTGAGACCTTTGAAAATTAAACCATGTTCTATCAGCAACTCATCTCTGTATGGAAAATAAAGTTGCACTTCTGGCAGTACACAAGATTCCTTTGATGTCCATCAAACATTGATGAAGTGGTTGAGCTTTTTCAAAATTGGATCAGTCTTTGTGTGATCTCTCAGCTCATCAAGTCTCATGGCAGAAAAATTATGCACTTCCATAACATCAAAGTCAAAATTTTCTGCATCAAGCTGATCTGTGGTATGTCTTGGCAATCTGGATAAGGTATCAGCTAGATAAAGAAGTTTACCTTTTGTATAGACCATTTTGAAGTTGTATTTTTGTAATCTGAGCATCATTCTTTGTAGTCTTGATGGAGCTGTATGCATAGGCTTCTTTAGAATAGTGACTAGAGGTTGATGATCACTTTTGATTTGGATAGCTCGGCCATAGATATAATCATGGAACTTCAAACATGTGAACACAATTGCCAAAAAGTTCCTTCTCAATTTGAGCATACTGCATTTCAGTTTGGGTAAGGGTTCAAGATGCAGAGGCAACAGGTCTGCCCACTTGAAGAATAACTGCACCAAGACTGAACTTTGAAGCATCACAGGAATGAACTACTGGTTTTTGGACATCATAGTATCTCAATGTAGGCAGGCTGGCAATTTGCTGTTTAAGGTCATCAAATGCCCTCTGGTGTTGTTCCATTCATGACCAGGCAACATATTTGCGTGTCAGCTCACTTAAAGACACTGACAACTCACTAAAGTCAGGGATAAATTTGCCAAAATAGTTAACCATACCAAGGAAATGCTGTAGGGCTTCGACATTGTTTGGAGATGACATCTCAAGAACAGCTGCTTGCTTGGAAGGGTCTGGTCATAAGCCTGTACTGGTAAATAAATTACCTACATAAGTAACTTCCGGTAGCCTGAATTTACATTTCAGAGGATTGAGCTTTAAATTCACTTCATGTGCTCTGTCCAGAACTTTCCTGAGGTTTCTGTCATGATCTGCTTCACCATGCCTCCAACCAGTAAATCATCCACTAATATAGCACACAGCCTGAAAAAATTTGCTCCATTGCATACTGAAAGACTTCTCTGGCAGAATCTATTCCAAAAGGCATTCTGAGAAATCTGTATCTACCAAATGGTATGCTGAATGTAGTCAGTAATAAAGACTTGTGATAAAGCATTACTTGCCAAAATGAACTCTTTGCATCCAAGACAGAAAAAACAGTGGTACTTGGCATCAAGTCTCTTGGTTCAATGCATATTCTGATTTCATCCAAACCTTTCTTATGAGCAGCTACCATGGAAGACACCCATTCAGTTGGTTCTGTGACTTGAAAACTCGCACCTTGCTGCACCATCTTGTCTAACTGCACCTTGACTTGGTTCTGCATAGCTATTGGAACACTCCTTGCTGGTCTGACCACAAGACTGACCTCTGGGTCTACGTTCATGGAGTACACAGCTGGAAGTTTACCTAGCTTGCCACTGAAAACATCAGCAAACTCTGAGAAAATACTATCACTGAAGCTGGAACTGGGATATCTGCTTACATGATGGATGTCTTTGGTAAAAGAAAGCAGTTTCATTCTCAAACTGTCTCTGAGACCTAATAACGACTGCATAGGTCTTCTGACTACATAAAACTGGAAGCTGTAACTGTTCCCAGCTGAATAACATGAAAGCACTACTGAGCCTTTGGTATGAATCTCTTCACCTCCATAAGCAACAAGCTTTGCACAATTAGCCAAATTAAGTTGCTCACCAGCTCTCACTCTAGCAAATCCTTCTGCTGACATTACATTACACTTTAACCAGTGTCTAGTTTGAGCTCCGTGGGTTTACTATTGATCAGGACAGTACAAAATGCTTCAGTTTTTGCCAGCAAATCTACTGCATTAAGCTTTTCACCGACCACTGATACACCATCTACATAGAAAGTAGGGTTGCAGCTTTCTACATTATCAACTTGCTTTTTTGAGTGACCTTTCTTAATAATTGAATGAGGCTTGCCTGATTTACAAAACTTTTGAAAGTGGTTCCATTTTTTACACTTGTGGTATTGCTGACCAAATGCTAATCACTTCTTTCTTTTAGACTCATGATTGGCACCACAATTATGACAGTTAACAATAAGACTTGACTTGGGTATTGCTGACTCACTCTTATACTGCACTGGTCATCTTGGTTCTGTTTGGGATAGCATGATAATCCATGCACTCGTGTAAGTGCTTATAGTGTGCATTTATGTAGGATTCAGCAGTCGTAACTGTATTGTCCATCTGCATGGGTGTCATGAAGTTTGCCACTTCTGTCTTAAGAAGCATGAAGTTGGCTTTGGAGAATTTTTTTACCATGGTTTCCTTAATGGGGGGTGGGGGCAGGATGTGGATATCTAGGGTGATTAGCTTATGGTCGGATCTGACCAACGAGGAGTTGACTTCAGGTGTGGAACACCGGTCACTCATATTGGTAATGACTTGGTCTAGGATATTGTTGCCCCTGGTGGGGGTGTGGATAAGTTGATCCAGGGCATTGGAATTTATGAATTCCAGAAAGTGCTGAGCGAAGGAGTTGGTACATAAGTAGCTTTCCCAGTTAATGGTGGGGTTGTGGAAATCACCCAATATTAGGGTGTTTGGTTGAACCCTAATATTTTCCAGTATATCAAGAAAAGAGGAGTGGGAATCCTGGGGCATTGTGGGGGATCTGTAGCAAGCTACAATTTGGATTGCAGTTTTGCACAGTTAGTTGCACTTGGATAACCTTGGCTGCATTATGCTGAGCAACTAGCCTGGAGGTGTGGTTATCCTTAATGAATATGGACACACCTCCACCTTTGGTGTTTTGGTCCAGGTTAGAGGGCCGAAAAGTGTGGTATGTGTTATAGCCTAGTAATGCAGGGGTGCTCTCTGGAGCCTTGAACCAGGTCTCAGTCACTACACAGACATCGATGTTCTCCATTTTAAGGAGTGCCTCGAGTGAGTGCATTTTGAGATTTAGACTTCTAGCATTGAGTAGCATTGCCCTCAGTTAGTAGTAGTAAGTTAGATCCTGCAAAAGTTTCACCTGACTTTTGATCTCTTGTATAAAATAGGTGCCTCTCTAATGTAACATTTGTCTGGGGGGTTGCACATTTCTCTAAATTTATGTTTCACGCGCTCAGGGTTCTCTCTTGATTCAGCCAGTACAACAATATTGTGGTTTCTGCTTCTCCTGCATATACTGCTGATGCATATACAACTAAACACTATCTTTCAATGGGCTCTGACCCAGCTAAGGTAAGCAAAATAAATACCCTCATATGTACATCTTTGTCAAAAAAAGCTGCTTGTATGAAAATATCATATTCCTGCTCAAATACTCTCCAATTCTCTGCAATATTATGATCAAACACAAGTGGACTGGGTCTACGAAATGCCTCTGCCATATCAGCACACAGTAGTGAAAGTGCTTGAAATTATGTACAAACATACACACACATAAATATGCCAGAACTTTATGCCAGAACTTGTAATTATGCCCAATAGTGCAACATATTTTTTGAAATGACTGTACTTTGCCAAATAAGTCTCCATAGCACAAGAGCAGTTTAAAATCACTGTACTTTGCAAAACCACTCCTTATCAGTGTAAGATATACTTTGAAATGACTGTACTTTGCAAATAAACTGTACATGGCACAAGAAGCTCAGAGTAAGAAACACTTTGAAATGAATGCACTTTGCAAATGAACAGTATACAGCACAAAAATAATGGCTGTAATTTGCTAAATAACTGTACAGTGTAAGAAATGCTTGAAATGGTGGCACTCTGAGAATAAATGTACACAGCACAAGAAACTTTTCAAAATGACTGCACTTTGACTGCACTTTGCTATATAACTGTACTTTGTACACAGCAAACTCTTAAATAATTGTACCATAATAAAGCACACACTCTGCATACACTGCACACTCTGAGATACTTCAAACAACTCTAGTTATGCTTTGAATGGCTTTGATCAATGCAAAATAGTAGTTTATACCTAAACACGGTCATTCGCTAAAAAGCTTGTTTTTTTTTCTTTTTTACGCTTATTTTACCATTTTATTGCACTCGTTATGCCCATTAACCTCTTATCATGCGCGTTATATATTTCTTGTGCTCATTTTACTTTAAGCAAGCTTGTTATGCAAATTGGAGTTTATTCTGAGTCCCATATAAATATTTCTGCCAGTTTTAACAAATATTGTGGTTTCAGACATTTCATTTATTTAATAAGGTATGTTGTGCTTTTAGTTTGATTAATAATGCGTTTTGTGCTTTATAAATGCTCTGTTTCATTTTCTTTGCAAAATAACTCAATTACCTGAAGTTTGTTTCTGTCCCTTTTTCATTGTTTGAGCACTGTATCACCCAACCTACTCAATATACCTTCACCATCAACTCTGCATCTCATGGCTTGAAGAAGTTGTTCTCTCAATCCCGGTTCTCATACCATGTCACTTGTCCAGTCAGGATAAAACAGACAAAGAGTTATGAGTTCAATTCAAGCAGCTTCAGCTTTAATACACACAAACACATCAGGACTGAGGCTTAGTAACTTAAACTTAAATAAACTTATAAACAGACTGACTACCACACTCATACATGTTAACACTCTGGCTGTTCTCTCAAAATGGCACTGCTGCCTGCATGTGGTCACTATTTATATGCACGTGCCTACATTTGGAAATGCTTCTTAAAGGTAAAACACACACTCTGTTCTACACACAGTGACTGTCTTATTAGCTTTGTTCTATCATATATTAGTTCATTTGGTGACCAGTTTGAGAACAGATTCATCATGGGGTGATTGATTGAAAATCTTTTCAACATTTTCTTTACTGGGATGGCCCTGATGGACAATTTCCATTTTTTTAGGAGACCTAAGATAATATTATCAATAAAATAGCACATATACATGTTACAGTATACAGAAAAAGAACAAGCTACATTTTATAGTAAGATAGTTTTGAAGACATGCAGTTTTGAAAATCATATATAACAGGTATAAAAATAACATGCAAAGCATGTGATCAGATATTCTAGTAAAATAATATTTTAATATATTAATTTTGGAATCTAGTGCTTTTACATTTTTTTTTTTTTTGGGGGGGGGGGTATGACCTACTTCCTCTAGATTAGCCCAGCATTTATCAGGTTATGAAATGAGTTACACCCAGTGCATTTTTCTTGTAATGTATTTTAGAGTTGTATGTAATATTGGGGGAAAAGTAAAAAATATTATTTCAGAATGGATATGGATATTTAAGGGAAAAAATGGTAAAGTTTGAGGGAATCAATGACAGAGTTCTTCCTAGAAAGGATATACGGTATACTAATTATAGAGGAGATAACATTCTAGCCATATTTTTAGGTAATGGGCAAATGGCCTGATATAAGAATGCTATGTTATCAGAGCAAAATTAGATATATTATCTTGCCATAGAAGACAGTGGTATTAGTATAAGAACATTTGTCAAATTTTAATAGCTATTGGTGGTAGAACGTTTTGTTTCAGAAGCAGCCTATATTAAATGTTACAGTCACTGCTCTATTTTATTTTAAAAAATTAAAGGAATTAGTAGCTGATGAAAAGTTGTGATTTTGTGCATACTTCTCAGCTGTCTAGATTTTCACATAATGTCCAGATTTTTGCCTCATATTTTTGGTCTGTTCCTCATAAAATGTGTGGTTTTCTGACAAATCACTGAGGAGTGAAATCACTAAATTATACATTTGAGTTTCTAACTTCATATCTTTCAGAAAACTGCATGCTAACAGAATGTTGGTTATAATCAACTTTCTAAGTTTATAACAGCAATAATTCAAACCTATTCCTATTGTTTAGCCTTTGTCCTGACATTATTTTAGCCTTTGTCCAGATTTCTCTCACTAAGATGTTAAGAAGTACATTTCTATGAAGGGCTATAGACTGTCTGCATCATAAATATCTTTCACTGGAGGTAGAGAGCCATAAAAATGATGAAATTGTGAATTTTAGTATTGTGATGAACTTATCTAAGAGGTCATTATAAAATTGGGCAATCAATAAATCTGTAGTCAAGTTAAGGACTTAGAGCGTAATAAATGTCTTGTGGATGCTTGTCATAATTTCATAAGCAAGCCAGAGTATGCACTATTAATCCAGTCTTAGAGAAGTTTTATTATAAATCAGACTTTTGTTCTTGTCAGATGATATTCACTCCGATTAGCTTACCATCCTCTCTGGAGTGTTTTAAGATCATTTACGAGATACACTCACAAACAACCTGTAGATAAATCCACAAGGTGACTGAAGTATAACAATACAAACTCACTACACCAATGTAGAAAATGTTAAATTTATTATAAACAAAGACAAAGCTTTCAAGAAAACTCCCTTCACAAATATGAAATACATTTAAAACATTGTTTTTATATTTAATAAGCACAAACGCATGACTCCACCAGCAAATAACAATTCACATCCAATTAATAGCATAAAACACTTAAAACTTTTTCTTAAAACCACATAGCAATACATTATATGATGGTGAATAAAATCTAATAATGTGTACATCTAAGCCTATATATAACATATAAACATTATTTATAAGATTTTGTCTGGCTACTAAAACAGGTTTTATTGAAACCATATTATTCATTAATCAAAGAGGTAGAGATGTAAACAACAAACTTGAATTAGCTGAATATAGATGGATCACTAAATCTGAAGTTGAAAAATACCCAGGGCTGAATAATATCGTTTCAATAAAAGCTGCTTAAGTAGCCAGACACTACACTAGAGAGGTTAGAGGCCATAAATGGGACAGGAGTACCGATCAGAACTGTTTATTTGGTTTAGAGCATAGCTTCCTCATTCAGGAAATTATGCCTAAATGTATATACCACTGAGTTAAAAGTAGAGGCTATAGGACAGAGTGACACAGGGAGACAGGGGTATTGTATTTAAATACTAAATATTTGAGAGGCATCAGCAAGGTAGATATAATCATCAGTAGCCTCTGTCATTTAGTTAGAGGAGATTATGAATGTAAAATCTGGATAGCCTTTGTGAAGGAACTAAGCCCAGTTAAGTGGAACTTATTATTCTGCCAGGTGTTAATTGATGCTGTGGTGCTACCCTAGTGAAAAGTTATATAATTGGATGATTTCACCTCAAAAAATATCACCGTGTCTTTGCCAGTCATCCACTATTACGGTTTGGCATACGAAATATGAATTAGGGGGCATGGCCACAGCATGACATGGAGGTCAAGTTTCTCTTTGCTTTTAAACATATTGTTGTTATTATTTTTTTTTCACAACCAGATAAAAAAGCAAGTTTTGATATTTATGAATCTACAGAAAATAGATTTGTAGTTTTGAAAGGGAAGAGGTGCAAAAACATAACTCTGAGTCCAACTGTTGACACACTTGTTTAAGATGTTTAAAGCAGTGTCACTAGATACAAAAGTATTGCAGGACTGAAATTACAACCATCAAGTAAGTATTAGTCAGATGCAAACAGAATTGCTTCAGCTGCGGAAAGCTTCACAAGGGAAGAGTGAAAACAGACCAGGGGCAAGAAAAAAACAACCAAATCAAAAGGAAAATGTGCTTTCCAGAGCAAACTGGAAGATCTGAAGGACTGCCACAGAAAATGAAATCTTCCAATGATGGGAATACCAGAAGCTGTAGAAGAAAAGGATCTATCTGGTTTATTTTATAATAAATTCCTTCTTGTGTTGAATGTTCCTATGAACTTGGACTGGGAAACTGGTCACATTCATAGAGTGGGGAAGAGAGATGCTCATGATCTGCATCCTAGACAGATGCTAATCAGGTTATATTCCTTTACAACCAAAGAATGGGTCATAAATAATACTTATCTCTTACATGATACTAGGGTTGATGGAGTGATCATCTGTGTACACCAGGAACTATTCTGGAGAAGCATATCTGAAGCGGGCTGCTTTTACAGGAATCGGAAGGAGCCTGAAACATGGAACTATAGTCAAACTCCTTGTATACCTTGCAGACATGGTGGTAATGTTGGATGGTTAGAAGAGGCACTTCACTACCCCACAGAAAGCACATGAATTTATTTGGCAATGACAGGCACTTACACAGGTACAGGAAGATGCCCTGAGCAAATAGAGAAATGGGCAGAAATAGATGAGGAAAGTACTTTTTATAAGTGAACTATGGAAGACCTCAAGGGCCATGAAATGAGCTGGAGCAACAGCTGTTGTAGGCAGATGTGCCAAAATCCAGCAGGGAATCTACAAGACTGTTGTGCGATTCCTAAAAAGGGTATAGAAGAAAACAAAAGCATGCAGTTATGCCAGTCAAGTGATCAGAATCTAATTTCACTCACAGCTACGTACTTCGAATCAGACAAAGTTGATCGCCAATACCTTTCTGCCTCTATAGAAGCAAAACAATGAGAGCAGGTCTGGAATACACCTGTAAAGGAGATCCCTAATTTAACCATAGAAAACAAAGGTCTCTTTCCATGACTGAGACACGGGCCCAGGAAAAGGGAAAAGATGAAGCTGTTACTGTGCAATCCGGTACAATGCATAAAGGTACTGTTGCCTCTGGGAAAAGGTTATTAATACTCTGTAAGTAAAAAGGGTGACTTAATAAATTATAACTAAGGAAGTCTTTGTAAGTTGAGCCTGTCATGTGGGGTCATAATGATCATCTTGTATTTTCAGCTATATTTATTATAATACAAAATATGGAACTAATGATGTTTTAAAGATTTGTTAATTTGCTTGGTAGTCACATATACAGACTCTGATGAGACTGTTTTTTTTTTTTTTCATTATTAATGCTATTGCTAGACTCAGCTGATATCTCGCTCTCCTTCAGTTTTTCTAATTTATATGAGGGCATTTATTTTCTTGTTCCTACAATGTATATTGACAATTATATAGATTTTGTTTACATCATTTCTTAATACGTAAAACACAAACATTTTAATATGATGTGGATTTTCCACTTCAGTTTAATACAGTTTTTAATTATAGTTGATTTATGTGTTTCACTTGAATAATGCTTAGCTTATATGTTTTGAAAGTGGGATTGGCCTGAAATTAGACACTATATACTATGTTTTTTTTTTCAGGTGATTTGTCAAAAGGGGGCAGAGGTGTACTCATGTACCCTGCCTGCAGCATTGTGCGCACAGCTACTTGCACATCTGTGGCTCAGAGAGACAGGCATAGATCTCAGGGGTATCCAAGGGTCTGGATAGATGCAGCATTGGATAAAGTGAAGAAGGAGGTGCTGAAGGAAGGGAGATGGCAAGGAAGGTGGGGGAAGTGGAAATGCTGAAGGTCATAGCAGTAACGCGGAATTATAGGAGGTCATCACCCAAACAAGAGTGCTAAAATTATGAACAAGCTTAAAAGAATTAAAGCAGAAATTATTTTGTTGTAGAAAATAAAGCTTAGACAGAAAAAGGCTATGAAAATGGGGGAAAGAATAGGAAGTAATAAGGTACAGTACTGTGAAAGGTGGGGAAAAGAGAGGGGCAATTCTTATGATTAGTAATAACATGGAGGCAGTGCTTAACGTATCAATGCAAGATCAAGGGAGGCAGATGGCTTATAGTAGGTCTTGATATTAAGGTAAAGAATGGAAACTATGGGTATTATATGGGGCTAATATGGACCACCCTGAATTTTTCTCAAGTTTATGTACTCATTGGCAGGAAATCTTTCCATAATGCAAAATGAAGATTTATGGTAGGAACTTCAACATGGTTTTAAACGCATATAAATCACAACTAAAACTTCATCTATCAGATCAGTCTATCTGCTCCTGTATTATTCCATGATGAATACCACTGTCGTCTTTAGTTTGTTATACTGGCAAATCATTTCTCTTCATTCAGAATCCTATGCCCCACAACCAGTCTTCTTCAATACCTGAATAATGTTACTAGTGCCTCCCAGCTATATGTGTGTGTGTGTGTGTGTGTGTGTGTGTGTGTGTGTGTGTGTGTGTGTGTGTGTGTGTGTGTATATATATATATATATATATATATATATATATATATATATATATATATAAACTATGAACTTGCTCTAGACCCACCCTCTTAACTAGAATATTAGCCTTTTCTTCCCTGCCTAATTCCATCCCTCACTACCATTTCTTTGAATTTCTAAGCACTAATCACAAGGTATGTTGTCTATATTACAAACCCACTAATATATGTCTGAATGCTCAATGTCCAATAACCACTAATGCATAAGTATCTTTTATACTGTGAACCAGGAAAAAAGCAGCTGTGCACACTTCTAAAAGCAGTACAACACAAAAATAGTGTGCTGGAACAGACCAAGGAAACAAAACTCAGTTAATACTTTAATAATCCATAAAAATGCAAATAAATAAGCTGAATGCCTCACATAGAAGAACACAGCATTGTCATCTTCCAATCAAGACTTTAATAGAACAATACTTCTATAAATTGTAAAAGGTGCTTATATACCAGTCCTAATTGGCATACATCAATTATTTATTCATTTATTTGATGTTTGCTTACCAGGATAATCTGACTGGGCAGCTGCCCATTTTCAATGGAGGCCCAGGGGAAAAGCCCCAGAGGTCACAAAAGATATAAAAAGTACAACGGAAAAAAAAAAAAACCAATATACAGAAAATGAAGTAATTGAGTTGATATAAATAGCGGAGTATTAATATGTCAACATAGTTTATACAATTGTTACAAATTACAAAAGAAATTAAGTTATACAAAAAAGCATTCAAAGCAAATGCTAAAGGAGCTGAGAATAGAAGATGATGGTTCCTTATTTACTAAAGTAGTATTTACAAGGTTTCATTCAGGTGGATTGCTTAGTGTCTATATAGAGGCATAAGGTCTTGTAGAGTGGGAGATTGCTTAGCCAGGAGTTAAACAGAAGCATAGCCAGGAACCAGATAGGTGGGTCTTGAGGAGTGTTTTGCATTGTGTAAGGTCAGGACTGGTTACGATATTCTGTGGGTTCAAGTTCCAGGTTCTTGAGATTTGATTGGAGTAGAGAGAATCTCCATAGTAGTTGTTTGCTTTTGTGACTTGTAATAAACATTTGTTGGAGGACCTCCATCAGCTTTTGTTTCTATAAAGAGAGCCTAGTTTAATGTGAACTTTTTATGGTTAGAGATAGGTGCTTGTCATATTTCATGTTTTTTCTGTTGTGATGCCCAAGTAGTTTAGTGTGTGTTACAGGTTCAGTTTTGGTGTTATCTGAAGAATATATTTGAAAGGGGGATTGTAGATTTGCTATTGGAGAAAATCATGAGTTTAATTTTTTTTAGGGTTTAGGATTAACTGGGAGTCAGACAGCCAAAACTCTACTAAACCAAAAGATAGCTGGGTGATTTTTTTTTAGTTAAACCAAAACAACTTGTCAACCGGAAGGATGTCTAAATAGTAATTATACCTTCCACATTTAGACATCCTCTTAAAGGGGATAATAAGGTATTATAATTAGTAATATTCCTGTTCTTTTTGAAGAAACGCTTTTGTACTGTTGTCTGTCTTATGGATGAAATGGGGTTCAGCTCCAACTAGAGAAAATAATGGTGCATTAACCTTAAAAAATATTCCAGTTGCCATTCAGTATCCTGCGCATATCATGTGTATTCACAGAATACTTTAAAACCATAGATCTCTTGAATACTTTACTTTTATTCTTATTGTTATGTCATCTTCAATGTCTGAGCTAAACTGTACTCCCCAAAAGGGTTTGTATCTATGACCCCACTCATTAATAACCTCTGCAGAAGTAACATCAACTAATTTTTGGGGTAACCTCTACTTAAGAACATACCACAACATTTTTCCATCTTAGCTTTCAATAAATTGATCCTTGAAATCATTCTTGCCCTTTAAATATACTTTAAATATACTCTTTTACAATAGAAAGGGTGGCAACTATTAAAGTGCAGGTAGGTGTTACTAAAAGAGGGATTTCTTTAATGTCTGATATAAACCCATCTCTTCCTAAATTAATAATAGCATCCATATAAATTGATAGTCTTGTTATTAAATTGGTATGTAAATTTAAAAACAGATATGGAATTCTCTAGACGCTGAATAAAATCATTAATTTTATCAACAAGACCATCCCATAAAATAAAAACATCATCTAAAAATCTTAAATATAATTTACAGTGTTGAAAAAGTTCCATGGTGAAAACACAATGGGAGTCCTAAGTGTTCAGGACCAAATTAGCATAAGCTGGGACACAAGCTGCCCACATGGCCATACCTTTACTTTGCCTGCAAAGCTCATCCTCGGAATAGATGAAACTACTGTCAAAAGCACCAATTCCATGAGGTCAGTGATTAAATTAACTTCAGTATTAGAGAGGAAGTCGCACTCCACTAAACATTGTCGAAAAAGTTCTATTACTTCCAGCTTTGGAACACAATTAAATAGATTACTACATCAACTGTAAGAAATGCAAGGTTCTCTCCCCATAAGTCTTGTTTCAAAAGGCCTAAAAAATCCCAGGAATCTCTCAAAATAAGGGTGTATGGAAAACATAGGTTTCATATGTCTATCAATAAAAGTGGCCAAAGGATAGGTTTTTGAACCTTGGGCCTCTACAATAGGCCTAACATGTGGATCTAAATTGTTCAGATGGACTTTGGGTATATCAAAAATTGTGGGAATTTTAGAAGAAGCATTATTCAGGAAATCATAAACTGCTTTAGTTAAGCTACCTTGTAGGAATATACATCATTTAAAAGCAGGTCTGTCTTCTTGTTGGCTATATTTACCTGATTGAAGGAACTAACTTCATAGGTGGAGTCATCCTGGAGTATGCTGAACATCAATAGTGCCATATATAACCACACCTCCACCTGTAGCAAGTTTCATTACTCTTTGTTGGTGCTATTGGTTAGGCTGTTTAATAAAACTCTTTCTTGCTGGGTTAACATCAACTAATAATTATATGATGTTCTTTTTCTACTCATTTTATAAATATCTTCCTCACATGCTCTTTCAAACATCTGATAATCATTGTATTTATTTCATATGAATGTAATCTAATGAGCAAATGCATGTGTAATCACTAATGAATATTATTCATTGTAAGTAACATATATTATTTAATGTTTGTTCATGTATATTACTGAATACTTGTTTAAAATGATTGCCATATTTTGAAGCTTTTCTCCCAGCACCTCCACTGAAAAGGTTTTATTTTTACTAAACCTAGTAAAAAAAAAACTGTAAACAAAAGCAAAATAAAAATAACTAAACAGTAGATTGGAGATATGGCAGAAAGTATGGGTGTAGAGAATGGAATTCTAAGGCTTTAAAGAGTGTTTCTCAGTGAATGACAGATGATGGATAGGTGGAGGTATGGTGATGATAAGACCCTGGCGAATTGGCATAATTGGCTTCAAAGAACAGCAAAAAGCAGGCTGGTAAGCTAAATAGGTTTCTGGTAAGGGCTAGGAAGTTGATGCAGGCAGATGAGTTTATAATTAGTGAGAGATATATATTAAACCGTGTGCATGTCACTTTGTCATTAATATTTCCTCAGGAGGTCACCTGTAGGAGAGATGGAATGGAAATATTGATATTGGATAGATTCTCAAAGATGAAAGGAAGGATTGAGTAAGGGACATGAGATTGTAATGTGGAATGAATGGAGTGTGGGATCTGGCATTCCTATCAGAGTATTGGGCAAGGAAGGAACTTAAACAAATAAAATGTTGGGATATCAGGATTGATGCAGATGCTTAAATTGAAAACAATATAATGTAGCTAGAAACAAAGATTAAAGAGAAAAGGTGCATTAATTCTCAGGCTTTCTTTTGCTGCAGAAGACAGAAGTTTGGTAAATAGTTAACAGCCAAAGTTAAGGAAAAGCAGATTGATTAAGATATAACAAATGTGCAAGGTAGTGATGGCAACATTGTTTCTGATAATATAGATGGTCATAAAGTTTTTTGAGAAAATTATCAGGATTTACATGCAACTAAGTGAGAGTTTGAATGAACAACAAAGAGAAGGAACTAAGATCCAGCAACAAAAATCACTTGCCGATCACTAAAGCCAATAACTCTGCTGGCTAAGTGCTATTCTCTTGCGCCATAGCCAAATTATGGAACTCCCTCCTACCCACAATTTCCTCCGTACCATCATGCATCCACTTCAAAACTTTACTAAAAGCGCACCTAAAAACATGCTGGCTATGCCCTTGCAACTCCCACTCTAATATCACCCACCCCATCCAACCACTACCTTTCTTTCCACCCCACTAACTACCTTGATTATAGCAAGCTCAAATGCTCATAAGCTTAACTACTTATTATACAGCAGGAACTTCTTATTGTAACATTTGTTAATGTCTGTTATGTACTTCACAGATAAAGATTCTAGTTGTCTACTAATCTACTAAGTTCTTCATCTATAAATATGTTTGTAATTAATTGCAATGTTAATCAAATTGTTAATTGCTATGTAATCCAATGTAACTACTGTCTGTTTATTTTAACCGTGGAGCTTTTCTCCCCAGGCCTCCGCTGAAAATGGACCTACGTCCAGTCGGGCACTCCCGGTCAACAAATGTAAATAAATAAATAAATAAAAATAAAAATGAAGGTGAAATGGACTAGATGTGTTTTATAAAATCAGAGTCAGATAACATAGATCAGGATATTCAATTTCAGAAGTATAAAAGTACTGGAAACAATAAATGGTGTTACATTAGTTAAAGCCCCAGGTAGTGATGGTTTTATGGTGGAATTCTGTAAGATGTTCCTGAACATTTTGGAACTTCATTTAGTTATGGCATTTAACAAACATGCTAATGATGAAATTCCTCTGAACTCCTTTACGATGTGCTGGTGGACCTGATGACTAAAGATGGGCAGGATGGATATGTCCCTGAAAATTATATGCCTACTTTATTAATCAATGCGGATGCAAACATTTTTGCCTAACAGGATACAGAAATATCTGCTCAGGTTATTGATATGAAGTCAAAGGGGTTTTGTTAAGGGGTGAACAGTGAAGAATAATTGGTTGTAATTAAGAGAGTTACTAGATCATGCTGGTAAGGAAGGGTAGGACAGAGTGAGGGTGGTACTTTTAGAAATAAAAAAAATGTTGACCCTCCTTAATGGCCTTTCTTATTTAAGGTGTTAAGAGAAGTGGGATTCAGACACAGATTCATGAACTGGATGGTAGCTCTGTATAGGAAAGCAAAGGTACAACTGATTATAAATAGATGGCTCACCCAGGAATTAAGTATTATTAGGGGTGCTACACAGGGTCTTCTCCTATCAAGACTCTTATTTATTTTGGTCATGGTGGCTTTACTGCAGTAGATACATGTAGGGCATTGTCAGGCAGGAGAAGTTTTTTTTTACTGTTTAGAGATGATTGTATGTTGGCAACAAATCAATTGTATCTGATGTTGCTGGATGTAGCTACCATTTTTAAACAATTTAAAATAGCTCAAAATGTGGGTGTTTGGGATGGGGACTTGGGCATACCAGACTTATGCTCTGGCCACTGCAGTGGTAGTTAGCTTTTCTCAACATCATGTTGGCAACAAATCAATTGTATCTGATGTTGCTGGATGTAGCTACCATTTTTGAACAATTTAAAATAGCTCAAAATGTGGGTGTTTGGGATGGGGACTTGGGCATACCAGACTTATGCTCTGGCTACTGCAGTGGTAGTTAGCTTTTCTCAACATCCCTTGATTTAGTATAAAGACATAAACAATAATACTACTTAAATATAGAAATGGAGTAAGGCAAACAGAACTGCAGAAAGCATTTGAGATCCTGTTGTTCCTTTCTAAACAGACAGAATATTTAGTGCAATCTGATCATCTCCCACTGACCTAGCAGATGAAATCTACCCAGACAGTCCTTCTTCTAGATAAAAAATATAATTAAAAAATAATCATACATACATGGACAGACTGCTCTACAAGAATGAATGGTTATTACCTCATGGAAACAAACTAGTGCAGAATCTGAAACATAGCATCGCACATGTCTTGTGCAGGCCAGATTTCTGCCAGATTTTAAAAACTCTCTCTCTGACATGACTGGGGGGGGGGGGGCTTGTTGCTTGGCGTAATGATTAGGGGGTTACTGCAAATGGACAAGTTTTGATTCTTAACATTCAGCAAACTTGGCTAGAATTAAAATGACCCACAAGGGCAGCAAGCCTATTACTTACTTATAAACACAAATTATATTAACTACTTACATTGGAGAGATTATGGAGAAGTAGGCATGCGTTTCCATCCTTTTTGGAGTTCTCTCACTCTGAACTATTTTGACAAGACCTATATACACATTTCAATGATAGATTATTGCAGAGGATACCCCAAAAGATATGACTCACTTATATAAGATTTGTTAAAGGACAAATATATTTTACCGAAATAAACCTATTCAAAGAATTCTGTCATCCATTAACAATTAGGTAGTAACTATCCACCCCCACTGAGTGCTGTCAACTTAAAAGAGAATAGGAGTTCTGGAAACACAAGCAGTGGAATGAATAAAGTGAGCAGCAAATATAATAGCTGCAGTCTTCCATTTTAATTCCTTCTAAAGAAGATATATGGTATTTTAGCACTAAAAATGCTAAATATCTCTTCCATCTTCATGTGATCCGAATATTTATAAACCAGTATGAATTTTTGATTCAAGACAGGTAGGGAGAAGTTTTAAGAATGTCATCTATGACTGCTCTGTTCTACAAATTCCTCATATTATGCCTTCCAGTTCTATTTTTTTATTACTGATAGTTCTAGTTGTTAATTCAATGTTTTTAAAGGTCATTGGTTTCATGTTTATTAGACTGAGTGTTATTAAATGGTCTTGTGTTTGCTGTACCATGTGCAGACTAAACCCCGGTGTTGAGAAATAATTTTTCAAAGATGACAATTTTTTCTCCTTATCATAAATGTTCATAGGCCTTACAAAATAAGGGATCTGTTCAACAGAAGAGATGCCATACATGCTAACGCATGTATCTGATATTAAATAATAAATATAACAGACTACAAGTGTAAAAATTTGTCCTTAAGCAAAAAAGTGGTTGGGGGGCATTCCTCATCTGGTATCAGCCATTAGGCTGAGTAAATATTAATACATTATGTTCTTTAGAGGGACACCTTATCTTACTGTCTGCCTACCCATGGCCTAGACACATTCCCATTCATGAGATTAATAGGATGAGATGAGTCTAATGGAAAGACTTGTTTTAGCATCAGCAATGGGGCGTGTTAAAGCACAGTTCCTGATAATTATTGTACAACCAAATGCTCTACTGAGTGTGCTACAAAATACATTATATAAACTCATACATGCTAAGCAGATGCCCGATTTGCTTCATTGTTTATTTATTTATTTACATACATATTTGAGTGCTTCTTGAGTTTCATTCATATTTAAAATTCCTATTGCTTGTGTTGCTTCTTTGTATATATATATATATATATATATATATATATATATATATATATATATATATATATATATATGGATCTAGGACTACTGAACGAAAGTTCAATAGTCTGAATGCATAATACCCGAACAAACTTTAATGAAAGCACTTTCTCCGAAAAAGCACTTTCATTAAAGTCTGTTCAAAAAAAAAAAAAAAAAAAAATCCATTAAATCTTCTTTTATGCTGGGGTCAAGCCCCCCTGCGCCCCCCATGTGGGGGGCTGTGCACCCCACACACCCCCTACTTTTATATTCTCACTCCGAGGTCACACTACAGTGGGGAAAAGGGAATTCTTCCTTAACCGCACCGTAGTGCAACCGGCACAACCAGCATACATAACTGAAAGTGCTGCTTTGGTGAACAGCACTTTCGGTTATGTATGTTCGGTGATTCCTGGTTCACCAGAAAGTGCCGTCGGGGATCTGTACGCATCCAATATATATATATATATATATATATATATATATATATATGTATACAAAAGATACAGCTTGTCATTATTCGCAAATATGCCACCTCTGCCTGTCATTTGCCCAGGCTGTACATTAGTTCACATGAGGAGCACAATCTTTTGGTCATTCTTTTGGTCATTACAACTGTCTCATACACCTGGTTATTCAGATTCCAGAAGCTTGGTAACAACAATGTACAGTGTTTTTTTTGTTTTGTTTTTCAGTTCTCTACAAACAAATATTTTTTTTTTTTTCATTTTTATTTTACATATGTTAACCGGGTTAGTCCAGCTGAGCATTAGCTTGTTTTCAGTGGATACCAGAGTAGAAAAGCACCGCAATCAGTATTAACATTTTACAGAAAGTCAGCAAGAAAATTGCATTGGCAGCTAAAACAATTAAAGAAATAACATTTTACAATAATATTTTACCGAAAACAGTGGAGTACAAATGTTAGAGATCAAACTTCAAAAAGCATTTAAAACAAATCATACAGAAAAGCAGTAGAGTACAATGTCAGAATTTTTACAACAAAAGCTTAGGTACAATAGGGAAAACAGTGTTCATTATTTCTAAGTAGTTATATACAGTATAGGTACAGATGGAGTAGTAAGGTAATGTAGAGGTTACGCAATGAGACAGAGAGGTAAATGGATATTAAGACAGACAGTGGAAGAGAAAGGAAGGATGGGAGACAAGCTAGGGTTAGGTAGTTTCAGGGAGGATGACCACAATGGCAGGACCATTCATTTATTAGATATTCCCCAGTGGCTAGTTTGAAATGTTTTGTTTGGCTAAGGGACCTAATTTCTAGGGGTAGTTGATTCCAAGTTGTAGCAGGGTTATAGTTATAAAGTAAACACCCTGATTTGGTTTTGGGTTTATAGATCTGTAAGAAGTCTTGGTCTGAGTTACGTAATGTCCTGCTTGGGGAATATTTAGTTATAATTGATTGAAGGTTAGGGCAGAAAGATGGTAGATAGAGGATGGAGTGGATAATTAACAGTTGCTGTAGTAGCAGCAAATGAGGGAATTCAGGCCACTGCAACTGTTTAAGAGATAGGCAATGGTGTGATTTGTAGGTTTGGTTTGCAGCAAATCTGGCAACTTTATTATATGTAGTTTCAAGTCTGGTTATGAGTGTGATGTTAAGATTTGTGTATAACTGAGCGCTATAAAGGAGGATGGGAAGAAGAAATGCACGAGAGAGTTATTACTATATTACTAAATCATTGCATATGTTTTCTCTGTAAGAACCTCTTGAAATTGCATAACTATTCATTTAAGTCTATAATTCCATATAAATGCATTGCTAATTTCCATCTAATTGTTCTGTCTGGAAGCATTCACTGAAAATGTACTCAATATGATAAACAGCAAGTTAAATGTAATTCAGCAGACACATGAAAATGACTCATAAAAGCTGAGTGAGTCTATATCAGCTTTGCAGTATAAAAGGTTACACAATCAGCTTCAATACGTTTTCAGAAAATGAAAAGTAATAACCTGCTTTAGCCATATTATCCTCAAGGTATAAGAAACAAAATTAGGGAAATGAGTTGTTCTTTTTAGCCTACACAGGGGATGCACTAAGCTATATGTGATTGTGTACCTCATAGAAACAGGGCTGTAACCGTGGTGGGAAATGTTAGTACAACTGAGATTATAATGGGTAACAGCATATACCATGTGGTACATCAGAGATGATGGTAATGTAGGGACTGATGAACTTCAGGTATGTGTATGTGAGGTGTGTGAGTGTGTATTATATATATATATGTATTACATATATGCGCACATAGACACAGCACTCTCTCTCTCTCTCTCTATATATATATATATATATATATATATATATATAGAGAGAGATAGCTATACAGAGATACAGATATCTCTCTCTCTCTCTAAATATATATATATATATATATATATATATATATATATATATATATATATAGATAGATAGATATATTTATATATGTATATGTAAATATGGATAGATAGATATAGATAGAGATATAGATATAGATATAGATTTAAATATAGATATGAGAAGCAGTCCTCTGGTTGAATTTTTTAGAATTTTGAACCTTAATAATGCAGCAAAAGGGATTAATTATATGGCCATACAATGTTGGCATGACTTAGTGGGAAGTTGCAATACAGTAAGGCTTGAGAATTCGACCTTTTTGGACTGTTGTGCAGTCTAGGAAATTATATATATATATATATATATATATATATATATATATATATATATATATATATATATATATATATATATATAAGTAGCAGAAGGTGTTTAGTGCTGCAAAACCCCTGCAGTTTTTTTAAATGTTTATTTCTATATTTTGACTTTCAGTCTTTTTAGATCGATTAATTTAGGGTCAATACTATGTTTTTGAGTATTAATTGTATGCTCATATTTACTCCTCTCTCTCTCTCTCTCTCTCTCTCTCTCTCTCTGTATCTCTCTCTCTCTCTCTCTCTCTGTATCTCTCTCTCTCTCTCTGTATCTCTCTCTCTCTCTCTCTCTCTCTCTCTCTCTCTCTCTCTTTCTCTGTATCTCTCTCTCTCTCTCTCTTTCTCTGTATCTCTCTCTCTTTCTCTGTATCTCTCTCTCTCTCTTTCTCTGTATCTCTCTCTCTCTCTCTCTCTCTGTCTCTCTCTCTCTGTATCTCTCTCTCTTTCTCTGTATCTCTCTCTCTCTTTCTCTGTATCTCTCTCTCTCTTTCTCTCTGTATCTCTCTCTCTCTCTTCTCTGTATCTCTCTCTCTCTCTCTCTTTCTCTGTATCTCTCTCTCTCTCTCTCTTTCTCTGTATCTCTCTCTCTCTCTCTTTCTCTGTCTCTCTCTCTCTCTCTCTCTTTCTCTGTATCTCTCTCTCTCTCTCTCTCTCTCTCTATATATATATATATATATATATATAATTTATTTATTGACATTTGTTTACTGGGAAAGTCGACTGGGCCAAGAGATCCCATTTTCAGTGGAGGCCCGGGGAGAAAAGATCCATTATACAACAGTACATAAAATATATTAAAAAATCAGATGATACAAGCTATATTCACATAAACAGGTAGTAGTATACAATAGTTGACAAACTAGTCAAGTGGTTGTAGTATAAATACTAGAGTTAGTAGAATGAGGAAAATAATAAACTGGCAGCATTCTGAAGATGTTAAAGGATAAAGGCAGCGTGGTGAAATGACAGTGTAGTTGGACAGATAGGCAAAGATGGAAAGTGGATCAAAGTTACATTATGTGCTTTGAGTAGTGATAAAGGGAATTTGGAAATGTAAGGTTGTAGCTTAAGGTGAGAAGAGACTTAGCCTGTTGGCAGTCATGTTATAGATGGAGCAGAATAGGGTAATGTGCATTGCCATTAGGCAGAGGTGTTGTCGCAAAGATTTTTTAAAGGAAAATACATTGCTGTGGGTTTTGATATTTAGTGGAAGAGAGTTCCAAAGCCTGGCAATAGAGAAGGAATAAAGCATGTTGCCAGCTGGGAGTTTAGGTTTATCAACTTGCAGGAGAAGTTGTTTTTCAGATCTAAGTAGGTTAGATGATGTGGAAGTTCAAGACATTTAAGTGATTTTAAGACAATACAGTGATGGGAAAAGTGTTTTGCGTTGGTTGCAAACTTGGGCTACCTTGTTGTAACAATTATTGTGGATATGAAGCTCGAATGTTAGGTTTTTGTCAAGGATAACTCCTAGTAATTTGGTGTGGGAGACAACCTCTACGATAGTTTTGGTTTGAGAATGGATGGTAAAAATCTGTCTTGTTGACAGAGAGGTTTTTCTTGGAGGTAAATAATAACAATTTAGTTTTGTTAGAGTTTAGAGCTAGATGATTATTTGCCATCCAGATTTCAGTGCTGTTAAAGGCATTCTGGGTTATCTGCAAAAGTTCTGTTGTTGATTTAGCAGAGCAAATAATGGCTGAATTGTCTGCATATTGTACAACAGTGCTGTACTTAAGGTTGGTGTGACACTCATTTATAAAAGTACTAAATAGAAGGGGTCCTAAGATGCAACCTTGGTGAACACCAGTAGAGGAGTTAAGAAATGGAGAGAAAGAGTTGAGCCACCTAGTGGATTGTTGTTTATCTTTTAGATAGTTTGTGAGCCAGTACAGAGTCAGAGGGAACATCACTAAGGTGGAGAGTTTACTGAAGAGTGAGGGGTGGGAAAACATATCAAAGGCTTTTGATAGGTCAAGGAATAGAGACAATACAATTTTACCATAATTTCTGGTTTGTTAACTGTGCTCATGAAGGAAATGAGGGCAGTGTTAGTGCTATGGCCAGGCCTAAACCCATGTTGAGTTGGGGAGAGGAGACTGTTTAGCAGTAGGTAGTTTAGAAGTTGATTACGGATGCATTTTTCCAGAGTTTTGGAGAGATGCGAGGGTATAGCAACAGGCCTGAAATTAGAGATCTTTGTGTTGTTCCCACCTTTATGGAGTGGAAGAATGTCTGCTTTTTTCCATATTGTTGGAACGTAAGACTCTTGGAGGGATCTGTTGAGAAAAATACTGATAGGAAAGGCAATGGAGCTTGCAGACGTTTGGAGGTATTCTGGGGGTAAGTTATCAGGGGCACAGAAGCCAGCTTACAGTTTAAGGAGAAGTTTAGTTATGGTGGTGATGGGAATAGGGGAGAAAGAAAAGGAGGGTGAGTTGGGGGCTGTATTTTGAGAGGCAGGTACGAGTGGATAACAGTTGGTATTAGTTTTAGTGCAGGAAAAAGAAGCAGTGAGTTTGGCTATGGTGCCGATGAAATGTGAGTTGAAGAGGGTGGCTATTTCATTTGCACTTTTTTCGGGGAATGGGCATGGGTTGATTTTAGTGCCAGGATTGATTACAGATGAAATGGAGTTTCAGAATTTCTTGGGATTTTGTTTGTAACTTTTCTGAAGGTTTAGCCAGTGTTCCTTTTTACCATTAATAATCGGGTGCTAAGCTTGGTTTTGGACCTGTCTGAATTGTAAGAGGTCAGTGGGATTTTTTATGTTTTTGTCATTTTTTTCCATATTGTGTCCCTGGCATTCATAATTTGCTTGATGGGTTTAGTAAGCCAAATGGCATGCTTGTGTTTAACTCTTTTTAGTCTAACTGGGGCTAGTTTATTGAAGGTAGTTAGGAGTGTGGAGTTGAAGAACTTGACAGCTTCATCAAGTGGCAAGACTTTTAGAATATTCCAGTTTATGGTTCTAAGGGTTTTGGCTGATTTGTTTTTTAAAAATGGTGCTTTTTCTTCTTTCTGTAAGTGCTGATGAAGCAGCAAAGGGCCTGCAAAAGTGCTCACTATTATTAAAAGTTTATGTCTTGTGTTGCTGTGGCTTGGTCCTTTGCTATTTTTTACTAGGTTCTAAGGGTTTTGTTGAAACTTGTGGGGTTAAAGTTACATAGATTTCTGGTTTGTTTGAACTGGTGTTGGGATGTTATTGCTACAGTGTTAAGAATAATATAAGCTGCAAGGTGATCCTTAATACTGCAAGACAGTGTACCTATTGTTGAAATTTTGCTAGGTTCGGAGAGTAATATCCAGTCTAGAACTGAGCCACTGTCTTTGTTTTTTAGGACTGGTTATATTTGTTGCCAGCTGTGTAAAGTTTAGGAGATTGATATTAGGTGATAGAGAGTTGTGTGACAAATCTAACCAATTTATGTTTACATCGCCAAGGATGATTGTCTTGTTGTTAATAATGTTTGATATCCAGGCAAGAATATCTTCCAAAAGGAGAACATTAATGCCTGGGGGAATATATATGGCTATGATACAGAGAGTCTTAGAATTGCTGAGTTTGAGAAATTATATAAGTAATTCGGCAGTGAGAAATTGAGGAGAAGGCTTGGAATATGGCACAATGGTGAAAGTGTTATTGAAAATGATAGCAATGCCCCTCCCCCTTTTTATGGAGTCTATCAGTCTGTAGACAGGCATAGCCAGGAGGGAGGAATTCTAAATCCTTTATGTATGGTTTCAACCAAGTTTCAGTTACAGCTAATATATCTGGTTTATTCTAGGACAGCCATGCATGGAAGTCTGGGATTTTGTTTCTGATACTTTAGATATTGATTGTTGTGAGATTTGAAGATTTGTATGAATTGTGGGGGTTGGTATTTGAAGGGCAGGGCCTGGGTTAGGGTGTATCTCCACAAAGGAATATGTTAGTTCTCTTACATAGATAGCTGAAGGGGGGAAGGTCTCTTTTAAAGTGCCTAGGTATGGTAATGTGGTTGTGTGCATGTTTATGGAGAGGAAGTATTCTTAATTTGGTATATAGCAGTATATTGAATGAGTAAAGACTAATGGCTATATCAGAGTAGCTTGGGAGGGGTGAAGACAGTGTGGTGGTTGTATGTGTGTATTTATATATATATATATATATATATATATATATATATATATATATATATATATATATACACACACATATATATATATATATATATATATATATATATATATATATATACATACATATATATATATATCTTTAGAGAGAGAGAGAGATTAGATAGGTAGATAAACACATATGTATATATGCATACACACACACACACACACACACACACATATATATATATATATATTGTATGTATATCATATATATATATATATATATATATATATATATATATATATATATATATATATATATATATATATATATATATATATATATATATAGATGGATAGACATTGTCATCTTTTTATTAGACAAATGACAGATTTTTAGAGAAAAAAATGAACTAACTGACTTTCATCAGGTAGCAGAAAGTGGTCATGACTTGACACAATTTGAAATAACGTTTTGAAAATCTCCATCAGGGATGCATTAATATTTATTTCCTGTCAGAATCATGAATTATAACTCCCCTGCAGACCCAGTATAGCTGGTTTAATGCATAATGTCTTTGTATTGACCAAAGGTCAAACATAAATTCAAATCTCCTCATGGTATTGCACTCAGTGTTCTTTCCTATGAAGTAACTAGATGCAGACACCTTACACCTGCTGAATAAGTTTTTGAATTATGGATAGCAATAAAATTTTCAAACTAATCAACATTCTGTTGAATTTTGCATGGGTAGCTTAATGCTGTAAAGTACTAATTCATCATGTAATTTCAACACCTGTCTTACTACCATCTGCAGCTGTATTAATTTTCCGTGCAGGAAACCTCTTAAGGAGTGTTCAAAATACAAGATATGGATATCTCTATGCATATCTCTCTCTGTCTCTCGCTATACTATATATATATATATATATATATATATATATATATATATATGTACAGAAAAAGAGAGAGAGAGAGATAAGAATACACATTTCCAGTGTTTAATTGAAGTGTTATGCAATTTTAGAGCTACTCATCAAAACAACACACAGTTAAGTATATTTGTTAATATGCATGCTGGAGTAGAAACAAAGCCTGATATAGCTCAGATTGGTCCTTTAATAAGGGATTGAGACATAAATTACATGTTATTATACATAAACTACTTCTGAATGCTCAAAAACATGAAAAACATAGGAAAATTAGTTTGATACTGTTTTCACTGAATATAACACTGGAACTATGCTGCAGTCTGAAATGCATTGTTAATTAAAACATGTCATTTTATTTAAAAAAAAAAGTAAAAAGCTTAACACTTAGCTTGTAAAAAAAGCAATGTGAGCAATGCAGAAATAGTATTTTATTTCCCAGTGTTCAGAGCAGACAACAAATGAAAACATTTTAGATGCCAGTTTTGTTTATTTCTCAAAGAAGAGTCAAAATGAAAATAAATAAATAAATGCAACCTTAAAGTTTATTTGAAAAATAAAGTGTTTCAGTGGGAAAATAAGATCAAGGGGAAAAACATAAAATTCTGCAGGATAATAATGGAATAAGCTAACTTTCCTTAGAACTGGCTACTTGCATTAGTACAATAGGTTTCAGGCATTTAGAATTTGTTCATAACCTGATGATTTTTTTTTTTTAATATTGGCTAAATATTTTGCATTTCATTCATTGCCTACCATGTAGTTAAACTCTGGAATCATGTATTCTGTTTAATCATTTACGTGACTCTGGGTTTTAAGATGGCACAATAAAATCATGATGCACATTCTATATGTTAGAAGGAAACAGGACACCAAACATTAGAAACAAAACAGGCTAGAAGAGCCAGAGAAGGTGAAAGATCATAGTACTGCACTTAGACTGGGCATCAGTAATTTAAAAAGTCAAAAGTAAATTTTCTGAATATCGTACTATTTAAAATACATATCAGTGTAATGATGAACAGCAAAGCTGGACTGGCTAAAGCAGAACTAGTTCCTATAGTGCTGTAGCCAAAAATAGACATTAATATACAACCTAATAATATATAATGTATTTAAGTCAAGATGGAATCCTTCAACAGACATTTTACTTGTGAGGTCTATATATATAAAACATTAGTTATGAGAGATGTGTTTGCAGAGTATCTGATGAGTTAGAGTGTATAAGAACATTGAGGCATTCACTGAGAGAGGGAGACAGACAAAGGAAATACAGGAGTTTTGACCTAGGATAGAGGAGGTGAATATGAAGTACCGAGGGATGACTTTAGTGTACATGTATTAATGGCAAAAGTCTACAGTCCTTATGGTTCCATCATTGCAGTTATGAAACCCAAGAAGGAAACGCAAGGAAATCAGGCATTCGGGTATCCATATTCATTGATTTAGTGTGTGAATAATTGATTTAATTGTTTGAGTGTGCTGCATTCTGTATCAACTTTTACAGACATCTGCTGAAGTCTACAGAAAACACACACACATACCTACTTCATCAGAAGGCAGGGTCAGAGGACACAAAATTGGGAAGAAATTGGACAGCTGTTCAAGACAGTAAACAGAAACATAAGATTTTTAAGTTTAATAAATATAGTTCCACTGAAGTAAGTGAAGTACAACTACATATTTTAGGATCAGAAAATCAGTTTTACATTACAAGAACATAACTACAGTGAAATATATAATAAAAGATCTTTGAACACGATATTTTTACTGACTTTCTGACATTTTATACTGAAAATTTGAGAAGAACTGAAAAAGAGCATCATGACTTTTGTTTTAACAGGGTTGGCGATTTTTTTTTTTGCTAAAAAGCTATTTGCAAATGTGATAGGAGGCATACCTCTCAAACTCTTAGAGCAAGAATTCTGGATGAAGCCAAACAAATTGGGGGACAAAGGGCTAAAAATAGGGACAACTTGGAAATATTGCTCTTACAAACTTAGAAAGTTGATAGAATGAAAGGTTTTGCATTATCATGAATTTTCTGATGGGTATGAAGTCTGAAACTCAAATGTCAATTATTTTCTGAATCCTGTCCTCAGTAATTAACGAGTGATTTGCCAGAAAATCAAAATTTTATGAGGAACAAACTAAAAGTATAAGGCAAAAATCTAGACATTCTGAGAAAATATGGACAGTTGAGCGCTATGGTAGTAGGCCTGCATATTGTTCTGAATATCACTGTTATTTCTCTTATCCTATAAGAAGAATGTTATACTGTTCCTAGTATCCTGTAGGAAGGACACACTTCTGAAGCTGTGCTGTTTACATGAAAAGAGGCCATACTTTTCTAATGTGAGCAGTCATTTTAGTGTAGATGACTTTTTTCAATATTTTAACTAGGAGGCATAGCCTGAAAATAGAGGTATAGAGCTGTGGTGATTTGGCCATTGACATTTTAAGGAGGGGGATTATGTAAGTACATTTAAAGACTGGCATGCTTATGTCTGTGCACCATGAGAGGCTATAAATCAATACTAGAGGTCCAGTTAATAAGAGAGCAGGCCCTTAAAAATGGATGCAGAATGCATAGCTTAAGGCATTTGTTAGCTTGACGCTTCTCAAGGAATGTTTCAGCAGTTTTAGTGGATATTTCCCTATATGGGAAAGTAAATTGAAGAATGCAAGGGTTTAATCTAGGGTAAGGATTTTTCTTAGCAGAGAGGTGAGTGACGTTAGTTGATGTAACTTGAAGAAGTGAATGAATCATAATTGCCTGTTTAATGACAAGTGGTATTGTTATTGTCCATTTGCATTTCTTTATAGATTCATGTAATATTTTAGCAGAGTTAATTTAAAGGGTTTGCTTTCCTGTGGTGAATATGGACTCTACACCATTTGCAGCAATGGAACCTAGGGCCGGATTCATGAAGGCTATCACAGAGTCTAAGAGTAGAGTAAGACTCCATGCAGCCAACATGTCTGACGAGCGATCCAGGAACAGCATTGCAAACAGCCCCTTAAACTGCTCCTACACGGACAGGGCTTGGATATGCAAATTACCTCACTTGCAGCCGAAAGGCATGCAAATGAGGTAAATTTGCGATCCAGGAAGCACAAACCTGTCCGAGTAGGAGCTGTGTTATTTGCAGAAATGTACTCAGTTGACAGCTGGGTACCATTCTGAAAATAGCACAATGGAGCTGTGACAGCTCCAAATAAAGGTTGGATATGGTTGAGGAAGCATGCCAATGACCAAATATACAGCCATTGGCAAATTTCCTTGATGCAAAAAATAAAAATTAATTATTTTTTTCCTCGATCGGCGAGGTTTAAGCTTAGCGCAGCTCTGTGCAAATGGGGTGCGCTATAAAATCATAAAATAAGAAAATAAAAGCCACACATAGGCATTTTATAAGATATCATAATATACAATGCAAATGAATGGCAGGCTGAAGACAACATGGCTACCGAGTAGGGGTTGCTAAGGGGAAACTCAGTCCAAGAGATGTAACCAAGCATTACTAGGCAATCCTATGCAAATGAGGGCAAGGATAGTGAATCCCAAGTCTACATAGCAAATGAGCACAGTCAGTGGAGTGCAAGACTAGGATACGGGGAGTAACAGAGTAGGATATAGGTGACATCATGGGGGGGTATGTATGACAATAGCTAATCTCATTGGAGCATGGTGGCATGTGTTAGCTGTCAGTTGCTCATCACTGGAAGAGGTGTGTCAGTAGATATCCTAGCTAAAGTCAAGAAATAGAAGGTGCACACTGTGGGTATCACCAAAGTTTCTTGTAAAAATGCTTGCAACATGTATGTGTGCTTGTGCATGCCTATAAACCTGAGTAAGACAGTGTGCATGCGTGTAAGCAGAAGTTAGCATGTGTAATGTTGTCTAAATCTGTGTTAGCACATTTGCACCTGTGTGCGCATGTTTAAGCATGTGTAGGGCAGTTTAAAGTCTTGTAAGCGCCTTTGTGCTCGTGTGCGTGCGTTTAGGCAGGAATTAGCTAGTGTAACTCTGTCTAAGCCTGTGTGCACGCATGTTAGCTTGTGTGCACGCATCTGCGCTAGTCTGCGCGGCACTGCCCCCCTGAGGAAATGGAAAGGGAAAAGGAAGCACAACAAACAATAGGAAGTTAACCAGGGAGAGTCAGCAGAGCTAGCAGGTGGAAATAATCAGAATCAGGCAATTACACAGGCAGTAAACCAGCCCAGCCCAGCCCAGCACTTAAAGCTCTGCAAACAACTTTTCACCATGTATTCTCAGAGACACTGCAGCACTGCAGTCAGCTAAGAGAAGTGAATACTGAAAAAGCTGTACTGAGACAAAAAAAAAATGTTAGGGGCTGCCATTGCTGTCATAAGGCAACATATGCAATATGCTGAGGGTGGTGACAATGGTACTGCTGCTGATCAACACCCAGTGCGGAGACGGAGAAGAGTGTACAGGTCCAGGGTAACCTACCAGGGGCTACATGAGCTGGAGATAGTGGAGCACTATAGAGTGGACAGAGACCTTCTGAAGCAAATTGTTGAGCTGTGCAGGCCATGCTTCACACACAGAACCAACAGAGGGGAACCCATTCCAGTGGAAACCAAGGTATGCTTTGGCCAACAAATACTAGCAACAGGTACCTTCCAGAGACCAACTGGTGATATGATGGGGATATCACAGGCATCAGCATCCAGGGTACTGCACCAGTTCCTGGATGCCATGTCAGCACATGTCGGTGATCATGTATATTTCCCCAATTCCCATGAGGTATTGGCCAGCAATATGCGTCTCTTCCAGCAAATAGCAGAATACCCTGAGGTAATGGGTGCAATAGACTGCATGCATATATGCATCAAAGCACCAGCTGGTGAGTGGGGTAGGGCCTACATTAACTGCAAGGGCTTCCCCCCCATCAACTGCCAGGTCATGTGTGATGCCCAGGGCATAATACTGAATGTGTGTGCTGGCTGCCCTGGAAGCTACCATGATTCCCATATCTGGCATCTGATGCAGCTGTACCAGACATTTGCCAATGGGGACATCCCACATGGTCACCTAGTGGGGGATGCTGGCTATGCACTGGAGCCGTGGCTGATGACACCCATCAGAAATGCACACACACCTGAACAGGAATGCCATAATGAGGCCCACGCACAAACATGAAATGTAATCGAGCATGTATTTGGGCTGCTCAAGTCATGGCTCTGGTGCCTGGACACATCTGGTGGAGCCTTGCAGTACTTACCAACTACATGTACCAAATTGTCATGGTATGTGCTATGCTACATAATATGATCCTGTGAAAACAGCTGCAGCAGGTCCAGCATAGGCCTGACCCAAACAGCCCCCAACCATTGCCAAGGTCATCACAGGCAGAGCATGACTCAGAGGAGGAACAACCTGAGCCTGCCCCAGTAGGCAGAAGGAGGCGTGCCCAGTATGCTTTGGCCTTGGCAAAGAGGGAATGCATAGCACATACACTGGCTCAGTAGGAACCCTGGAAATGATACCTCTCTCTGACCTGCACATATAGTAAAAGGGATGCCTAAGTTGACACTACCTGCTTCAAACATGTACAGGGAGTGTAGTATGTGCATCCGACATAGGCAGCCCTGCAGCACCACCTGATGCATGATTGCCATGTGTAAAGCAATTTAAGGTAGTGCTAAACAGCATTTTCCACCATGTAGTATATGTAAACAGAATCACACACACTAACTAGTACAACTGTGGTCAATGTCGAGTAATATTGGGCAATGTCCAGCAAAGTTGTTGAATATACAGCAATGTTGGACAAGCCTGGTCTAAGTAGGGCATAGCAGAACAAAAGCCAACATGCTTATATTTGCTTAACTGGCCCTTAAGCAGTCTGGTCTGCTCAGTATGGAAATATAAAGCAGTGATGGGCCTCGAACCCAGGATACTGTGCACCATAGTTAAAGTACTGAGCCACTAAACCATGACAGCATTGCACTGTTCAGCCAGTATGAATGAATGTTGATAAGTCTATGCAAAGTATCTCATGGGAACCCTGCAGGCACAGCATAATCCCTGCTGAGTTATGACACAAAGGTGAGTCCTGCAGTAAGAACAGAACTTGACTTCCAACACACACAGTATAAATGTTAATATTGGTCATGTTCACACACATCCACAAATGTAGTGGACCTCAGATCGCAACATACTGAAAGTTCACACTGGGCATGCTCACACACTTGAATAAATGAGACATATGTCAGGCAACAAAACATGGAAAGCCTGAACTGGGCATGCTCACACACTTAGGCCATGTCTGACTACAGCAGTGGGCCACACATATCTGGCAGTTGCATGTGTTAACCCAGGAACCTCTCACTATCCAGCAATCCACCCTGTGCACACAGTTACATGACAACAGACACTTATATAATATAGTGGAACCCTGTCATGATCAAACATGTTCCGCAGATACCTAAGTTGTTCATAGAAACTGGAAAAGCAAAGATGATAAAGATCTGCAAACAGTATCAGCAATAAATATTGTGCATCCCGAGCAGAAGCATAGGTTCAGAGGTCGATACTAGGCTATCTGCCCTAGGGTATGTATAAGCCTAGCCATAGTGTGTTTGGCTTTTGCAGCCCTGTCAGATTACTACACTGTGCCAGTGAATAGTAGGTCACACCAGATAGCCCATGTACGTTTAGGCTAGTCTGCCTCTGTCTAGCAGGGACACAGAAGATATCCCATGGTTGAACATACGATCCCCCATACAGCCGTCAAGATGTCCCCTGTAGGTGGTTAGTGGGTGGCTCTGCCTTCGTGAAACTGTGATCACAATCTGGATTGAGTGGAGGCCCTGGGATAAGAATCTGTCCCTCCAGCATGTCCTATTAACATCTGTGCTGTGGTATATGTCCCTGGAGTGTGTAGCTACAAGGGAGTTGGATATCCTGAGGTGGAGCATGTCCATTAATTCCGGGTTGGGTATTACTGCAAACAACAGGCACACGTCATATCCGAGTAGGTGGTAAGCGACTGAGTAGAGCTGGAGTTACTGCATCTGAACTGTGCAGGTCAACTGTGTGAGTCCCTACATCTGCTTGGTGCGGAACTTATAGGTTCATAGGTTCATAGGTAGATACTAGGCTATTTGCCCTAGGGCATTTATAAGCCTAGCCAGAGTGTATTTGGCTTCTGTCTCCCTATTAGATTAGTCTACTGTGCCTCTGTAAATTAGGGCATAGAAGGTACCCTTTAAGATTAGTTTGCTGTGCCTCTGTCTAGCAGGGACACAGAAGAGATCCCAGGGGTGAATTTGTGATTTCCCATCCACGTGTCCAGAATTGGCTTGAAGAGGGTCAGCGAGGGGCTATGTCTAATATGAATTGGGATTCTATTCCAGAGTGAGGGGAGCCTCTGGGAAATGAATCTGTCCCTCCAGCATGTCCTTTTTATTCTTGTGCTGAGGTTTAAGTCCCTGGAGTGTGTATCTCTAAGGGACTTGGATATTTGAGGTGGAGCATGTCCATTAATTCTGGGTTTGACATGGCTTTGTATGTCAGGCATAGATCGCCTCTGAGCAGGTGGTAAGCAACTGAGTAGAGCTGGAGTTCCTTTAGTTGAACTGCATACAACATCTGTTTGTAGGCCATGATCCTCTTGGAGAGGTACTTTTGGGTCTCTCCAGTTGCTGCAGGTGTCGAGTAAGGTACATCCCAAAAGGTCCATTGTATTCAAGTATGGGGCTGATGAGTGACTAGTAGAGGGGCACAATGACCTCTCTTGATCTAGATGCGAACACTTTTGTGATAAGGTGGTATATATAGAAGGTCTTTGTAACCACTTTAGAATGTGATTATCAAAGGAGAGATTACTATCTACATTGGTCCACAAATCTCAAATTACTACTTCTGTACGTAATGGATTACCACCTATGTGGTAATTTGTGTGCACCATGTTTTTCCCAAAGGGGACGACTATGCACTTTTTAGCATGTAGCTCGAGCCCGTGGCTCTGGCACCAAACATCCATCTCTGTGAGACCCTTCTGGAGGATGCTTGTGTCAGCTGGAGAGTCGAATATGGCCCCCAGTTTTCAGTCATCTGCGAACTTTGTCAGCCATAATCCCCCCGTGTTAGCCTGAACCTCAGAGAAGTATATACCGAACAAGAGAGGTCCCAAAACTGAGCCCTGTGGGATGCCACTTGTAACTGGTTTGGATTCGGACATGGCACCTGCGATTCTGACCATGTGGGTTCTATCCCTGAGCCAGTTTGCAATCCATCTTGTGATATAGGGGTTGATATTTAAGCTGGTAACCTTATTTATGATGCCCGAGTGGGGTATTGTGTCGAAGGCTTTTGCGAGGTCCAGGTAGGCTGTGTGGACTACCTTGCCCTCATCTATAGCTTTGGTAACTGTTTCAAAGAAATCAACTAGGTTTAAGAGGCAAAATCTGCCCTTAACAAAGCCGAATTGGGTAGGGTCCACTGTCTGGAGGCTCCCAATGTCTTTGTTTATGAGTTCCATGATAATACGCTCCTTAGCTGAACAGACCAGACTAGTCAGGCTTATGGGGCGATAGTTCCCAGGGTCCATTGTGGCACCACCTTTGTGGAGTGGAACCACTGTAGCTGTACACCATTATTTGGGTACATATCCTGTAGTAAGGCTAAGTTTGAACAGTGACTTAATGTGAGGGTTCAGTTCTTCTTGGAGCTTGTGTAAGACACAGCCTGGGACACCGTCTGGTCCCATAGCTGCTGTGTTTTTTTCTTTGGAGAGGGCAGCTTTCACCTGTGCAACTGTGATGTCAGGGAGGTTACATTCAGTTGGGATAGGCATTTGTTCCTCTGGGGGTGAAGGGGGGAGAGGTTTGTGCTGAATCTGTCTGCCAGGATGTTGGCTATGTCTGTAGGTTTGGTATATTTTGTACCATTATGCAACAATTCAAAGCATATCTGGGAGTTTCCACCCATATTATGGACATAACTAAAGAAGGGCTTGTGATTATCTTTAGTGTCTAGGGCAATTTCCCTTTCGAAACTGGTCTTTGATGATTTTATGAGGTATCGAAGTTTCTTGCTAATACTGATCAGAGATGCCTTCCATTTTGGGGATTTTGCTCCGTCATGTAGTAGCTTCCTCCTTCTGTTGTATAGCTTATTTATGGCCATGGTCCACCAAACAGGTCTCATGTTTTTGGAGGAGTGAGTCTTCATTTTATTTGGGATAGCACGATCCATGCATTCCTGTAGGTGCTCATAGAATGCATTTCTAAAGGATTCTGTGGATTGGCCTGTATTATCCTCTGGGCTGTGGGCTTTGAAGGATTCCACCTCAGTCTTGAGAAGTGCAAAGTTGGCTTTTGAGAAATTCTTTACAGTGATTTCCTTGGCTGGGGGTGGGGATGGGATATGGATGTCCATGGAAATTTGTTAATGGTCTGATCTTACCAATGAGGGGTTTACCTCTGGTGTGGAACATAGAGTCCCCGTGTTGGTGATGACCAGGTCCAATATGTTGTTCCCTCTAGTGGGAGTGGTGACCAGTTGTACCATCGCATTACAGTTTATAACTTCAAGGTACCATTGGGCGAGTGTGTTTGGGCATGAGTAGTTGTCGCAGTCAATGTTTGGGTAGTTGAAGTCACCCAATAACATAGTTTTAGGAGAGACCTTGATATTCTCCAGTGTTCTCGGGAATGCCAAATGGGGTTCCTGTAATAGGGAGGGTGTTCTGTAGCAGGCTACAAACTGAAATGCAGTTTGGCCCGCTGTTAGTTGCACATGGATGGTTTCTGATGCTTCGCGCAGGGCCACTAACCTGGAGGTGTAGGTATCTTTGATGAATATAGATACTTCCCCTCCTTTTGTGTTTCGGTCCGAGTTTTGTGTCTGAAACGCATGGTATGAGTTATAACCTGGTAGTGCTGGGGTGCTCTCAGGAGCCTTGAACCAGGTTTCTGTTACTGCACAGACATCAGTATTCTCCATACTGAGGAGAGCCTCAAGTGCATGCATCTTGAGGTTTAGACTTCTGGTATTGAGTAGCATTACCTTTAGATTTTGTATCCTTGGGTTGTCTATGGAGGTGGGTTTGTCCTTTGAGCCTCGCCTAAAAAATGCACTATGGGCGTGGCAAGAGGCATGGCCAGTATACAAAAGCCTAAGGGTGACAGGTGCAAGCCATCCCTAGTGAAGCAACGTGGCTTGTCGGGCATGTCATCCCAGGCTGACAGACATTGGATCCCCATTGAATGACACCAATACTTTAGACAATTGTTGAAACTGATCATTTTGTCTTTATACTCTGGCATCATTCTTGGTGAGGGCAAGATGCTACTCAAGGTCACGGTCATACCAGCCTGGGCTACGTGATCAGAGAGCTCCTCTATGTCTCTTTTCTTGTAGCCCAGGGAGGTACGTCTCATGTCATTCACACCTGCATGGACAATGACGGAGTCATACTTGTACTTGCTTTGGAGTGACCTGAGTGCTTGCATTATGTGGTGGATCCTGGCACCTGACAGGCAGCTTACAGTGACCTTCTCCTTGTTCAGTCAGTTGAGCGGGACATCAGTGTGCCAGACAATAGAGTCCCCTATAACAAGTGTATTCGGTGTGTTGTTTGGCCTTAAGGGCTGTGACTGTGAGGCACACTGATCTTGTGAGATATGTGATTCATGGGTATTGTTGAGGGGTGGCTGTTGCTTGGGTATCTGTGGCCAGTACAGTTGCTGCAAGTGTTGGGTAAGGTACACCCCAAACATGGCATTGCAACCAAGCACGGTTGTTATTAGTATAGGGGCACAATGACATCACTCGATCTAGATGTGAAACCATATGGGATAAGGTTGCTTATATAAAAGGTCTGTCCAACCACTGTGGCAATGTGAATGTCAAAGGCAACAGTACAAATAAGTCATGTCCCCAATCACCTAACAACACCTGCCATATGTAATGGAGTACTACCTATGTGTTAATGTGTGGGCATGTTGTTATTCCCAAAGGGGATGACTATGCAACTAATGGCATTTAGCTGTAGGCCATGGCTCAGGCACCAGTCATCCATCTCTGTGAGACCCTGTTGGAGTATGCATGTGGCAGCTGGAGAGGTGATTATGGCACCCAATTTACAGTCAAGTGCGAACAAGGTCAGTCATATTCCCCCTGTGGTAGCCTGTACGTCAGACAAATATATACTGAACAAGAGAGGCCCCAGGACCTAGCTGTATGGGATGCCACGTGTAACTGGTGTATAGTCAGACATGGCACCTGCAATTCTGACCATGTGGGTGCTATCCCTGATCCAGGTAGCAATCCATCATGTGAGATATGTGTCCATATCGATGCTGGTGAGCCTATGCATAATGGCCCAGTGGGTTATTGTGTGGAAGGGTTTAGCAAGCTTCAGGTAGGCTGCATGTACAACTGTCCCTATGTTGATGGACCTGTTAACCATCTAAAGAATACAAACATGTTCAAGAGGTAAGATCTGCCCACAACAACACTGAAATGTGTAGGACACAGTGTCTGTAGGTTCCTGATGTCTATGTTTAAGAGTCCCATGACAATACACTCCATAGCTTTGCATAACAGGATAGTCAGGCTTATAGGGCAATATTGTCTGTGGTCCGTTCTGGCACCAACTATGTAGAGTGGGACCACTGTCGCTGTATGCCATTCCGTGGGTACATATCCTGTAGTAACTCCGATATTGCACAGTGATGTAATGTGAGGGTTATGTCTGTCATGAAGCTTGTGTAAGCTGCAGGCTGGGACACCAACTGGTCCCATTGATGCTGTAATGTATGCTTTGGAGAGGGCAGCACTCACCTGTTACTGTGTGGTGTCAGGGAGGTTACACTATGTTGGGATGGATAGTTGCTCCCTAGGGGGGATGGGGGGAGACATCTGCACTGAACCTTTTTGCCAGGATGTTGGCTATGCCAGTGGGTTCAGGGTAAGTGTAGTCGGTATGCAGTAACTCACAGCATATCAGTGAGTGTCCACCCAGGTTCCTGACATAACTGATGAAGGTCTTGTCATAGTCCTACATGTCTGGTGCAATTGTCCGTGAGAAGAAGACCTTAGATAAGTACATGAGTGATCATAGCTGTCTGCTAGTACAGATCACAGATGCTTTCCCCACCTGGGATTGTGCTCTATCATGTAGTAGCTTCCTCCTGACATTGTACAGCTTATTAATGGCTGGTGTCTACCAGACAGGTCCCCTGCCATTGGAGGAGTGAGTCTTGTTGTTATTTGGGGTAACACTATCCATGCAGTCCACTAGGAGTCCATAGAATGTGTATGTAAATGATTCAGCAGTCAGAGCTGTATTTGACACTGTCTCAGGGTCTCTGAAGTATACCAGCTTGCTTTGGTGAAGTGAGATGTTGGCTCATCAGAAGCTCACCAAAATTACCCAGGATGGGTGTGTGGAGTGTATATGTATGTTCAGTGAGATAGATGTATGTTCCAACCTTACCAATGAGGGGTATATTGCTGGTGTGGAAAATAGAGTCCCCATGTTGGTGATGATCAGGTCCAATATGTATTTCCCCTTTAGGCTGTGGTGACTGGTTGTGCCATAGCATATGTATTTACAAATTGTAGTGACTGTAGAGTGAGGTTGTTGCAGCTTGAGTAGTATCCCCAGTCAATATTCATGTATTTGATGTCACCCAATATAATGGTGTTTGTGGAGACCATCATATCCTCCACTGTTCCCAGGAAAGCCGAGTGTGGTTCCTGAGTATGGAAGGGTGGTCTGTAGTAGGCAACAAACTGAAAGGCAGTTTCACACAATGGTAGTTGTATATGTATGGTCTGTGATGCTTAGTGCAGTGCCACTAACCCGGAGGTGTGTGAATCTGTGATGTATTTGGATACACCCCTTAGTTGTGTTGTCCATTCCAAGTCCTGTGGTCAGAAAGCATGGTACGAAACATAACCTGGTAGTGCTGGTGTGCATATGTGACCCTGAACTAGGCATCTGTTAGTGCACATATATTGCTATCCCCCATACTGAGGGGAGTCCTGAGTGGACGCAATATGAGGGTGACACATCTGGCATTGAGCAGCATTACCCTTAGTGTTATTTAACCTGTAATGTCTATGTAGGTGGGTTTGTCTTTTGAGCCCTGCTCAACAAATGCACTAAGGCGGTAGCAAGAGCCTTAGCCAGCATTCAAAGGTTCAAGAGTGACAGGTGCAAGCTGTCCATAGTGAAGCTACGTGGCATGTTGAGCATGTCACCACAGGCTGACAGACACTGTATCCCCTATGAATGACACCAATCTGTTAGCCAAGTGTTAAACGTGATATGTTTGTCTGTATACTGTGACATCATACTTGGTGGGTGTAAGATGTTAGACAAGGTCAGGGTCGTACTGGCCTGCGCTACATGATGACACTGTTCCTCCATGTACCATGTCATGTGGTCCAGGGAGTAACGTCTGAGCTTTTACGCACCAGCATGGACAATGATGGTGCCAGTCCTGTACTTGCTTTGTAGTGACCTGACTGCATGTGTTATGTGGCAGATCCTGGCACACGACAGACAGCACAAAGGGACTATTCCCTTGTATGGGCTGGTGAGTGGTACATCAGTGTGTCTGACAATAATTGCTGCCTATCACAAGTGTATTATGTGTGTTGTTTAGCCCAAAGGCAAGTGACTGTGTGGCACACTGACATTGTGAACTATGTGAGATGTGGGTATTGTAGTGGGGTAGCAGTTGTGTGTGTGCCTGCTGTGGAGGTCTCTGCTGCTTAGACACAGTTCATTTACAGCATCTGAGAATATGTATGTGTGATAATGTGGTTTGAATGCTGTCGCCATATGTGGTGTGTGTGGTTATCCTCACCACCTGATAGACTATGCCAGTCATGGGTCGAGAGAGTTCAGCACCCTGTATGTCTCTATAGGTGCATCTCACACATCTATCTGGGTTTGTTGTGAGGAGGAGAGTGTTGTCTGTGGACATGAGGCAGATTTGGCATTGTGTCTACATCACAATATTCACCAGCTGGAGTGGAGAGTGCACACAAAGCTGACCCCTGGACATGCCGGGATATCATCATGACATACTCTGTAGCCAGATGACAAAGGATCAGTAGGGTGTTAAGTGTGTATAGGAGTATAACAGGGATTAGTGCTCAGGTTTGTTGGTGTTCTGTAAAGAGTAGCTGAGAAGGAGTCCAAACTGAATCATGACACCTCCGACAGCTATGTCATATATAGCAATGTACACACATATATGTCATGTGTCAGGGCCAACTGTACCTGACTGACAATGCTGACATCCTGACAGACAGGCCCATATATACATACCCACCTCCCACCGATGATAGTCCATATCATCATACCAGGAGATATCACATGTAGAATGGATGAACAGCTACCCCCAATGCTAAAAGCATGGCATCAAGTGGACTACATTGATTTCCAATATGTGTCATGCATAAACTACAGAACAAACAGATCCTGCACCTGAACAGTCAGCTGAACCTCTCCCCCTACACAGGATGTGGAACCGTTGAATGTGTTACACCAACATATGGCACTCCACACAAGTGTTGGTGCACAACACACCATGGGAAGTACAGTCCAGTATGCCTATGAAGTATGATCTGCAAGGCCATGGAGTCCATCATGGTTGAAGTCATAAACCAAGCTATTGGAATCTGACATGCACACAACCCTACTAACCGTTGTATGTTCATTTGCAGATCATGGTTCCCAAACATGCTAGACTGTTTGCAAGGCAGCCACACAGGACATACATCACTGAACACAGCTACACATGTCTCACATATACTTTGAATAGCCCTTTTTCAACATCCCAGACACATGTAGTACCCACAAAACCAACAAGCTGTGCATAAATATGTGTTGACATATGAAGGAATGTTGATGTGTCCACAGATAAATCACACAAGGTAAGGATTATGAGTTTCTGTTCCAGCTGTTGACACCTGATGACCCACATGGACCATTCCTGGAATGGCATAAAACAAAGTGTACACACATTACCATGTCCAGTCTGATGATGTCACCACCCTAGAAATACAGACAGAGAAGGGAAACCACCCAGCAAAGCAAATAGCGCGCTGCGCTAATGCGTCTCTCTCTAGTGTCATAACCTAGTTAGGTAGGGGTTTGAATCCTGCAAATGCTGACTGTGTCGGTGTGTGTGTATGTGTGTGCAATTCTCTTTGAAAGGAGTGGCCTTTTTGAAGACTGGGAAAACACACTAAAGATGTACATTCCTCTTTGGAATGACTGATGATGTCACCACCCTAGAAATACAGACAGAGAAGGGAAACCACCCAGTAAAGCAAATAGTGCGCTGTGCTAATTCGTCTCTCTCTAGTATCATAACCTAGTCACTAAAGATGTACATTCCTCTTTGGAAAGACTGATGATGTCACCACCCTAGAAATACAGACAGAGAAGGGAAACCACCCAGTAAAGCAAATAGTGTGCTGCGCTAATGCGTCCCTCTCTAGTATCATAACATAGTTAGGTAGGGGTTTGAATCCTGCAAGTGCTGACTGTGTGTGTGCCCCTCTTGGTCAATGTGGTGTGGGTTTTGCTTTTACTATGTTATGGCATATTATGATTACAACAGTAAGTGCATTGCACACATCAGGTATATGCGTTGCAAATATATATGTGTACATGTTCCCTTAATCAGTACATAGGTGTGAAGCCTGCATACTACATGAATACATTTGTTGCCATTGACAGGTTGTGCCGCAGCTTCTCAGAACGTAGGTCACATATGTATGTATGTGACAGGCCCATCCACTGTCGTGATCCATGGCCAAGGTCATCTGTGCCACACACACCCATGACAGTTACTTTACAGTAGTGTGAGTGAGGGTATATGCCTGGGGTATATGTCAGGCATGTTCATACACAACGACTGCCAATAATGGGCAGTCTTTATAGGTGTACAACCGCCTTGTGTATATGCATCCAGGCCTCCAATGTCTCATGTGACACACCTTGGGACTTCACAATACCTATGGATATGTGGATACCAAGGGACACATGACATAACATGAGGCTGTATGTACACATTGGTACCCAACATACATGTTGAGGGCTACCACCTATGTGGTACTGATGGGATAGTAAGTATAGTACATGTGGATGACTACGCCATAGTCTGCTTCCTGCTATACAGTACAGCATGTATCACATGGCAGGCATCTGTCAGTATGATACCCTTGTGTAGGATATGTGTCCCATCCAGGGAATGGATTGTAGGCCACTGCATGCATTACCAGATGTGGATGGACACATCCCTAGTGTGTTTGTATGTACCTAAGGGGGCTATATGCCAAACAGTTGTGGACACAGGAATGGGTGGTGATAATTACCACTGGTTAGTGTTATAGTGTAGCATGTGAAGGATACAACTGTTACTGAGTTCCCTACGACTGTGTGTCATTTGTCAGGACATAATCCAATGATTGCTTATAGTCATGCTGTTGAGGTTATGTATACTACCAAACCGCAAATCATCGACAGATACTAACAGTATCACCCACAGCATGATGTCTACCTATGTCATACACACATGTCTACCCATGTTAGTACATAACTGTAGTAGAATGCATACTGGCCATTGAAAGATACTATGACATGTTAACAATGTGTACAACAGGGTATGTCACATGTCCCATGTGTCCACTATGCACGTACATACAGACAGTGCGCACCCACCATGTTCACAGATGTACACTTGCTAATCTGTACTGCACACATCACACACATACTGTCCACTCACTAACACATGCTGGCAACACATTACACGTCAGCCAAGTGGCACATGGGTGGACAATACATAGTCAGACCTAACAGTGGTGTAAACAATGCTACATTGACAATCAGAGCTTTGATGAATAATGTCTGCTGAGATATACCTACAAGAATGTCATTACACTTTCCTGTTGACAACTTGCTAATATTGCTACACTGCTATAGTGTCACCCTGTGCATCAGCACCATGTTAGCCTGTTCCTCCATCAATGTTACAGATGACAGGTATCATCATATGCACAGGGCATTTTGTTGTTTGCCAGAGCCTGACACTGACCCATCCAATTGACATGTCTCTGTGTGTGTGTGTGTGTGTGTGTGTGTGTGTGTGTGTGTGTGTGTGTGTGTGTGTGTGTGTGTGTGTGAGGGACAACAGTACAGCATGGGCCAATGTTGATGTAATGTGTGTGTGTATGTGTGAGCCCTAGTTGTTTGGTTAATGTGTGTGTGTCTGCATGCACACAGCTCCACCATGTGGCTGCCATATATAGTAGTTTGTGGGACAGCCACAGACTGTACCTGCTAGGCTGTACAGATCACTGTCTCTGGCCATGGACACAGTACCTGTGCCTGGCAGGGGTGCTGTGGATAATATCAGGTACCAACTCTGACTGGGTACTGTCCTCAGAGGCAGACGTGGGATGACTGGACCCATGTCCCTGCTGAAAATGGCCAGAGACATGTGCACATGGTCTACTGGGATGGTCAATGAATAGGCCAGCCCCAGCATTGCTGGGGCTGGTACTGCCACTACGGGAGCGGCTGTGAACTGGGGGCCATCCGCGACCACTGCCAGTTGTTGCTGTTGCTGGCATGCGTCCGTGTCGATGTCGCAACTGTCCAGCATGGTCCTGGCTCATGGATGACATATTGTGGAGGGCATCTAATGTCTCCCCCCAAAATCTATCAATGACCTTGGTGTAAGTCTGGATGGCACCGGCAAGGTCACGGATACTGTCATTGATAGTGGTGTAATGTGCCCTCTGCGCCCTAAGTCCCTGCTTGGTGTACCGTTCCATACGTGCCTGAGCCTGCATTACAGCCCAGAACATACTGGATATCATAAGACCAGTGAGGGCACACCTGCCAGGGACAATACGACCAGCGGTGCTCCCCTGAGAACCCCTGGACCTCCACCTATGTGGTACCATTCCAGGAATATGGCTATGGCTACTGTGAGGGGATGCAAGTGCCATGGGTACCACACTCTCCTGGTCAGTGCCAACTGTATGCTGTCCCTCGCCTATGGCCATTGGTGGTGAGGGATGTTTTGGCAGTATGGGTGTGCCCATAGATGGGGTTGAACGCTGTGTACTGTTGATTGGTGGACCAACGACAGACCCTGTCAAACCTTCCTGTGTCAAAATACATGTCTCATCATCAGCACTATTCGTGGCAGTGGCTTCAGGTTCCCTTCTGCATTTGGCCAGCCCTAACTCAGCACCTGTGAGAAGAAGACAGGAAACACACTTTACGGTCTGCACATGGACACATGCACACATGAACACATGCACACATGCACACATGTACACATGCACACATGAACACATGCACACATGCACACATGAACACATGCACACATGCACACATGCACACATGAACAGTAATACACTCCTCACTACAGCACATACACACACCAGCAATCCAACACATACTCTATAGTGGGTGAAGGAGGGTGACAGTATCACAAGGTAAACAGTCACCACACAACTGTCATCATGCAGAATATGTGTTGCACAAGACCATACAGTGCAAGTGTAGGCACCCCAATGTAATGGCAGTATACATGGCTTTGTTACAACTGTGTCGTTGTTCAGTGATTGGCTACACCCTGGAACACAATTTGTACATGGACACGACATTGCTGTGCAGGTATTATCAGCTCTGCAATGCCCTGTGCACCATCACTCACAAGGATACATGCCATGGCTGCATGTGTTATCTGTGTGATACATAGATATCAATGTCTGAGTACAGTGTCTGTGTCCAAAGCAGATAATAGTGGGCATGGGTGTAGCATATGCATGCAATGTACACACATGGGACAATTGCTGCATGTTGACATGAAGGTATCCCAATGCTCTACATGGCCAGTTTACAGTGGTTATGGTGGGTGTGGGACATATTGCAGATATGTCGGTGCCACACATGGCATGGCATGCTACATGACTGCAACATTAAACACCACACATACCCAATGTGTGTCAAGTGACCTATACACCCACTAGCATTCCCGGACATATATGTGATACTTTGTTTGGATGGCGACTGCTGTGCATATTGTGTACACTGGCATATGTAAGCACACACACAACATGCTATACATATTGTGTATAGGTGCATATGTTTGCACATGCACAACATTGCGGTGCAAAGCAATGACTGCTATGAGTAGTACTGTGGTCACTGTAACTGGATGGGATGTAGTACCCTGTGCCATCATCAACATGCATCCTGTGGTCACTCACAGCTACTAATGTGTGCAAGACCACCGCCTAGCATGCTGTACCTGAACTTCAGTGCCGTGGCTATGTTCACAATTACACAGACACCTTGTACATGGGTGTGTGAGGTGACCAATAGGGAGCATTGCCTAACATGACTGTGTTATGCGTTGCAGAGTGTTGCACAAACCCATGATAGGACTCTACCCCTGAGATACAGCATGTGTGTGTGCAAGACATGTGGGATACTGATGTGTGACCTTACAGTGGGTGTGATTGGAAATGTAGCATGTTTTCGTGCACTGCGTATGATAAACGTGTTCTGTTGTGTACAGCTGTAGCAACTATGCATATCTAAGGTGCAGTACATTGTTGCCACACTTGTGTCTGCTGCACTGTGCAGTGTATGTGATTGAGGCAGCTACTGATTTCAATGAGATGATTAATGTCTCACAGCAAACATAGACAGCATGCATTATGTGTAGGTGTGTTACGTATATATGGCCTACACCTCACCTATGACATGCACATTTCATTACCAATATTAAAGTGTTAACACACTCACCAGCATGTACCGTCTGCCCTGCTGTCACACCAGAGGGACCTACAAGAATATGACACAGTTTATCAGTGGCCACAACTGTGACATTGCTACCATGAGTGTGCTAATCTACAGTGGAACAACAGTCAACAGTCACAGGTATGCAGATACTATTCCGAATATCAGTATTGCACACGAGAGGCAGCACAACTGCTAAACACACAGTACACATCTCACATAAGCATATTCTAACAATACAGGTAACGGTAGTCTACAGCTCGGGCATATTACCTGCATGATCCATGTCATCCTGTTGGGTAGCTCCGGCCTCCATGATGACACGTGCATGATGTTGTTGCTGCTGTAGGCCAGGAGCCACCACGCTTAGGAGCAGCTCCTCCACTCTGCTGAGGGGGGATGTATGGGCGCCCCACCACCTGTGGCAAGCTGTTGCCTATGGATATCAGACACACGCTGCTGGACATGTCTAATTAAATCACTGCAGTGATGGCGTACCTGCTCATATGTCCGGTTATGCA